>NW_022900918.1:13059174-13075551 GCF_012274545.1 Fukomys damarensis
GCTTTAATTAAAAAAAGAAAGTTACCCATTTTCACTTAAAAAATTTTAGGAGAGTACTAGAGATCCTTTCTTCGGCTATTAGAATAAAGGACTAGTTAGTGAAAACACTGCTTCTGCTATGAATATCTCCAGGAAAGAACATAAAAAATCAGCAATAGAGATTACCTCTGGGAAAAGAATCTGGGGCATTAGACTGGGAAGAAGTGATTTTTCATTATAACTTTTTGTAGTAAGAATATATTACCAATTAAAACGTAGGGCTGGGGATTTAGCTCAGAGGTTCGGTGGCCTGCCTCACAAGTGCAAGGATCTGAGTTCAATCCCTGGTACCGGAAAAAAAAAGAAAGAAAAAAAAAAAACCTAATTGATTAAAAATTTCTATAGTTGAAATAAAAAGCGACTCTAAAAAAACAGATGTTTAAAATTTGCTTTTCAGTGTATTACACACTGCTGCCTGTAAGGTTTTTTCATTTGTTTTTTTTTAAAAGGAAAGTGAGCTATTCTAGGTCCAGGTGGCTAAAGAGAACAATCAGGGAGATAAGACAGATTAATAATTCATTAGAAACAGAGAGTTGGAATTGGTAAGAGAAGTGGAAAAATATTCGGGGCTTGGGTTTCTCCATATGTAGAATGAATGTCACATTTTAAAAATAGAAGTAAATATTAAATATTTACATTAATATTCAGTTAATTTAGAGTTGTGATTAATATTTTATCTTAAAGGGAAAAGGCTGTATGAATTCTGGATACTTAAGGAAGTAAAATTTGAATTATCAATATTATAATAAGTGAATCGTTTTGTACAAAAAATCATTTGATACAGTTTGAAAATTTCTTTAAAGAGTAGACCAAGGAATTGCTTTCACTTGTTTTTAAACAGTTGTGGCACTGTTAGTCTAACTTGCTTACCTGAGCAATTATAAATAACAGATGATAATTAGTTCTGGGAAAGAGTAGCCAGCTAAACCAAGGAAATACCTTAATACAGTTCTAGTATTTTGTATATATAAGATAGCTCTTTGTTTAATATTTATTTGTTTATTTATTCTCATCTGCATAGTGAGAAAAATAGAAGTTTCTAGTTACCTCATCTCTTTGCCCAGTGTTAGTGATAGTGTAAATCCTAAAATATAAATATTTATCAAATGGGCCATTTTTTGGGCATCACTGGGGATTTAACTCTGGCAATCTACCACAGAGTTATATCATTAGCCTTTTTAAAATTTAATGTTATGTTTTGAAATAGAATCTCATTAAGTTTCCTAGATAGGACCCAAGCCTGTGAGACTTTTGTCTCAGTGTTCATAAGTGAGGTAGTTGTAAGCATGCATCACTAACACTGGCTCCAAATAGTTTTGATTATGTAGGCAAGGCAGCAGGACTGAAAGGGGTTTGTCTGAAAAGTATCTGTTCATGTCAGATGCCTATTTTTGAATCCAGTCTTTATATTTAGGGGAGTCTGATTTTTTTGAGTTTTTTATATATTCTACATAGAAGACCTTTGACTGAGGAACAGCTGATAAAAATTTCCTCACCTTGTAGGTTGTCTCTTAGCTCTGTTGCTGGTTTCTTTTGCAGTGCAGAAACTTTTAAAAAAGATGAGATTCCTGTTGTTGATTCTTTAGGCTACCTCCTGTGCCACTGTGGATTTGTTCATAAAGTCTTTTCCTATGCCAATGTCTTTAAGAATTCTCCCTAACATCTTCCAGCATGTTTAGTGTTTTTGTTTTAATATTTAGATCTTTAATCCACTTCAATTTTAGTTTATTGCATGGTGAAAGATAGGGGTCTAATTTTAATCTTTGGTAGGTTGAAGTCCAGTTTTTCCAACACCATTTATCAAAGAGGCTGTCTTTCCTCCACTGAGGATTGTTGGCTTCTTTGTCAAAGATGAGGTAGCTGAGTGTGTCTGGAGGTATTTCTGCATCTCCTAGTCTATTCCACTGATCCTCATATCTGTTTCTTTGTCAGTACCATGCTGTTTTTAATCACAGTGGCTTTGTAGTATAGACCTAGTGTAGCTTTTGCTATTCTAGGTCTTTTCTGATTCCAAATGAATTTTTGAGAGCCCTCTGAACCTGAAAATGAAGAGAAACTGACCTGTTCCCTGATGTTTGTATTGAAACTGACATTTCTCTTACGTATTCTAAAATTTTTAAGAGGGATCAGAATATTAATGTAGCTCTTGTTATCTTTGCTTCCTTGCATGTGCCATGCTGTGTTTCCACTCTGATGCTTATTTGCCACCTCAGCCTCAGAGTCAGCCAATTATGGACTGAAGCGTCTATGAACTGAAAATCCATTCTAAACAGAAAGAAGAGCAACACATTCATTGTATGCTGGAGGTTCCATAGCTTCTCTTTGGCTGGATTAGAAAGGATGTGGAGAGGAGGTTATGGGGTGTTTCTGAAGCATTTAGGTAACTCATGCTGTGGCTCTACATGGCATAGTCTCTGACACAGACCCTTGGTTTGACTGTGCTTGGGGTCCAGCTTGTTGTTGCTTTTCTGTGTCTTAATCCTGACTGTGATTAAGTCACTGCTCTGGAGCTGACCTCCTGCCTCCTACTGGTGCCGACTCTGTGAGAGCTCCTGAAGGACCCCACAGCCTTTGTATATGGAGAACAGGCCTTTGTCTGGACAGCCTTATGTTTTGTGGTATATTGATTGCTTAGCTACTGAATATGATTTGAAAAACAATACAGTAGTCATATGATTTACATCCTTGTTGCTTAAAAATATTTTACTTTAAATGCAAAATTGCATAGTGAAGGAATAAGATTTTGATACAAGAATTTTTGGGCTGAGCTCAAGCTCTTCCATTTCCTAGCTGTGCTGCCTTAAGAAAGATACCTTTATCTTTGACAAAGGGGGCAAACATGTTCACTAGAGGAAAGATAGCCTCTTCAATAAGTGGTGTGGGAAAAATGGCTTTTTACATGCTAAAGTTTAAAACTAGACACATGTCTTTCACCACATACTAAACTAAAATAAAAATGGATCAAAGATCTAAGTATTAAAACAGAAACACTGAATCTGCTGAAAGAGAGAATAGGTAGAACTCTTGAGGATATGGGAGCAGGCAATGACTTCTTAAACAAAACCTAAACTGCATGGAAAATAGTGCAAAAAATCAACAACTGGGAGCTCATCCTACTAAAACATTTTGTATCACAAAAGAAATCACCAATGGACTAAAGAGACAACCCAGAGAGTGGGAAAATATTTTAGCCAAATGTCCCTCAGATAAAGGACTAACATCTAAAACATACAAGCAAATAAAAAAACATCAGCCCTTCCCTCCCAAATTTAATGACTATTCCAAAAATAGGCAACTGAAATGAACAGATACTTCTCAGATTAAGAATTAATTATGGCAAACAAATATATGGAAAAATGTTCAGCACCACTGGTCACTTGAGATATGCAAATTAAGACAATGCTAAGATTTCATCTCACTCCAGAAAGAATGTCATTTATGAAAAAATCAATCACCAAAAAAAAAAAAAAAAAAAAAATCTGTCCAGGCTATGAGGCAAAAGGAACTCTTCTCCACTGTTGGTGGTGGGAGTGCAGACTGGTGTAACCATTGTCGAAATAAGTGCAGTGATTCCTCAAAATTTTAGAGTGTGGGTTACCATTTGACACAGCTATTCCTCTGCTGGGTATCTTCCCAAAAGAATCATACCACAATGATGTATGCATACCCGTTTTTATAGCAAGACAGTTTGTAATAGTTGAATTTTGAAAGCAACTCAAGTACCCATCAATGAATAGGTTAAATAGTGTGTTTTTTTTTTAACACAATGGAGTACTACTCAACCATAATTTTGAGACATTTATAGCTAAATGGATTCAACTTGAGACTATACTAAAGTGAAATAAATCAGACACATATGTGTAAATATCACATTGTCTTTCTGGTGTGAGAAACTGAAAGGGTAAATAAACACCCAAATGTATAATAGATAATAGTAAACAGGAAAAAACTGTTCAAAAGGAAAGGAAAACTGTGAAGAGCAAAGGAGGAAAGGAAAAGAAAGGGAAAAATGAGAAAATAAGAAAAAATGGAAACAAAGCTTTTACAATAAGAAGATAGGGGAGTTGAGGTGAGGGGAGGGGACTGGGAAAAAAAGAGGAATCAAGACATACCATGTACGGGAAATACATAAGAGTGAATGCCTACATTAGGAAAACAGAGCAAGCTCAAATAAACAACCTAGTGCTGAATATTAAGCTTCTAGAAAAAGAACAGCAAGACAAATCCAAAGCTGGTACAAAGGAGGAAATTATAAACATCAGAGCAGAAATCAATGCAATGGAAACTAAGAGAATGATACAAAAAATCAATGAATCAAAGAGTTTCTTTTTGAAAGAATAAATAAAAGTGATAAATCCTTGTCCAACCTTATAAAAAAAGGACAGAAAAGGCTCCAATCCATGCAACTGGAAATGAAAAGGTGAAATCAAAAGAGATCCAGGAGAAATCCAAAGGATCATCAATACTATGACAACCTGTACTCTAATAAAAATGGAAAACACAGATGAAATGGACAGATTTTTATACACATATGAATGAAGAAGATATAAAAATTCTAAATATCTCAATTACAATCAAAATGTAATTAAAAATTTACCAACAAAGAAAAGTTCAGGTCCTGATGACTTCACTGCTGAATTCTATAAAACATTTAGAGAAGAAGTAATGCCAATGATCTTTAAACTTTCCAATGAAATTGAAAGGGAAGCAATACTTCCAAATTCATTTCTGGAAGCAAGTATTACTTTGATCCCAAAACCAGGGAAAGACCCAACCAAAAAATAGAACTACAGGCAAATCACCCTAATGAACATAGATGCAAAAAATCTCAATAAAATACTGGCAAACAGAATAAAGAGGGTCATCAAGAAGATTATATACTCACCAAGTTGGATTTATTCCAGGGATGCAACGATGGTTCAAAATATGTAATACAATAAATGTAATACATGATATTAACATAGTCAAAGACAAATAAAATATGATCATCTTTATAGATGTAGAAAAATCATTTGACAAAATTCAACACCCATTCATGATAAAAACCTTGCAGAAAATTGGAATAGAGAGCTGCCATTGCTCAAGCGCAGGGAGGTAGCCCGGGCCCCAATCAATCCACTGCAGGAAGGAGAGCCACGCCTGCTCCTGCCCCAGCCACCATAGCTCAAGCACCTGGAGGCAGCCTGGGCCCCATCCAATGCAGGAAGGAGAACCATGCCTACTCCCGACCCAGCCACCATTCCTCAAGCACCAGGAAGGTAGCAGCTCGGGTGCCCTGAACCCCTATAAACCCCCCCCCCCACACACACTCTCAGACCTCCTAACTGTGCCAGTCTTTGGACCCACTCTGCAGAGGCAGAGGTGGTCATCAAGGGTATTTCTCTGAGTTCCCAACTTTGAACATCTTTAAAGAAAGGGCGTGGGAAACCTGTAATAGAACGTTGTAGAGTTCAACCATTCAGAAGGTCGGGGAACTCAATCTGGGCCTTGCAGCCCGAGGTCAGTCAGCATCATGGAGTTCAACCATCAGCTAACTGAGATCAGGGGTCTTGCATCCTCCCTCTGTCTGAGCCACTAAATGGTAAATACACTATATTGAAATTTTGTTCACTGCAGACATGTTCTGGATTACTTCTTGATTTCAATTTAATTCAAATGATTAAAGGGTGATAGACTAGTGACTACCACCGGGGGTCAGTGTCAAAGCTGTGCTTGATCTTAATGTGTTGCTGATTGTATCAGTTGGGGTAAAGCATTGCAGTCGATTTGATGAGCTGTTTTCTCTGATGTTACAAAGATGAGAATGTCTATGAGTCCTTAAGAGACACAGAAGCTAGGGCGCAACTATATCAGGAAGATTTGGGTGATAATCCAGAGATTAAATCAAGGACAGTCCCACAACAAAAATAAAAATGAGAAAACACTTAAGCAAGACACAAGGACAGACTTTCAGTTTACCAATGGCAAACAGTAGGGCAAATGAGGATGAAAAGGCTGATAGTGAACCACCAGGACACCCTGAACTCAAAGCAAAGGAAGTAACAAAACAGACCACCAGGCTCTAGAAAAATTCAAAACAGAAATAATTTCCCAGATAACCATAGAGATAGTGAGCAAAATGGAAGTCGTGATTCGAGACTCTAGAGCAGAAACTGACAAAAAAATAGATGATCTCAGGACCATGATAGAAATCATGAAGGCCCAGCATAAGAAAGAAATGGAAAAAATAAACGCCCAACATAGGAAAGAAAGGGAATCCACACAACAGATTCAAACAGATATCCAGCAGATTAAACACTCTATTGAAAGTGTATGCAACAGAATAAAAGAATGTGAAGATAGACTCTCAGATATAGAAGATGAGATTGCAATCAGTGACCATGAAAAGAGAGGTCTCTTAAAAAAAATAAGAGATCATGAGAAATCAATCCAACAACTCCTCGATGATGTAAAGAAGAATAACATAAGACTGATAGAAATACATGAAGTAGCAGGAGAAAATACAAATGACTTAAAAAAGCTGTTCACAGAATTAATGACAGAAAACTTCCCAAACAGAGGGGAAGAATTTGACATTAAGATAACTGAGGCATATAGGACCCCGACTAGCTACAATAAAAAAAATCTACACCTAGACATATAATAATCAAGATCCCAGAAACCCAACAGAAGAACAAAATACTACAAGCAGTAAGAGAAAAGAAACAAATCACATACAAAGGAAAGCCCATTAGAATCACAGCAGACTTTTCAACACAAACCCTTGGGGCAAGGAGAGCCTGGAATGAGATATTTCAAGTACTAAAAGAGAACAACCTCCAACCTAGACTGATGTATCCAGCAAAACTCTCTTTCAAAATGGATGGGGAAATAAGACACTTCCATGACAAAGAATACCTGAGAAACTACATGAATACCAAACCAGCACTACAAGGAATTCTAAACAAGATCCTAGAAAAAGACAATGAAGGCAACAACACCATGAGGCCCAACAGAGCAAATCAAATAGGCAAGGCAAGAAATTAAAAGGAGAAGGTGAAAAAGTAAAAAGAGTCAACAAAAGGCCAATAACATGTCAATAATAAGACAGCACATATCAGTTATAACCATAAATGTCAATGGCCTCAACTCACCAATCAAGAGAAATAGACTGGCAAAATGGAATAAGCAAAATCCAACAATATGTTGTATACAAGAAACACACCTAGCACAAAAAGAAGCCCATAGACTGAAAGTGAAAAGATAGAAAATAATTCTCCATGTGACAGGAGCCCAGAAAAAAACAGGGGTAGCAATCTTATTTGCAGACAAAGTAAATTTCAAACCAAAACTGATTCTAGTATTATTGATGTAGGATGGTACTGTATCATACCTTTATGAATGTAAAATATCTAGTACCTGCTTTATGATACATAGTAGGGACTGTGCTTTATCAGAGCTACCTTTAATGATATTGCTCTAGAATGTTCTCTTTCCAGATGATGATTAAGATGATAATAAAAAAAAAATGGTCCCAGGTACCACAATGGCCCCAGGTACCACAATAGCAACAGAACTTTGCTGTTTTCTGTATATTATTCTTTTCTTTGTTTTTTCTTTTGCTGTTGTTGTTTTGTTTTTAATGGAATGTGCTGAATGTCTATAATTTTGTTCAGATGACTGCAGAACCTGGAAAAGCTGTTGCTGCTATCAATGTATAAAATACTATTATTATTCTTTATATATACACACACACACACACACACACACACACATATATAAATTGAACTTTGGGAAACTTTAACGGTGCTGCCAACTTTGGAAAAAGTCATCCCAATTTACTGTGTTGAGTTGGCATTGCACAGAAATGGACAGCCATGTTGGTCTAGAAATGTTAATTTATTTTTATTTTTATTTTTTTTTCCATGTGTTCAGGGGTAACAAATCACACTAAACATGTAAGATCATATCTATGTGAGTTTGATTACAGACACTAATAAAGTATTCTCTAAATAATGAAAAAAGAATAAGATAAGACTCTAAGAGCGAGAAGCAATTTAAATATGTTTGGGGACCATTTTCATCTCCAGAATTAAGGATTATTTTAATGTTACATCATTGCCTTTTCTTTTTTACTTTCCTTTTTAGTTTTATTTTAGGATTCCCTATTTTTAATGTTCATACAGAGATTTCTTTAACTGACATACCGAATGTTTCTTTGGTGTGAAAAACTATAATAGTACACCGGATCCTAATGAGATAATTAATAATGTGAAATAGGAAGTAAAGGGCTAAAGGTGTAGGGAAAGTGGGAAGGGTGGGGGAAGGTAATAAGGGAGAGGAAAAAAATATGAGAAACTGAAAAAATGGAAATAAAGTGTTTGTAAATGGGGAGGGAAGGAGGGGGTGAAGGGAGGGCACGGGCAAGGGGAAAAATGAGAATTATTATTATGTAATAATATTATGTAAAGGTACAGAATCCCAATGATGAATGTAACTGTATTGTATACCTAGATTGTACCAAAAAACTCAATAAAAAATTGGAATAGATGGTCTTTAAATCACTTGATAAGGGTTATCTATGAAAAACCAACAGCCAATATCATACTATATGGTCAAACACTGAAAACCTTCATATTAAAATCAGGAACAAAACAAGGATGTTCACTATCACCACTGCTGTTCAATATATTTCTGGAAACATTAGCCACAGCAATTAGACAAGGGAAAGAAATAAAAGGAATAAAGATAGGAAAGGAAGAAGTTAACCTGTCATTATTTGCTGATGATATGAAACTCTACAGAAAAGACCCAAAAACTCTGCCAAAAGACTTCTAGACTTACTTGAAAGATATAGCAGAGTAGCTGTATACAAGGTAAACACTAAAAAATCAATTTCCTCCTTGTACACAAATAACAGAATTACTGAGAGAAAAATTAAGGAAACTATCCCTTTCACACTAGCATCCAAACAATTAAATATCTAGGAATCAATCTAAAGAAGGAAGTGAAAGACCTCTACATTGAGAATTACAGGACTCTGAAAAAAGAGATTGAAAAGGATATAAGAAAATGGGAAGACATCCCTTGCTCTTGGGTAGGAAGATCTAACATATTGAAAATGGCCATACTTCCAAAATTGCTTTGTAGATTCAGTGCAATCTGATTGAAATCCCAACAGTATACTTCACAAAATTAGAGAAAAAAAATCCAAAAAGTTATTTGGAACCAGAAAATATCTAGAATATCAAAATCCATTCTAGGAAACAGTGACATGGTGGGGGGGGGTATCACAATCCCAACTTGAAACTATACTACAAAGCCACTGCTATAAAAACAGCATGGTACTGGCAAAGAAATAGACCTGAAGACCAATGGAATAGACTAGAAGATGCAGAAATACCTCCAGACTTACTCAACTACCTCATATTTGACAAGGGAGCCAACCATCCTTGTTGGAGGAAAGATAGCCTCTTTGATAAATGATGTTGGAAAAACTGGATTTCAACCTGCCAAAGTTTAAAACTAGACTCTTATTTTTTTACCATGCACTAAACTAAAGTTGTAAATATTAAAACAGAAACATTAAAACTGTTGGAAGATAAGTTAGGTAGAACCCTCAAAGACACTAACATAGGAAAAGACTTTATGAACAAATCTTCATTAACATGGGAACTAGCACAAAAAAAATCAATAACTAGGATCTCGCTAAAAAGCTTCTGTACTGCAAGAGAAAATAGCAACAGAACTAACAGACAACCTACAATATGGGAAAAAATTTTACCAGCTGTTCTTCAGACAATAGTCTACTATCTAGAATATATAAAGAACACAGAAAACCCAGAACCCCTAAATATAAAGACCCAATTTAAAAAAATGGGCATCTGAAATGAACAGACATTTCTCAGATAAACAAGTAAAAGCAGCAAATATATATATGAAAAAATGTTTAACATTATTGGTTATTGGGGAGATGCAGAGGAAAACAACACTGATTCCACCTCACCCTATAAAGAGTGGCTGCTATCAAGAAATCAATGAATAACAAATATTGGTGTGGTTGTGGGAGAAAGGAACCCTTCTCCACTATTGATGGAAGTGCAGACTGGTGCAACCACTATGGAAATCAATATGGAGACACCTCCAAAAAGTAGGATTAGAGGTCCCATTTGACTTAGCTATCCCTCTGCTGGGTATCTTTCCAAAAGAATTAAGAATCATACCACAGTGATATATGCCTACCCATATTTATAGTGGCACAGCTTGTAATAGCTAAAACTTGAAAATGGCCCAATTGCCCATCAACTGGAGACTGGATAAAGAAGATGTGATTTTTCTATAAAATGGAGTAATATTCAGTAGTAAAGAATGAGAATTAGAGACATTTAAAACTAAATGGATGCATAATGAGGCCATACTCTTAAGTGAAATAAATAGGACACAGGTGTATACTAAATAGTTTCTGTGGTGTGAAAAACTAAAAGCATAAACAAGGCTCACATTGTATAATTGATAATATGAAATAGTAAGAAAAGAGCTAAAATAGTAGCGAAGGTGGAGGCAGGGGAAAGTTAAGAAGGGAAAAGAAAAAATGTGAGAAAAGGAAAAAATGGAATCAAAGTCTTTGTAAATAGGGAAGGGTAGAGGTGGTGAAGGGAGGGCAGGGGTATGGGGAAAAATGAGAACCAAGATACATCAAGGAAAAGGTATAAGACCCCAGTGTTGAATGTAACTGTATTGTATACCTAAAAAGTACCAATAAACTTAATAAAAAATATACCATGTACAGGTAAAAATTCCCTTCCATGAATGTGATCATTATATATATTTAAATTGTACCAATAAAATTAATTTTTAAAAAGAAAAAAAGAATATTAACATAATAAGCAAAGAAAGCTGGACTTTGAAGTGTTCACATATTCATTTAACGTTGTTTAAGAACTTACATGATCCAGGTGCTAGCAAAAAGATTGTGAGGATGAAAAAGATGTGATCCAAGCCTTTCAAATATTCACTAAATAGTGGCATGTGAACATATCCTTACAGGCATATGGGAAAAATTCATTAATATATAACATGTGCAGTAAAACATGGAGGAAATATCTATATCCTAGAATAATGACAGCATCTATTGCTTCTCAATTAGAATATAATTGCATCATAAATATATTTTTATATGCATACTTTGTATCAGTAAGGATAACCTAGTGAAAATTTAAGTGTCTTTTCCTTCCAGTACCATAGTGTCCAATGTATTAGGCTTGTAAGTAGGATAAGCTTGCTATATAAAGTATATAGTGTAAAATGAATAATGAATTATTATATAAAATGCTTAAATTCAAGAAAATATTTTATATTTTTGACATTTTTGGATGTACTGTTAGAAAGTCTAGAATTAGCTAAATAACTGCTTCTTAGTGTAGTTTAACAGACCCTCTTGTTGTAGTTTAATATTTTATGTGTTCTTGTGATGTTTCTTTCAAAATTTACCATTCAGATAATACTGTATTATCTTTGTTACCTTGAATACCGTGTCATGCACAAAGCCTCTCTGTTAGGTTGAAAAATATTCATTTTGGCATTTTGTTAGGGAGTGTTTATTTCTCCCCTTCTCACTCTCTTGCACACTTTCTTTATTTGTGCAGTAGTTTGAAATAGAACACAATGATTTACCAATTATTTCATTGGAATGGTAGGATTTCCTGACCTTTAGAGATCTGCCTGGAACTCGCCGTCCTGGGGTTAACTCAGTCTTTTTAATTTTGTGCTATTAGATCAAAAAACATTTCACTTTTTGAAACATTTCTGACCTGCTGTTGCTTTCTTATACTTAGTTTTCTTTATGAGAAGTTTGGAGATGGTTAGTTTGCATTAGGGAATCTTTCTCAAATTCTTTTGTCAAACTGCTTTGCTTCCTTTTTGCACAAGGTGAGCTCAGCACTCATCCCCTGACTGCAGTAGGGCGCAGCCTTTTCTCCAGCTCAACATTCTCCAGGATTCTCTCCATATCGATTAATACCCTAGGCCACCTCTTCCCTCTCCGTTAGGTGGAAAGCCAGAGTTTCAATCAGAATTGTAATTTTCTGCGCTTTCATTCAGGGTGTGTGTGTGTGTGTGTGTGTGTGTGTGTGTGTGTGTGTGTCTGTGTCTGTGTGTATGACTTTTAACTTTTTCCAAAAAGGAAACCTTTTTGTTTTTGTTTGTCTGCTTTTTGTTGGGAATCCAAGGTATCTGCTTTCCTGCATCAGCAGTGAAATATCGTGAGTGGGCTGGGCTTTAGACAGGGATGAGAAAAAGGAGAACAAATAAGAGACAAAGCCCAAGGGAGATTACATCTGTATTTTTTGGTTCACAGGGGTCCTCTTTTCCCAAGAGAGGATTTCTTTCATATTTTTTACACAGAGCACTGTCTATGCAATTTCATACCCCAAGTTGCTTTCCAAGGGATAAAGAAAGAAAAGAGAAAACAAATATGAAAACAAATGTTGTGAACTCACCTCACACTGGCTGTTCTCTCTGTTTAACAAACTTCCAATTCTCCTGCTCATGTTTCTTTTGCATAGCCCTCATGTAGCTGCTTTTTGTGTTCTGTCTAGAGAATTTAGTTGCCGTAACTGAAAGAAATTGGTGTTAGTGGGCTTGCTCCGTCTTCATGAGATTGACGTGCTGCCTACTGCAGTAAGGGGGCTCCATCTTTAAAAGTTTAAGTGTGTGGTTAATTCCTCAAAAAGATATATTTTCCATTTCTGTAATTTTGTTGGTAATAATTCCACAATATTTGTTCAGATGTCAGCTGTGAGAGTTTTTATTGTTCTTATCAAAGAAATATTGTTTTATTTCTACTTTGGCTATTTAAAGGTTTTTATTATTGTATTTTTTTCCCAGAAGTTCCACTATTTTTGTTAAGCTATTTTTGAATTACATAGTATATCTCACACCTGTAGCCATTCACATTCTTTATTTTTGGAAAAATTTGAAAATTACTTCTTCAAATATGGCATCTGCTATGTGCTGTTTCTGCTTTCCTTCTCCTTTCTGGATGCCAATTTCACATATATTAAACTCATTTACTAAGCTTCCTCTGACTTTTAAGGCTTTTCACCCTCCTTTTACTTTTGTATCCGTTATTTGAGTTTCAGAATGGACCCTTTTCTAGGCCCTTATCTTCCTCATCTCCAATCCTCTCTTCAGATAATATGCTGGGAAATTCATCCATCAAATTATTTTCAGCTGCTATATTTTTATGTTTAAAGATCTTCAGGGCTGGGGATGTAGCTCAGTGGCACTGCATCTGCCTGGTAAGTGCAAGGCCCTGAGTTCAATTCCCAGTACCGAAAAATTTTTTTTCTTATGACATTTTAAAGAATTATAGTTTTTTTGGTGAAAATTTTCCATGTTCTTATTCCCTTGAATGTATTTATTGAAATTATTTAAAAGTTTAATATTTAACAGTTTCAAAAATGGAGTGATTTTTGGACTCATCCTATTTTTTCTTCCTCTTATTCAAAAACAGTTTTGGTTAGTTTTGATGGACCATGTCAAATGTATAAAGATTATAAAAGATGATGCTATCTGTTTCTAAAAGATTATCTTTTTTAGTCTTTGAAAGAGGTGTGAATCGCTATATTTTGTCTTGGATTAAATTGGTTCAGTCTTAACTACTAGTATTTGTAGAGTCTCATTATTTCTGGGTTATAACTACGATGGGGTGATTTCCTTCATGAGCTCCCTCTTAAAGCAGGAGTACTTACTGAGGTCATTCTGTTTGGTTAAGCCATAACTGCCAAAATTTGCCCCCTCCAACCTCTGACTCTGCTGATAGCTCTGCTAACCATTCCAGTACTCCATTTCTGCTCATGCACTGAGGAGAAAAACAATATGGCATATTGTTGTCATCTCAGGGAGTTTCTCTTTCCTCTTTACCCCCATCTTTCAAGCTGTCATTGTAGCTTCCTGATGGCTTCCATCTGATGGGTTTAGAGGAAGTAGAAAGGGTTAAGATGTGATACATACATGTACCAATTTCCCACAGTAAATATACTCATTATTACAAACATGTACTAATAAAAATAAGAAGGATGGAAGAAAGAATTAAAAAGTTTAATTTGATAGTCTGCTGAGGAAGATGACAGGGATTTTAATTCATTAGTACTTTTTGTAATTTTAAATCTCTGGTAAAAATTAAAGGAGGATTACTAAATTGATAAAAATAAAATGCAAAACTCCTGGTAAACATCCCTCCTTTTCTAGTATTGATTTATTTCTAAGAAAGCAGATCTGTCTTTTCTAGAAGTAGATATCCTAAAAGGGGTTTTATTCTGATAGCCTTAATGTGTATTAAACATATTAGTGTGGGGTTGTTTACTGTGTTAGATGTATGTCTATGAATATGTCATTGATGTATTTTATGTCTTAATACTAAAGTGAATTGTGTTCTCTTTAAATTTTAATGTGTACTTCCCTCACTACAGAATAAAAATACCATTCATTTTCAAAACTCTTGCCCCTTTAGAACTTCTTTAGAATTTAAAATCACATTTTTTTTTCCTGCATGAACTTGGTAAAAAGCTTAAGGACACAAAGACTTCGAGTCATAGTAGACCAACTAATGATTCAAAATTATCCACATCAGAGACACTACCCATCAAGATTACTTTGTTTTACCATTGTTCCTATTCCCAATCTTTATTTCTTTAAATAGTTTTATAGCTGCTGGTTCTTTCTGAGACATCATTGAGTATCACTTTCTGGTGATTGTTCTATGATGAACATCGACTTTTTTATATCATTCTTTCCTAAACAAAATGTTAAATTTAAAAAATGCATAGGGGCATCCATTCTACACATTCTCAATTTTGACTATGTTGGCCTGCAGTATACTGGCAGAGATACCAAATATTATCACATTCTACCTTATTAGTGACTATTGTATCACTAACCTAACCAATCACAAAATCCATATGAGATGAGAGTCAAGCCAGGAACAAGTTGTACCCAGGAAAACAGCCCACTTTGCTACCACTGCAGCTAGCCAAATATTCTTTCATTAAGCATTTAATTCCATTATTTTTTCCTAAAATGATGAAGTACACTATTTCCCAAACATTCCAAATATACAAAAATGAGTAATCACAACTTGTGTAAATATAATTGTCAGTGTTATATTTTTAAAATAGAAGTAACCTTTATAGGAATGTGCTTTAATGATTATTTTTAGTTTTGTAACTCTTATTCATACTTGTGTCATTGCCATTTGGATCAGTACATAAAAGTAGTGTGTATTTGTACTTGTGATGAATAAATCTATCATCAAAGTCTGTGTTGTTAGGTAAATGTCATGGTCTTGTGGAGAATGACGCATGATGTACATATGAGATTTATTCCTTTTGAAGGTCACCTTTTGAAGAAAATATATTTAGTGATTTTACTCTGGCAACAAAAACTTGAAAGTGATTCACAATCCTTGTGTCAACTACATTGGTTGGAAGATTGAAGGATCACTGGAAAGAGTAAAGAAAAGATTTAGGAAAAGAACAGTATGCTAAAAAAGCAATGAAGGAAGTTTTGGAAGAGAGAATTATGTTTCAGTGGTTGATCCTCTGGCCAGAAACACCTTTAAGGTGGGTGTTAGCCAGAGAGAGAGAGAGAGAGAGAGAGAGAGAGAGAGGGAGAGAGAATATGAATAGACAGAAGAAGTGATCAGTCTACAGTCTATCCAATTCCTGTGAAAACTGCAAAATGGCATTTTGAAAACAAACATGAAAGCTTTAAGGCATGACTAGAAGGGAGTCCTAGGGGGAATATTCAAATCAGCAGGTAGCTTCAGTGCCTTGCGATTTACCCACCACAACCCAAGAGCAAGCTGCTTCCTCAGTGCAAAAGGGGTGTAGGGTGTAGGGTGTACACAGAACTATGAATTTGAGGCTGAAGGAAAATTGGTAGGCCACTTACAGTTCCCTAGTACTATGGTCTTAACCTCATTATTTTACACCTTATTACTCAATAGAACCATTTCAGCAAGCATTTAAATTTGTTCAAGGAAAAGTAGAAAAGTTATTGGTTTATCAAAATACAGAGGGCCCTCTGTGTCCTGGAGTTGAAAGAGTTTCCACCCCTCTCTCCACTTTTATTTACCGTTTGTGATTTTTTACCTTGCTTCACCCTCTGTCTACTCTCATACATTTAGTATGATTGCTGTTTCACATTTTGAGAAAATCATGTGAAGACTCATTTTTACTAACACACACATATCCTCTGTACTTAAAATTTATATTTTAAAAAGTTCCTAAATAAGCAAATAAGTATAGAATGATGAATATAGGTATGCATATATGCACACACACACACACACACTATATA
>NW_022900918.1:13075571-13096685 GCF_012274545.1 Fukomys damarensis
ATATATATGCACAGTCAGATGACTTGAGCATTGTAAAATGTGAATGTGGATATGTGTGCTTTCATATGCTGCAAAAACATCCCGGAACGATCTGTGCGAAACTGTGATGGAAGCTTTTCTGCATAAGCAATGGCTTGGCACAGTCAAGAGGAAACAATGTTTTGTTTTTGTTTTTAAATGTATAACATAAACTTATTCTGTGACATTTTCCCCACTGAAGATACTTTAAAATAATTAAAGCACATCAATGTTTCATGAAAAATACTTGGAAGAATTTAGATAATACAGAATCTGTAATATTCATGATTTAACCCTGAACATCTATTTTTATTTCAAAAATCACTTTTTAAGAAGCAACAGAAAAATGGTAAGGATTACTGTATTCTTCCCATATTCTGAGTCTCATACATTTTAATTCAACTCCCAGTTTGCTCCTCAACTATGTATGTTAAGGGTATTTGCTCCTATTTTCGAGTGGGAAGAGGATCCATTTTCTGTTTCTTAAAAGTGGTATTTCGGTCTTTTCTTCACAAAAATTCTTCATGCTGAGTTTGAATCGTAATCGAGGATCTGGTCCAGAAGGTGGTGGGCAATTACAGAACTCTCTGATTTTCAGAGCCTCTGGTATAAGTCTATCCAAGTGTTCTCAGCTCGGTTTCCATGAGAAGGGTGTGTAGATAACCACTCTGGCAGTTTGGGATGACCATGGAGGATATCTGTAATCTCCATCTGCTGCCAAAACACTGAACTGGCTCTTACATCCACACAGGACTTCACAGTAAGCAGTAGTCCAATTTTATCGCTTCAGTTTCCAATGTTCTATTGTATGGTCTATCAAACATATACTCTTGCAATTTAGACTGTATCCACTGGCCCAAACACATTTTATGTGTTATATCCCTGCTTTGCTTACTCGCATTACAACAAAACGGTTTTCTGTTCTTTGTGTAGTTTAAAATTGTGTCATTTAAAGTTGTGTAAATTTTGTAACTTCTGGCATAATGTTGAATTGTGTAAAACAGATCTGAACAGAAAACAAAATGAAGTGATCCGAGAGTGGAACAGAATTCATAATTAAAAGATCTTATTGCCTGAATATTATTAGGTCAATTTTTAAACAAATATATATTGTAAACAATGTAGATGAATTGTACACAGCCTCATTTGTTGCCATGGTGACATTATCACTTTGTTTCATATTCTCTGTTCAACTAATCACGGATGCTGCAGGAGACTTGCCTCTAGCTTGTTTGGCATTTGGGAAGTGATTGATAGAAAAATTTGTACAGGGACAAGCACAACTTTGTTTTTCTTTTTAGTCATTGTTGAAGGACCGATTTGTTCAACAAATGACAGAGACTTCCACAACCTCCTTAAAGTCTACCTTAGCATATTGTTTAAAAGTGGGAGCTGGATGTGGTGGCACATGATCCAGGCACACACTTGTACTCCTAGCACTTTGGAAGCTGGGAGAGGAGGATTGCGGTGAGTTTGAAGCCTGCCTGGGCTACATAGTAAGTTCAAGGCCAGCCTTGACTTGACAGTGAGACCCTGTCTCAAAAACAAACAAACAAACAACAACCACAAAAACAAAAGTGGGATCCATAAGTGGGGAGCTCATAGCTCTGAGAATTAGATGACATGGCTTCTAGTCCCCGATCTTACAATTATTCAGTATTTACCATTTTGTCATTTATCTAGAGCTCCACAGTTTTCAAACTACTTTCAGGTAAAGTGTTCTATTTATCTAGTTCTCATAATAACTGTGTGAGATTCATGGCACTATCACCTCCCTTTTATAGATAAAATGTCTCATTCAAGAAAGGTTAGACTCCTTGCCCAAGGTGAGAATAGATTATAATTGGAATTGCAAGAGAAATGATACAAAGCTGTTTTTTTATATGCCAGATCCAAAGTTCATTTTACCTGATAGAGCATTCTTTTTTGTAAGGAACACTTAAGGCAAAAATAATATAGCAGGTTAAAAAGTGATAGACTAAATATATATAATATTGATGCAGATGAAAAATAATACATGTACATAGATCAAAGGAGAATTCAAGATTAATATATAAAATGGGACAGAGAATCACAAGAAACTTACAGCAGAAGTCCTGAACATTTTTATATTTCTATAAATTTTTTTTTTCAGTACTGGGGATTGAACTTAGGACCTTGTACTTGCCAGGCTGGCTCTGTGCCACTGAATACATTCTCAGCCCCATAAATATATTTTTTAAAACAAATTAATTATTCAATAAAGAAAAGAAAAGTTCTTTATGAAGAATTGAAGTCTGTTTTTCTAATTTGAGAACATCTAAATCCACATGCTATCATTGTATTTAAAATCAAACACTAAGAGAATTCTCATTAAACGCATGTGGAAGACCAGTGATTGTGCTGTGGCTGCTCCTAACTTCGTCCTGAATGGTCCAGACAAGTGGATCTCTGCTTAACCCTCCACGCATGTCCTGCCTAATAAGCTAAAGCTTCTATAAATGTGGGTGTTTGGGTACAAACTCAGCAATTTTGTTTAAATTGGTGTGGATAATTTTGTAAACTTCCATGGTGTGCAGTGAAGAGGAAGACACACGGATAAACATTTTGTGATTTTCTTTTTTTACTTTATTTGAGAAGATCCTGTCTAACTGTAAGATAGAAACTTAATCACAATGTCCTGGAAATATCTTTCATTTATGCAAGCACATCATTTAAAAATATTTAGTAAACATTATCACTTTTTATTCCTATTATAATATTGAGTTTGTTTCATTATGTCCTAATTTTATATCAGTTAGAACATTGCTACCATCACCTCCTTCAAATTTAAAAAACTTATTTTGCACTATGGTTAGCCTGAGCTGAGAGAATAGACAATTTTCTCATATAGAAGTAATGCTACTCCCTAGGGTTAGATCATAACGATAAAAGTTTTAAAGAGGAAAGTAAATAGCAATAATTACTTCAACATCTTCCAGGGAACTATGCAAAATTAGAAAGAATACCCTGCACAGATGACTCAGGATATAGAATTTTGTTTCTCTAATCATACAGATTTAAGTATAATAGTATAATTACTTATTTCCTGGAAGCCACAGAGACACTACAAAAACATTAGGTTCAAGATGAATGATGAGACTTCATGAAGACTGTATAAAAGGTCTGTGGACTGAGAAATATGCAGGATGGTGTCGAAAATGCTTCCCCTACAGGAATTGTAAAGTGGCTACATAAAAGAAAAGTTTTATAGTGAGTGCTAGATAATCTTGGCAACTTCAACTCACTAGTAAAAATTTAACAATACATATGTATTAACTTTAATTTTTTCCTTTAAAGTATAAGGAGAAATACTCCAGCATGTATGAGGGAAAGAACAGATATAGCAGGCAATTGGCAGTCTTGATTCTAGACCAGTTTGGGACTCCTATAACTGAACTTGTTAAGAACACTGGATCACTGGATCCCAGACTCTCCCAATCTATTGCAACTCGAAGGCATCTTTCTAAATAAACTACTTAAAGATTGACATGAAATTGTAGAATTGATGTTTCCTATAGGCTTCAAAAGTTATAAGTGGCATTGATAGGAAGGATGAATTAAGATATGTATGAATAAGATAAAACTTTATGATGTGTTGTAAAAGAAGTCACAGAGTGAATTTATTTCAGAAGTACATGCACAGTAATGCCCTTGGTGTGTAACAGGATTTATTGTTCAGAGATGTTGGGTTTTAATGAAGTGGATGCCAACAGTGAGGAGAATCAATGAGCTTCAAGCAGATGCACTGAAATATAAAGTTTTGAGAATAGTAATTTGTTGTCTTTGATGGTGATTTCTAGGTTCTAAGGCTGAAGATTGCTATAAAGCCAGTACAATAGATATATTTCTACATTTTTCTTCTTGCTTTGTGGTGATATTTTATTGAAATGGCAGTGTATATTAGAATTCATTCATTCTTTTTGTTGTCTGCTGTGTATTAATATTTAAGGAAATATGAAATATCTGTTATGAGTGCATGTATTAGAAATACTTCATATTTATTATTTCTTATATGCATCATCTGCTTTTTTCCAAAGCATTTGTTTACATGCATATTTTTGGCTATCTATATAGAAATTAATTCAAATTGTGATGTCTTTCTTACTACATTGCTATATCTCATTTGTTTACAGGATCCTAAGTATGGTGTAAACTTATGTTTACATGAAAATTCTGTTCTGTTTTTTATTACATACCAATATTCACTGACATATGTACATTTGTTTTTATACAATTAGTTTTTATCATATGGTATTATGTTCTATAAAGTCAGTTGGAACAATGAATTGGTAATTATGGAATCATGACTTCTGGGGAAACATGAGATTAGGTGTCTGAGAGCCCCTTGTCACATCTTTATCAAGTGGTTAATGAACAACTTTCTTTTATGTGTGTTTCTGTTTAAGGGTACTTTATATAATATACTGACTCATTGACATTACATTTATGGCCAAAAGTACTATAACTAACGCCTGAGGAAAGCTTGCCTAACAGCTATGTCTCCATTTGGCATATAACAAACTTCTTGCAGTTAGAGCACTAGATAGAACCTCAGCACTAGCTTGTAGTTATTTTAGCATGAAACCATACGTGTGACAGTGTGACAGCTAAGATTGGCTT
The DNA here is from genome assembly GCF_012274545.1 of Fukomys damarensis. Lineage (NCBI taxonomy): Eukaryota > Metazoa > Chordata > Mammalia > Rodentia > Bathyergidae > Fukomys > Fukomys damarensis. The sequence continues at coordinate 13,080,231 of NW_022900918.1, forward strand.
GAGAGCCACTTAGTACATTACTAAGGCTTCTGGGTGTGTCTGGGTGGGTGACAGGTATAATTTTGCTTACTCTATCTGTTCCCTGACTCCTTCTCCTCCCCTGTGCTTGGCTTCCCAGCCACCACGAACTGAATAGCTCTGCTCCGTGCCCCTCTACCATGATTTTCTGCTTTGGAGCCAGTTGATTATGGACATAATCCTCTGCAATTATAAGCAAAAAAAAAAAAAAAAAAAAAAAAAAAAAGGACACACACACACACACACACACACATACACAAAAACAAACCAGGAACCTTCCTTTAATCAGGACTTTGGTCTCAGCAATGAAAAGATGACAAACATAAACAACAAAAGCAGAAAATGCAAGACACATGTCACTGTGTAGCCTGAGTAAAGGACATTTGTTCATAACGTGAGAACTCTAATCAAACTAAGTATCACCTTGTTTACCATGGCTGGGAATGTGTGTTTTAGACCGGTCAAATATCTTTCAATGTCTATGCATGTCTGTGAATGAGCAGAAAACACCACGAGGATTGGTCAGAGGATAGAAATAAATTCTACCAAGTGAGAGCATTCATACAAAAGAAACTTGTGAATAAAGAGTATTCAATTATGTCATTCTATGTATTCTAAAAATACTTTATTGGTACATTTTAGAAATGCAATACACTTACATTCATCACTGGGATCTTGTACCTTTACATGACAGGTCTTGGTTCTCATTTATTCCCCATACTCCTGCTCTCCCTTCACTCCCTCCTCCCTTCCTTATTTACAAAAAATTTGTTTCCATTTTTTTGTTTTCTCATATATTTTCTTTTCCCTTATTTCCTTTCACCTATCCTTCCTACTTCCCCTATACCTTTAGCCCTTTTCTTCCTATTTCATATTGTCAATTATACCATTTGGATTTTATTTACACTTTTAGTTTTTCACACCAGAGAAACTATTCAGTATTTACACATGTGTGACTTATTTACTTCACTTAAGAGTATGACCTAATATATGTTAGTTTCTCATTCTTTATGTCTGAGTAGTACTCCATTTTATAAAAGAACCACATCTTCTTTATCCAGTCTCCAGTTGAAGGGCAGTTGGTCTGTTTCCAACTTTTAGCTATTACAAACTATGCTGCTAGAAACATGGGTGCACATATATCTCTGTGGTATGATTCTTTTAATTCTTTTGGGCTGACACCCAGCAGGAAAATAGCTGAGTCAAATGGGTCTTCCAATCCTAGTTGTTTAAGGTATCTCAATATTTTTTTCCAAAGTGTTTGCGCCAGTCTGTACTTTCACCAGCAATGAAGGACACCTTTCTACCACACCCCTGCCAGCATTTGTTATTCCTTGATTTACCCCCCCCACTTTAGCTATTTTATTTTTAAAAAATTTTTTATTGAGTTTATTGGTACATTTTAGATATGCAGTACAGTTACATTCATCTGGGATCTTGTACCTTTACATGACAGGTGGGCTTGGTTCTCATTTTTTCCCCTTGTCCCTGCCCTCCCTTCACTCCCTCCTCCCCTCCCCATTTACAAACACTTTATTTCCATTCCTTGATTTCTTTATTGCAGCCATTCTTACTGGGGTGAGCTGGAATCTCGGTGTTGTTTTCTTCTGCATCTCTCAAATGACTAGCGATGTTGAACATTTTTTTATACATGCATTTGCTGTTTTTACTTCTTTGATAACTGTTCATTTCAGATGTCCATGTTTGAATTGGATCCTTATATTTGGGGAGCTTGATTTTTTTGAGTTCTTTATATATTCTAGATAGTGGACCTTTGTCTGAAGAAGCTTTTAAAAGACAGGATCCTAGTTGTTGATTCTGTGTGCTAGTCCCTGTGCTACTGAGGATTTGTTCATAAAGTCTTTTCATATGCCAATGTCTTCAAGAGTTCTACCTAGCTTATTTTCCAACAATTTTAGTGTTTATGTTTTAACATTTAGATCTTTAATCCACTTGGATTTTAGTTTATTGCATAGTGAAAGACAGGGGTCTAGTTTTAATCTTTGGCAGTTGAAATCCATTTTTTTAAAACACCATTTATTGAAGAGGCTATCTTTCCTTCAGTGAGGATGGTTGGCTCCTTTGTCAAAGACAAGGTAGATGGGTACATCTGGAGTTGTTTATGCATCTTGTAATCTATTCCACCGATCCTCAGGTCTGTTTCTTCATCAGTAGCACAGTGCTTTTATCACAGTGACTTTGTGGTATAGTTTCAAGTTGGGATTGTGATACTGCCTGCCATGTCTCTGTTGCCAAGAATGTCTTTTGCTTATTTGAGGTCTCTTCTGGTTCCAAATGAATTTTTGAATGGTTTTCTCTAGTTCTCTGAAATATACTGTTGGGATTTCAGTAGCAATTGCACTGAATCTGTATAGCAGTTTTCACTAAATTGGTTCCTCCTACCCAGAAACGAGGTACATCTTTCCATTTCCTTATATCCTCTTAGATCTCTTTTTTTCAGAGTGTTATAGTTCTCACTGTAGAGAACATTCAGTTTCCTTCATTAGATTGATTCCTAGATATTTCCTTTTTGGATGCTATTGTGAAAGGAATTATTTTCCTAATTTCTTTATCAATGAGTCTGATATTTGTGTTCAAGAAGGCTATTGATTTTTGAGTGTTTATCTTGTTTACAGCTATTCTACTGAATCTGTCAATTAAGTCATGAAGTCTTTTGGTGGAGTTTTTTGGGTCTTCAGTGTAGAGTATCATATCACCAGCAAATAATGACAGTTTAATTTCTCCCTTTCCTATCTTTATTCCATTTATTTCTTTCCCTTGTGTAATTGTTGTGGCTAATATTTCCACAACTATGTTGAACAGGAGTGGTGATGGTGGACATCCTTCTCTTGTTCCTGATTTTATTGTGAAGGATTTCAGTTTTTGACCATATTGTATGAAGTTGGCTGTTGGCTTTTCATAGATAACCTTTATCAAGTTGAGATAAAGACCATCTATTCCAATTTTCTGCAGGGTTTTCATCATGAATGGGTGTTGAATTTTGTCAAATGATTTTTCTGCATCTATAAAGATGATCATATGGCTTTTGTCCTTGATTCTATTAATATAGTGTATTACATTGTTTTATTTATGTTTGTTGAACCATCCTTGCATCCTGGGATAAATCTGACTTGGTCAGGGTGTATGATCTTCTTGATGACTCCCTGTATTCTGCTTGCCAGTATTTTACTAAGGATTTTTGCATCTATGTTTATTAGGGAGATTGGCCTATAGTTCTCTGTTTTGGTTGGCTCTTTCCCTGGTTTTGGAATCAAAGTAACATTTGCTTCCAGGAATGAATTTGGAATTATTGCCTTCCTTTCAATTTCTTTGAAAACTTTAAAGAGTATTGGCAGTAGTTCTTCTCTAAATGTTTTGTTTAATTCAGCAGAGAATCCATTGGGACCTGGGCTTTTCTTTGTTGGTAAATTTTTAATTACATTCTCAATTTCACTGATTGTAATTGGGATGTTTAGAATTTTTATATCTTCTTTGTTCAACTTTGGTAATTCATATGTATCTAGAAATCTGTCCATTTCTTCTGTGTCTTCCATTTTATTAGAGTACAGGTTCTTGAAGTAGGTATTGATGATCCTCTGGATTTCTGTTGGATCTGCTGTGGCTTCATCTTTTTCATTCCTACTTGCATGGATTAGAGACTTTTCTTTCTTTTTTTTGATAAGCTGGCTAAGAGTTTATCAATTTTATTTATTTATTTTTTAGACAACACAAGTTTATTTCCCAAGCATAATAATGTTCAGTAGTTAGAATATTTATATTATGGGTATAAATTTCCCATGATGAATATTATAATTATGTATATCTAGATTGTACCAATAAGTGTTTAGCTTAAGAAAATATTAATGTTGTCATTTTTATCTTATAAGCAGCCTATACAAGAAAATTATCTTCATCAGAGGGATATTTGAATGTACATCAATATATCTTTTTTTCTTATTGAGTTTATTGGTACTTTTTTGTTTACAGCATAGTTACATTTGTCATTGGGATCTTGTACCTTTACATGACAGATATTAATTGCCCATCAGTTGGAGACTGGATGAATTATATTTATTCTTTAAAAAACCAACTCTTCAACTCATTGATTTTTTTATATCATTCTCTTAGTTTCCATTGCATTGATCTTTATAATTTCCTCCCTTGTACAAGCTTTGGATTTGTCTTCCTCTTCTCTTTCTAGAACCATAACATTCAGCATTAGGTTGCTTATTTGAGCTCACTCTGTTTTCGTAGTGTGGGCATTCAATGCTACAAATTTCCCTCATAGAACTGCTTTCACTTTGTCCCATAGATTCCTGTATGTTGTATTAGCATTATCATTTATTTGTAAAAACTGTTTAATTTCTTTAATTCCTTCTGTGACCCATTGGTTGTTCAGGAGAGTGTTATACAATTTCCATGAGTTTTAAATTCTTGTAGTTTTTTTTTGCTGTTATTGATTTGGGTTTAATTACACTATGTTCTGATAGCACACTTGGATAACTTCAATTCCTTTGCATTTACTTAAATATGTTCTATGAGCTAGTATATGGTCTATTTTGAAGAATAATCCATGTGCAGGTGAAAAGAATGTATATTCTGATTTTGTGGAGTGGAACACTCTGTAGATATCTGTTAAGTCCATTTGTTCAAAAGATTGCTTTACTTCTAGTATTTCATTGTTGATTTTGTTTTGTCTAGATGACCTTTCTATTATGGGGAATTTAGGTCATCATTCTATATATTAACAATAGCAGAATGCAACTGTATATTTAGAAATGTTTACCCAACAAATCTATTCTCTTTTAAAATCAAGGTGAAATTCACATATCATATAATTAATTATTTTAAATTTAGGAATTTAAATTTGTGTACCCATCACTTCTATCTAGTCCCAAAACATTTTCATCATTCCAAATTCAAGCTGTGTAACCATTAAGATTTCACTCCTATTTCCTTCTTTCCAACCTTTAGGGAGTATTAATTTGCTCTCTGCCTACATTAATTTATTTATTCTAGATGTTTCATAAAGATGGAATAAAATTTTAGTACATGACCTTTGGTGTCTAACCTCTTTTATTTAGTGCATTGTTTTTCAGGTTCTTCCATACAATAGCATGTATAAGTACTTCATTCCTTTTTATATCTGTATAATATTCAAATACAACAAATCCATGCTCATCTATCAATACATTATAATGAAATATAATTTTTCTTTCAAATTTACTTTATATTTATCATAAACTCTTGGACTGAGAAGATTTTGTAAAAAAAAATGCGAGATCTTTTGATTCAACTGAACCAGAAAGCCAAGATATCAGATGGAAGACTTGGGGTAAGAAAATTTGTATGAAGAAAATAAAGCTTTCCAAGACTGAGGGTGGAGTATGGAGATCTTTGTTGAACAGCACTACCCTAGAAGCCTGTCAGATTTTCTTTTTCTTAGAAGTTTTTATTTGCTTAGTATTGGATTATATTCTATTTTGTTCTTTGGCTGCCCAAAGCTCCTTTCTAGTATTTCCATAGGCGATTCTGTGATCTCATTATCTTTAATGACTGTAAGTGATGTTACTTTTTCCTTTATCTAATACTCTTCATAGGAAAACAAAGATTATAAAAAATAAATACATGAAAGGCTAAATGTGAATGAACCACTGATGTAGCTCAGTGGTAAAGCTTCTGCCCAGCATGTAGAGATCTAGATTTGATTTCTAGTATTGCAAAAAATAAAATAAAGTTGGATAAAAAATAAATGTGTGGTTTTCAATACAAGTTTAAGGCTGTAACATTATTAGATTATTGACTAAGATTTCTTTTCGAATAACAAATAAAATCCAACTTAAGAAAGGCCACAATTTTTGGAAAACTATAACTTCAAAGTGTAGATTCAGGAAGCAATGCCCACATTTACACATATCCATACAATTAACTGGCAGGAGAAATATGAGTTTCTGTTTTTAATGATGATATAAACTAGGTATCAAACTTTGTCTTTAAAAATCATTTCCTTGGCCAGGGGTTTAGCACAGTGGTTCCACCAACTGCCTTGCAAGTGCAAGGTCCTGAGTTTGATCCCCAGTACAAAAAAAAAAAAAAATCATTTCCTATTGTTGAGACTAGGAATCTCCTAAGACTAATAACTAATTAATTTGACTCAAGCATATCATGTATGAAGTTAAATTCCTCTAACATGCAGAAAGATAGCAGAATAACATGTGGCTATGTAGCTGAGAGGGTGTTTTTCCCTTCCCACAAGCACACAGAGGAAATACAGAAACATTTCTTAATGCACGTTGAGCTTTTGGATTTGTTAAATCTGTGATCTGAGAGGTAAACGTGATTAGTGAGGAAGCAGTGAGGAGACTAAAAATTTATACCTAGTTTCATTTCCACATTAAAAGTTAAATAAGTGATTTTCCTCTGCTTTTGAATCACTAATGCTACATACATATTTATTTTGTTTACTCCAAAAGAAAAGTACTTAACAATATGTTTCATTTCAAAATGTCTGAGTAGTTCATTTCTGTTGACCCAATACTGCTAAATTTTGTAGAAGTTTTGTAGTGAGAATTCTTGGTGCTATAAAGAAAGTGTAACATTTTGCCTATGCCTTCTATAATATGTCCACAAAAATTTAAAATGATGTTTTTGTTTTGTAAAGTTCAAACCCATACACACATAATAGGATGAAAAAAGTCATTCCCAACAGCTCACTTTAGTTGAAACATTATTTGGGTATCATGTTTTTTCTAACAAGTTGTGTTTTCACATATGTACACATCATTTGAGCCCATATATTGCCATCTTTAAAGATATTATAGAGTATTTTGTCAAATGCTTTGCTGAAGTCAAAATAGATTCACTGACAGTTTAAAAAGTATTCACTTCATCCTTCTCCAAAATATTGACACCACACCAATTTAATCTCTTTTAAACTTTGGTAGAATTTGTAAATAAGCTGTTGGTTTAATACTGGGGCCTAATTTTAATTCTTTAAAAAACTCACATAATTGCTTACTACTGGCCCAGTTATGTGTTGCTGTACAACATACCAGTAATAGCCATGGACTTGTATTTACCATTTTTTTTTTGCTCTAGAATTTGGGCAAAGGTCATTTGGCAAAATTTAGCTTGCCTGAAGGGTTGAAGAGAGCTTCAGTCACATGCCTGGCACCTTACTGGAGGTGCCTGGTGTTAAGTGGGAGTGTGGACTAGAGTGCCCCTATGCGCGGTGTCCAGGGAAGTTGGACCTCTTACTTTTTAATGTGGCCCAGGGTTCCAAGAGCAAGTAATTGGCCCAGTCAATTCCTTCTGCGATTATTTTATATAAAATCTTTCATTAAATGCCCAGGTCTACCAGATAAACTATTAGGTGTTGTGGGATACAGTAGGGAGAGAGACATAGTATCTAAGCTTGCTATTAAGTACAGAGTAAGGTCATTAAACAAATAAGGGTGGATGAGAAAAAATTGAGGAGCATTGTAATGTAGCATTTGTGTTGGTAATTTATTAAACTTTGTGGCTTCTTGGTGCATATAAGTTTATGATTAAGGAATAGCATTCTAGAAGGCAAAAGGTTACTCTTTTTCTAATTGAGGTGTATGTTTTCCTTCATTTGAAACACACTTATTTTGTCAAGATCAGGAAATGAAAACAAATAGCAAAACATTTATCTTTCAATACATTTTTGTGGGCTAATTATTAATTTTGATGATCTGTTCTTTATTATTTCTTCACAGTGTAATCTATTTTCCATCACCTATTTCTAATTTTTACAGACATACTAGCTTTTCTAGTTCACAAACCTTATAAATAAATAGGATGGCATAACTAACCATAGTAAATCTAAAATACCATAAGCAGATAAACATAATTGTTCATTGAAGACTTGTCTGAGACTTTGATTTTTCATGTTCCAAAAAATTTACATTTAACAAATAATTTGGAGCCAATTGGAATAAACATGAAGGATTGTGAACAAAAATGGTAGACACTGAGATCTAATCTTTTCTTCATACCAAGTCTGGTCAGTCTCTCACTTTACAGTGTATACTTTGTCATACCTCTGGTTAAAATAAAGAGGAAACTTAAAAGGGCTAATTATTACAAGTGTAAGAGTAATCTAAGATGGTAAATGAAATAAGGTTGATTTGGGCTTTGTGTTTTAGCTCTTAGAAAACATTTTTTTCAAAAGCTTAAAACATCTATTTTTAAAATTTACCATGCCTACAATGAAGTAATGAGTAATAATAGATGACTTGCTTAAAAGAAGGAAATATAGTCCTATGTAAAAAGGAAATAACACACCTAAGATATATTTACCTATTCTTTATGTATTTAAAAATTAGTTCCTAGATGATTTGAGGAGTGTTGAGGCAGGGGATTTAGCTCAGTGCTACTGCATCTACCTGGCAAATGCAAGGTCCTGAGTTTTATCCCTGGTAAAAAAAAAACAAAAAACAAAAAAACCAAAAAAACCCAAAACCAATGTGTACATGATGAATCTGTATTTGAAATAGTAAGTGTTATACTAACTCTCCATTCTTAATATTTTTCATTATTTTAATCAATCAGAAAGTTTTACCTGTTTATTCTGATGTGTCTACAGGGTCAATTTTTCTTATCACTAATGTGTTAACAAGTCACCTGTTACTTAGATGAAGATGTAACTGCTCAAAGGACAGGAAAGTCAGCATCAAACATCAGATAAAAGGTTAGTTTTATAGACTGGTTGCTTATGGACTGTGTCTGAGATAAACTGTTTTTTATGTAGTCTGCAGATTTTTAGGTTGCTGAATTGAAATACAGTCTTAGAATAGGTTGACTTTTGCAAATGTTTTTCCTGTTAAATTCACATTGAACCATAGACCATCATGACAATTTAATATATAACACTTTCTGATTTGTAAAATCAAATCACTTGAGATCTAAAACCATGATGCCAATATAATCAGGGTGAGCCTTTGCTTATGAATGGAATGATCAAAGTAGTTAGAATTTAATGCAGTTTTCTCTTTAATGTTAGAATTTAATGTAACTCCTAAACTTTATAATTGGGCATGGAAGATAGAAAGAATCATATTATTATCAATTAGTGAATATTAACTTGGTTTCTTTATTATATGAAAAGTTGATGAGTTCAAGAAATTCTCATTTAAGTTATATAATATATTTTTTACTTTATAATGAGAATATGAAATTTATTAATATAAATTGTAAAGAAAATTTTATTTTAAAAATAACATAAAATTACATGCATTGGGCAAATGTTATGTTTTGAAGTGTATATAATGTGATATGGACAAATCTAGTTCATCAGTACAGTATTGCCTCATAAAACTATCATTTTGTGATGAGAACACTTGACATACATTCTTAGTTTTTTTCAAGAATGTGATATATTATTAAGGGTATCAGTCAATTTTCTATGACTGAGATTAAACACCTGGAACTTAAAGGAAGAGAGGTTTATTTTGATTCTTGGTTTCAGATTTTCAGTAAATGTGTAGTCAGCTGGTTCCAAATTAGAAATGGTGTGATGGAAGAGCATGATGGAGGGAGAGAGAGAGAGAGAGAGAGAGAGAGAGAGAGAGAGAGAGAGAGAGAGACAGCATTCATCTATATATTCTTCTATGGATCAATCCATTGATGAATAGTTTGTCATGATCTAATCAACTTCCAATAGCTCCACTCTAAATCCATGAGTATTTTAGGCAAAATTTCATAACTAAACCATAATATTAAGTATAGTTGCCATGATGTACAATAGATCTCTTGAACTTGTACAACATTTCAAGATAAATTTTATGAATATATATATGTATATACATATATATACATAATATGAGAAAATGAAAAAATGGAAATAAAGTGTTTGTAAATAGGGATGGAAGGAGGGGGTGAAGTGAGGGCAGGGATAAGGGAAAAAAACAAGAACCAAGACCTGTCATGTAAAGGTACAAGATCCCATTAATGAATGTAACTGTACTGTATATCTGAAATGTACCAATAAACCAAAAAAAAAAATAAATAAATAAGAGAAAAAAGAAATTTTAAAGAGCATACAGAAAATGTAATATATGTTTTTCTTCATCTATTCTACCTGCCAAACTTGTTCATAGACAACATGAGATATTGGTAAATCAAAAGTCAGAAAACATAAGTATTTCCTTGATGAATTCAATACTAGTTCATTAACTTTGTTTCATTCATTAAGTGGTTGGTACATTTTAGGTATACAATATGGTGAAATTCATCATTAGGAATTTGTGCTTTTACATGATATATCTTGGTTCTTATTTTTTCCCCATTTTCCTGCCCTCCCTTCCATCCCTCTACACTCCCTTCTTACAAAGACTTTGTATCTGTTTTTTCCTTTTCTCATGTTTTTCCTTTCCCTTCTTTACTTTCTCCTCCCCTCCCACTTCCCCCTTGCCCCCCCTTTTTTCTATTTCACATTATCCATTTGGATCCTCATTTATACTTACAGTTTCTCACACCAGAGAAATCATTCAGTACTTATATGTGTTCTATTTCTTTCACTTAAGTGTACAGCCTCAATGTGCATTCATTTAGTTATAAATGTCACTAATTTCTCATTCATTATGGCTTAATCTTATGGTATATTTGGAAGCTTATGGAAAACTAAGCTGCAGGTGTGATGTTCAATACCCTTGACATTTGTTCTAAATTCCTGCTAATAAAAATGATTTAAAGTTACTTGTCAATTTAAATACTACATAAAATTATTTTGAGTCAGTTAATCTATAAAAAAGCCTAGCATCAAAAATGTGTCTTGTCTTTGATACTTATACTGGAAATACCTGGCCAACCTCCCATGGGATTGTAAAAGGGGCCAATTACATCTTAAATTCTTGAATTTTTCCAGTCTCTGTTAATTTTTATCTTTAATTGTTTCCTCATACCTTTTCTACCCCCTTGAAATTCTTTCTGCCGTATCAAAACTTGCTTATGTACTGCAAACATGTACAAAAAATGTGGGGGGAGATTAAGAAATTGTGGGAGGGAAAGAAGGCAAAGGGAATTTAAAAAGAGGAATTAGAATGCATTATGTGTATATATGAACTCTATACAAGCACTGTAAACATATGCATTACAAATATATACTAATAAAAAATTCTGAAAACCAAACAAAAACAAAAATTGCACCCACATTGGTAAATGGTCAGTTGGTTTGGCATTAAATATGGAACTGGAGGTCAAATGGTGACTGATGTTCAATCCCCCTCTACTAAGGAATATTTTATGAATAGTTGTAATTACTTTTGAGCTGGTTAGCTAAAGAAAGGTAGTTGTCTATCACAGTCTAAAAATCTTGCTAAATGGACTGAAATAGGTAAATTGTAATGAATTAGATTAAAATCAAGCAGTAATCATAATTTAGGTTTACATTTATTTAACTGCAAATTTGATCTGTTTTGTTGCACTACACTAATCACACAAAACTAGGACTATATTAATGTTAATTTAAAAAGAAAAATGAGGAAAAATAATACCTTTGTACTCAACTCAGACTAACTGATAGTTGCTCTAAGTCTTAGACTACATGTGTGATCTCTCACAGATTACTGTTATTTTCAATAAAATATTCACATTGACTCTGAAATCACTGTGATTTACAATACTAAAAAATTCAATGTTGTTCCTGCAGATTCACAAGCAGCGTGCTTTTGAAAGTTGTTCTAATTGTAATATATAGCTCATATATGAAGCACAAATACATGAATATTTTAAATAGAATTTTTTTCTGATTTCATGGGTATATAACACTTCATAGAAGGTTTGATGAAAATTCTCAAACAAAACGGATCCTAAATGATGAAAGAGTGATGTAGTCTGTGTACCTGTCAAGGATAATCAGTTTAATGATAAATGATCAAAGTCCATAAATTCTGTGAGTTAAGGACTCACTTTTGGTGAATTGAGCCTTCTCTTTATTGTCTTAGAGGAGCTTGGCTTGGCTATGAATGATAGAAATGAGAAGTTATAGAAGGAGTCTCAACAAAATATCATGATGAATAACTGATGATTAATAACAACTTAGTTTGTTGATAGTAGTTGGTAAGATAGACAAGGAATTGTCAGATGCAGTACCCTTTCACCCTTTATGAAATCTCATGTAGGAATATGATTTTTCATTGTCCTATATTATCTATAAAAGAATGGCACATATGAGGCTTTGATATATGTTATTTGTTTTTCCCTGAAACATGTTATCTTGTTTACTTTTCTCATTGCTGAGTCAGAATACTCAACACCCAAAGTTAGAAGAGGAAAGCTTTATTTCAGCTTACAGTTTGTAGAAACTTCAGTTTATCATTAGCTGATTCCAAGACAGGGCAGCATGGCAAAGGGACATCAAAGAGGAAAAACAGTCCATGGCATTGCGAGTGGAAGGCAGTGAACAGCAAGCAGCAGCAGCAGCAGTTTGCCTTCTCTTTATGTTCTATCCAAGCTTTAAGCCTATTGTTTGATGCCACCCACACCCCGTGGGGGGGCCTTTATTATCCACACCCAGAGCTATGCTAGACCAATCAGTGGACTAATTTTGTACCACACACCATTAATCTCAGTATCACAAAAATTAAATGCAGCCAGCTCCGAAAAGCCCCATCTATGAGTTCATGAAGCTTTGGGGGAACATCTAGATACAAGCAACAACACATGGTCTTACTTGCTTCTCTGAATTCAGCAGTGTTAGAATGCGCTGCTTGATGATACACACACCTATGCTACATTCACCTATGTCTATTCACTTTTTAGTATCATAGAAAGCAGGAGTTACAATTACTTAAAAAGTGCTCTGCTTCATCTATTCATCCTTTCCTTACCCTTAACCACTGGTATTTTTACCATCTTCATAGTTTTTCTTTTCCCAGAAAGTCATATAGTCAGAACCACATAACAAGTACTTTTCAGATTTATTCTTTTCACTTAGTAAAATGCATTACAGCTTCCTTCATGTCTTTTCACGGGTTGATAGTTCATTTATTTTTAGTGCTAAATATATTGTTCATTATTGATATCTGTACTGACTGTACTGTTAGTATTATAGCAGTCCTACACACACTTATCTAACTATAACTTTGCACTCATTGGTCATTGTTTAAACTTTCCTCATTTTCTCTACCCTCGCAATTTACCTCTTATGACCACAGTTCTACTTTCTACTCCTAAAAGATCAACTGTTTAGATTCCACATATGAGAGGTAAGGTGACAGTTGACTTTCTGTGCCTGGTTTATTTTGCATAAAATAATATTTTCCATTTTATTAAAAATAGCAGGATTCAGTTCTTTTTAATAGCTAAATAGTGTCCATTGTGTATATATACCACATTTTCTTTATCCATTTATTAAATAATGGAGACTTAGGTTATTTGACCTCTGAACTTTGGTGGCAAGAATAATGCTTAGAATTGTGGTAGAGTAAGTATCACAGTACAGGTACCTACCCTTTTTCATCTCTCCCTGTGTGTTATTTAAATAGCTCATCTTTGATGTCATTAACTCTTTTATTTCATCTATTCTATTATTGATACCCTCTATCATGTTTTTAGTATATTGCATAGTATATTTTCAGCTTAATGATTTCTTTAATTTTTAAAAATTGCTTTTATCTATCTATTAAGACTGTGTTAGAGTATTACATCTTTTATCTATGTTTTCCTTAAAGTTCCTGGTTTTCCTTATAGCCCTTGTATTAAATTGCAAGATCAGTTCCCAGTGTTTTTATTTTGACTGCTAGGTGAGGTCATGTCTCCCTGAATTCTTGATGTTTGTAAATGTGCAACAACATATAGGTATCAAAGGGTTAGTTATTTCAATCTTCAATTTTGTTTGCTTTGTGCTTGTCTTTCTAGATATGAAGCAATTTCCTTATATTCTCTCAACCTGTAGTCACTTCCAGTGTATAAATACTAGATGGCATCATAACTCCATATTTACTAGTCTGCTAGTCATGTATTGTTGCTGTTTAAGCACTAGAGTGCAGTCCAAGCCCCGGTTTATCCCAAGTGCACAGTTGATGTAGCAAAAAAGGGTAATCTGTCTCAAGCTTGTCCCTGGGGCCAGGTAGGCCCAGACAACTTGTACACAGTCACTGGCTTGTAGACAGGAAATAATGATTTTGCTCAAGATGGCCTGGAGGGTTCAGCTCCACATTTCTATGCCATGACTTGATGTCCACTTCTGTTTTTTCCCCAAGAAGAAAGTTACTCTCCATTTTGTGCTACTAGGAGTTGGGAGAGGAATAGGATGGGCAATTCTAGGTTCATTAATTATGCAAAACTGTCACACTCTGTGCTGATGGCCTGCTGATACCAGTGTAGCCTTTGAGTAAAACCCAAGCCCACACTGTTTTAGCTGCCTCCTGATGAAATGGATTGATGGCTTAAAACTGCTACAACCAGCAACAAGTGATGCTGGCTGGGCTAGAAGTACAATAGACTGAGGTGTTGTATTCTCTCAGGTTACCAGGGCTGTTCCAGAGGCTCCATCTATTGACATAGGTTCAGGAGATCATTAGAATCTGTCCAGTGTTAGGTTTTCCAACCTGACACTGAGATCCAAGTCAATGTCCTGTGCTTACTATCCTATTGTACCTCCAGCAAATATAATCTGGCTTCATGCTGGGGTATGCTATACTATAAAGTCTGAGCATTATACCCAAACCCACGCTGCAGCTTTGGTGATGCAGGCCAAGACAAAAGTCTAGGCCACTGTAGTGAAAGTCTCCACTTGGTACTGAGAAAGATCTGGAGGCCACATTTGTGAGCACTGGCCTAAGGATAGATGTGCTTCCTGACATAGTAGAGACAAGTCTTGACCACCAAGGCAGACATTGACTTGGGTTGCACTTAGGTCTCTCACAATCACAGGGACCAATATTGTCTGGGGTGGAAGTATGCTCCAGGACCACTGTAAGGCTAGCAATGATGCAGGAAAAGATAGTAATCTGTTGCACTGGGGTGCTAATGATAATGGGACAGGTCTAGAGGCACCATCTGAATTTCTGGCCCAAGTATTAAAGTCTTTGGTTTCTACAACTGTAGGCCCAACTTTAGGCTCCAAGGCAGTCCTATACTAGCTTTCTTGTACTTTTCTCAAGTGGATGTCGTCTTGCTCCTTATTTTGCAGCCTAAGGTTAGGGTAGGAGTAGAGCAGGCTGTCCCTTGGCCATTAGCTAATATGGTTCCCCAGGCTCAATTGGTGGGTACTGGCCTGGTAGCCAGGGTACTGAGGCTCTGCCTGGCACTGAGCTTCAGTGAGTCTTAATCCCTTTCCTTCCTCCAATGGTAGGCCTCTCTCTCCCTTTGCTTAGAGAACTGGGTGATACAGGCAACTCTTTCCTTCCTGCCTCCCTTTGCAAGCCTTTTCTTATTATTCCAAAACCAGGCATTGTGGTTTTTACTTGGCTCCCTTAACTCTTAATGAAGGTACGTTGGGGCTGGAATAGCTGTTTAAATACGAGTGTTTGTGGGTCAAGGATCAATATAGAGGGCACCTGTGTCACTACTATTAGTGCTGTTTTTGAGATTCCAGAATTTTGGTCCCCTCATCTCATCAATACTCTTTATTTGCATTCAGATAAAGAATCCTGGCTGATATACTCCTGTGTATTCAAGTGCTGTATGTGTAAACAGAGGCAAGAAGACAAGAAAAAATTACTAGTAAATTTTTTTTATGTGTGCCATAGGTTCACAGTACCAGATAATTAGGCCATAAGGGTAGAAAAAAGGTTTCCAGTAGGTCTAACAGATTTCCATTGGGGAAAACACACACACACACACACACACACACATGTGCCCACATACACACACACAAACCATTTCACAATGGTAACTGGATTGCAGACATGAACATCAGTTTGTCTTATAGTTTTATGTTACCACAACTTAAATAAATAGAAAGCCATCCCCAAAGCAATCTATGATTTCTGCCTATTGGCAATGGTAAATCTGGGTAGAAATATTATATATCAGAGTGTGTGTATATATGTATATATATATATCTGTATATTATTTATATCTATATTTTCAGTCATATGTAGATTTAGACATCTACATGACATATAGTTATATAAGTAAAGTACATAGTCAATATTATAATATAGTCACATAAGAACTATATAATCATATATTGTAGTCACATAGATTGTCACAATATATGAAGTATACAGTATATATACAGTAGTATACACAGTATACATATATAAAGTATATACAGTATATATACAAGGTATATATACTATATATACCAAGTATATATAGTATATATACAAGGTATATATATATATATATATACACACACACATTATCATTTCTATCCAGATTTAGCATTGCCAAATGGACAATAAACAAATTGTTTTTGGCACCAGTTCCTACCCACTTAAGGGATATATATATATATATATATAT
>NW_022900918.1:13096782-13099818 GCF_012274545.1 Fukomys damarensis
AGAGAGAGAGAGAGAGAGAGAGAGAGAGAGAATATGAAATTATGCCTGTAAAAAAGTCCTCCAGTTAAAAAGGAGGGGAAATCCATCCTTTGAAATCCAAATCAATATACAGTAATTACATTATTTAGTAGGAAAAAGCTGTATAGAATTTGACAACTGCATTGGAGGAAGATATAATAGCATCAATAAAATATAAAGATAAAGTTATATGAAGATAACAAGCTGAAATGAAAATATGAGATTTAAAAGGATATGAATATGATAAAGAAAAATAAAAAGAAAGCTAATAACATGATACTAAATTTATACTTGCAATGGAAGCAAGGAAAATTAAATACATAAACCAGAGAGATAACTTGCACAGCTCATGAAAACACCTACTAATGGAAAATACAAAGAATAACGGAAAAAGTTCATATTTTAGGAAAGGGTTTAGAAAGGTGAAGAACATGAACACTGAAATAAAAGAAATATGAAAGCACGAGGTATAAGAAAAATAATCTAAATTGGAAAAAACCTGTGTGTGTATAAAACAGTGCTATAAATTTCCGGGTAAAATAAATGAAAAGAGAAGGCATCTTACCAGGACAAGAGAAACACATTCATTTCTGTTGCTTTCATAAATAGAAGATAATGGAACATTTCTTGTATTCTAACTCTTTTTCTCAAAGGATTGTAGCTATGTCTCTATCCTCCCCTTTATAATAGAGAAGTCCCAGATTTTACATTTGTGAGAGACCTGTTTGTATGTTTACAGCCAGTGGGATTTTTCTACAAATGTGTTCATCCACTCTCTGTGGTTTACTCATGCAGCAAGCATTACACAGAGTGTTAAACTTCTTAACACACTAAGCCATATTGAATAATCTCAAGGGTTTTGAAATCTGAAATACATCATATTTTAACTGGAGTCGATTTAAATAATCTTTTCCTCATATATTCATAACTTTTTTCAACTTTATTTTATCTTTTATTATTTTAAAATATATTTCAAAGAAAGTGTCATTACAGTTGCCTTAGCTGCTCTATAAGACCTGAGATAAAAGAACACTTGAAACACACAAACATCAAGCTGAAATACCTACTTGTACTGAACCATTACTACCAAAGGGATGTAGTTTATTAAATAAGCAGATGTGAAGCAATATAAAATAAAATAATTTGTTAAGCAGAAAATAAACTTTGCTTTAATGGCTATAAAAAGGACGTAGATTTTTTTTTTTTAACATCTGGTTCTGGTAGCAAGTTAGTAGTGTGCATTTAAAGCAGTATGTGCCCTGGAAGCTTATATTTTCTGTTTTTGTGTATTACTTGAATCAGAGATGAGACACATGAAAAACTACTGTTTTTAATACCCTCAACACCTTTCCCTCTCCCTCCAGAAGATCCCGATGCTAGGCAACTCAAGACTTTTTGGTGGTAGTATTTTACAATTACCTTTCCTCAGTAACACTGGATGATTTTAATTTCCTCTAAAAGAGAACTGATGAAAACATAAGAAAATCCTCCAGGGTCCAATTTTTGCTTCACATTCTCTAAGCATTAAAATAGCAGCTCTACATAGTGATGAAAATGAACTTAAATTTCTATTAGCTTTTGATCATGTTAGCATTAAAACATATCTGGATATAGCTGGACTTCCAAAACAAAATCTTAATTGCCAAGTATTTTAGAACTTTAATGAAGAATTACATAGATGTACTTCTTACTTACTCCAAAATACCACACACACACACACACACACACACACACACACACACACACACACACACATATTATCTTCACTGGAATTCTTCTGGCTGGACATGAGAAACTTAGGTAACCAATGCTGATTTTATTTCTTTATAAGCAATAATTTGAGTCTTTTTTTCCTCCAATATAATGGCAGCATTTTTATAACAAGTTCACAAAGGCAATATATGGAAATGCCTATTAAGTAGGCATCAGCCAATCAATTCATATTTTAAAGTTAGATGCTGCCAGAGTGGGACTATGGCATTATAGGCATTCAATTTTTGTTTTTCTTCTTTCAGGTTTGTCATTTCTTAAATACTATTTTTTCCTTACCAGGGGATATTCTGTAATCTCAATTAAAGGCCAAGAGACCATGTAAAATTACTGACAATATCATGGTGGACTTAATCTCATGAGCTGACATCAACAATGAACAGTAAAAAATTAGAACCACATTTGGACATAACCAAACAGGTCCAAAAGCACTTTACTGCTATACATATTTCCTTTTTCTGACTAGTTTTTGCATTACTCTTATTAAAATAACAAGATTGCAAAGTTTTTCAGTTGTATTTTTAAATATCTACTATATTTCAGTGGATAAATTTCAATTTGCAAACTCACATTAGTAATAACCTTTCTATAAACATGGTTGGCAAATAAAAAAGGCACAGAAAGACAGGAAATCAGAAATGTTTCCAACTTTCACTGAGGAGTACCAAAGCCTGTACTGTTCATGAAGAAAAGAATAGAAAAATGTTCAGAAATTCATGCACTACTTGAATTACAAACCAACTTTTCTTTAGGTAGGTCCTGAGGCTTGAAGATAAAGGTTTCCCTAATCACGTGCTTCATATAAAATAAAATGTAAAGCTGCAATACATGTTTGATTTAACAGTGGACCCATGATTTTCAAAAGAGAGGTGATTAAAGGAAAACAAAACGAAAATACTTTCCCAAGCAAATATATTTCACCTGTAGCCTCAGTTCTTTTCTTCCTCCTATTAAGTTTATTGGTACATTTAAAGCAAACATACAGTTACAGTAATCATTGGGGTCTTGTACCTTACATGATATGTCTTGGTTCTTCTTTTTCACCAATACCACTGCCCTCCTTTTACTCACATCACCCATCCCTATTTACAAAGAATTTGTTTCCATTTTTCTTTCTTTCTTTCTTTCTTTCTTTCTTTCTTTCTTTCTTTCTTTCTTTCTTTCTTTCTTTCTTTCTTTCTTTCTTTCTTTCTTTCTTTCTTTCTTTCTTTCTTTCTTTCTTTCTTTCTTTCTTTCTTTCTTTCTTTC
>NW_022900918.1:13099836-13108583 GCF_012274545.1 Fukomys damarensis
TCTTTCTCTTTCTTTCTTTCTTTCTTTCTTTCTTCCTTTCTTTTTATGGTACCGGGGATCGAATTCAGGTCCTTGTGCTTGCGAGGCAGGCCACCGAACTGCTGAGCTAAATCCCAGCCCCATTTTTCTTTCTTTAAAATATTCTCTTTTTCTGTATTTCCTTTGTGCTACCCTTCCCACTTCCCCTTTAGCCATTTTCTTCCTACTTCACACTATCAATTATACCATTTGAACCTTAATTATACTTTTAGTTTTTCACACCAGAGAAACTATTTGGCATTTGCTCAAGTGTGTCCTATATATTTCACTTAAGAGTATTGCCTCAATATGCAACCATTTAGCTATAAATGTTACTAGTTTCTCATTCTTTATGGCTGAGTAGTTCTCCATTTTATAGAAAAACTGCATCTTGTTTATCCAGTCTCCAGTTGATGGGCATTTGGGTTGTTTCCAAGTTTTAGCAATTACAAATTGTGCCACTATAAACATACAAGCACATTTATCACTGTGGTATGATTCTTTAAATTCTTTTGGAAAGATACTGAGCAGAGTGCTAGTTGGGTCATATGGGACCTCTAATCCTAGTTTTTTGAGGTATCTCCATATTGGTTTCCACAGTGGTTGCACCAGTCTCAACGCCCACCAAGGGAGAAGGGTTCTTTTCTCCCCACAGCCCTGCCAACATTTTTTATTGGTTGATTTCTTGATAGCAGCCTTTCTTTGTGGAGTGAGGTGGAGTCTCAGTGTAGTTTTCATCTGCAACTCTGAAATGACCAGTGATGTGGAAAATTTTTTCATATATTTGCTTGATGCTTTTACCTCCTTGTCTGAAAATGTCTGTTCATTTCAGATGCACATTTTTGAATCAGGTGTTTGTATTTGGGGGAGCTGATTTTTTGGGTTCTTTATATATTCTTTTTTATTGGGTTTATTGGTATATTTTAGGTATACAGTATAGTTACATTCATTATTAGGATCTTGTACCTTTACATGACAGGTCTTGATTCTCATTTTTTCCCCATGTCCCCACTTTCTCTTCACCCCCTCCTCCCCTTCCCATTTACACACACTTTATTTCCATCTTTTAATTTTCTCACATATTTTCTTTTCCCTTATTAGCTTTCCCTTTTCCTACCCACTTTCCCTACACCTTTAGCCTTTTTCTTCCCATTTCACAATGTCAGTCATCTCATTATGATCTTATGTACTATTACAGTTTATTCACACCAGAGAAACTATTCGGTATTTACACAGTGTGACTTATTTATTTCATTTAGGAGTATATCCTCAATATGTATCCATTTTCCTATGAATAAATCTAATTTCTCATTCTTTGTGGCTGAGTAATATTTCATTTTACAGAAAAACCACATCTTCTTTATCCAGTTTTCAACTGATGGGCAAATGGACTGTTTCCAAGTTTTAGCTATTAGAAATTGTGCCACTATAAACATAGTTGCTCATTTATCATTGTGGTATGATTCTTTTGGAAAGATACCAAATAGAGGGATGGCTGGGTCAAATGGAACCTCTAGTCCCAGCTCTCTGAGGTATCTCCATATTGATTTCCATAGTGGTTGCACCGGTCTGCACTCCCACCAACAATGGAGAAGTTTCCTTTCTCCCCACAACTCCACCAACATTTGTTATTGAGTAGTTATTGATAGCAGCTATTCTTTGTGGGGTGAGGTGCAATCTCAGCATTGTTTTCATCTGCATGTGATTTGTTTCTTTTTTATTACTGCTTGTAGTATTTTGTTCTTTTGTTCTTTTTCTGGGATCCTGATTATTATATGTCTTAGTGTAAATTTTTTTTTTATTATGGCTAGTTGAAGGCCTATATGCCTCACTTATTTGTATGTCAAATTCTTCCCCTCTGTTTGGGAAGTTTTCTGTTATTAATTCTTTGAACAGCTCTTTAAGTCATTTGTATTTTCTCTGGCTACTTCATGGATTCCTATTGGTATTATGTTATATTGGAGTAGATAGGTTGATTTATCATGATTCCTTACTCATTTTAAGAGACCTCTCTTTTTATGGCCACTGACTGCAATCCTATCTTCTATATCTGAAATTATACCTTCACATTCTTTTATCCTGCTGTGAAAACTTTCAGTAGAGGTTTTAAGCTCCTGGATATCTGTTTGAATCTGTTTCTTGGTTTCCATTTCTTTCTTAAACTGGACCTTCATGGCTTCTGTTATAGTCCTGAGCTCATCTTTTTTTTTTTTTTTTTTTTTTTTTTTTTTTTTTTAATTTCTGTTCTGGAGTCTCTAATCATGGCTTTCATTGTGCTCACCATCTCTGTGGTTATCTGGGAAATTATTTCTGTTTTATTTTTTTTTTTAGAGCCTGATTGATCTGTTTTGTTACTTCCTGTGCTATTAATTCAGGGTGTCCTCGTGGTTCACTGTCAGACTTTTCAACCTCATTTGTCCTACTGTTTGCTATTGGTGAACTGGAAATCTGTCTTTGTGTGTTGCTAAAGTGTTTCCTCATTTTTATTTTTGTTGTTGGGTTGTCCTTGTTTTGATTCCTGGGTTGTTACTTAAATCTTCCTGATATAGTTGTGCTTTAGCTTTTGAGTCTCTAATGACTCATAGACATTCTCAGTTTCATAATATCAGAGAAGACAACTCATTAAATCAATCACAGCCCTTTAGCCCAACTGATAATATCAGCAACTCAATAAGGTCAAGCACAACTTACAAATTGACCAGTTGTGGTAGTCATCAATCTATCACCTTTAAACGATGTGAATTAAATTAAAATCAAGGAGCAGCCCAAAATGTGTTTGCAATGAATAAATTCTTCAGTCTAGCATATTTACCATTTAGGATGGGGGCTTAGACAGAGTTAGGATGAGAGGAGTAGATAAGTAAAAGAATTGGAGAAGGTTTCAAGTGAATCCAGTGGACATAAGATGACCATACAAACTTTAGCAAACTGTTAAATTCAAAAGGGAAAAACAGAGTGAAAGAATAAGGACAAGAATATAACAACTTAACAGTAATAGGGGCTCACTTTCCTTTGAAACTATTGACCCTTGATTGAAGGAAAACGAAAGAAGAAAAGAACATAAAGAAAGAAGGAATATGATAAAAGAAGAAATCTGAGTTAGGACAGGAGCAGGAACAGAAAGGGAGATGAGGAATAATATGGTGAAGCAAGAGACTGAGTTGGAAAAAGAGGACAGACAAAAGAAAGAATTTGCAGAGTTGAATGAGGAAAAGAAAGAAAAAAATCAATTTGAAGGGCCTCTTTTAGACTATATCTCTCCTATCATAATATAAAATGTGCACAGCCATGTGCAGAACTAAGTCCTTTGATCTTAGCTAGCTAGCTGATGGCAGACCCCTGAGATTCAGGGTGATTTTGGGCTGTGAAGCCAAAACTGAGCTCCCTGACCTCCTGCAGGGTTGAATTCCATAAAGTTCTGCTACAGGTTCCCTCTACCCTTTCTTTGAAGATATTCAAAGTGGGGAGCACAAAACAGCACCCTTTATGACCATATGTGCCTCTGCAGAGTGGATTCAAGGACTGGCATAATCAGGAGGCCTGAAAGTGTGTGGGAGCATTGCAGAGGCACCTACATTGACAAGCTAGTCCTCACCAGTTGGCCCCAGAAAGGCTGGCGCAAGAGCAGGAGATCTGAGTGGCTCTCCCAGACCTCTGCCTTCCATCTTCTGCTGGATGCTAGTCATGTGCAGGTAGGGCAAGGGCATGGCTACCCAGTCCTCATCGCTTGGCTCCAGGCAGCCTGGTGTGAGAACAGGATCTCCCAGTGGCTGTCCCAGACTTCTGCCTTCCACCTTCCACTGGATGATGGTCGTAGCACAGGAGGGGTGAGCTCAGGTCTGGTGTTGATTTCTCTTTCAGTGCAAAAACTTTTTAATGCAATGAGATTCTGGTTTTATATTCTTTGTGCAAGTTCTCATGCTGCTGAGGATTTGTTCATAAAGTCTTCTCCTATGCCAATATCTTCGAGAGTTCTGCCTAGTTTAGTCTCCAGGAACATTAGTGTTTCTGTTTTGATATTTAGATCTTTAATCCACTTGGATTTTAGTTTCGTGAAAGGTGAAAGATAGGGGTCTGGTTTTAATCTTTGGCAAGTCAAATGCCAGTATTTCCAATATCATTTATTAAAGAGGCTATCTTTTCTCCACTGAGCATGGATTGCTCCTTTGTCAGAGATGAAGTAGCTAAGTACATACAGTGTTGTTTCTGCATCTTCTAATGTATTCCACTAATCATTGGGTCTGTTTCTTTGCTGCTACCATGCTGTTTTTATCACAGTGGCATTGTATTATAGTTTCAAGTTGGGAACTGTAGCCATGCCTCTATTGCCTTAGAATGGTTTTTGCTATTTTAGGTCTCTTCTGGTCCCAAATAAATTTTTGGATTGTTTTCTCTAGTTCTGTGAAGGACACTGTTGGGATTTAAGTTGGGTTTTCCCTGAACCTGTTTAGCAGTTTTTGAAGTATGGTTATTTTCAATATGTTGATTCTTTCTACCCAGGAGCAAGTTATGTCTTTCCATCTTCTTATATCCTCTTCTATCTCTTTTTTCAGAGTGCTATAATTTTCTGTGATCTGTATAACAGAAGGCTATTGACTTTTGAGTGTTGACTTTGTATCTAGTTACAGTGCTGAATCTGTCAATCAAATCTAGAAGTGTTTTGGCAGAGTTTTTTTGGGTTTTCTTTGTATAGAGTATCATATCATCAGCAAATAGTGACAGTTTAACTTCTTCCTTTCCTATCTTTATTCCTTTCATTTCTTTCTTTTATCTAATTGCTGTGGCTAATGTTCTAGAACTATATTGAACAGGAGTGGTGATAGTGGAAATCCCTGTCTTGTTCCTGATTTTAATGAGATTTTCTGTTTTTGACCATTTAGAATGATATTGGCTATTGGTTTTTCATAGATGGCCTTTATCAAGTTGAGATAAAGATCATGTATTCTAATTTTCTACAGGTTTTTTTTTTATCATGAATGGGTGTTCAATTTTGTCAAATGCTTTTGCTGCATCTATTGAGAAGATCAAATGGTTTTTGTCTTTGACTATGTTAATATTGTGTATTACATTGTTTTATTTATGTATGTTGAACTATCCTTGCATCTCTTGGATAAATCTGATTTGGTCATGGTGTATGATCTTCCTGATGACTCTCTGTATTCTGCTTGCCAGTATTTTATTTAGGATTTTTGCATCTATGTTCATTAGGGAGGTTGGCCTATAGTTCTCTTTTTTGGTTGGGCTTTTCCCTGGTTTTGGAATCAAAGTAATACTTGATTCCAGGGATGAATTTGGGAGTAGTACTTACCTTTCAATTTCATTGAAGAGTTTAAAGAGTAGAGGTTCTTCTCTAAAAGTCTTGTAGATTTCAGCAGTGAAGCCATCAGGACCTGGCTTTTCTTTGTTGGTAATGTTTTAATTACATTTTTAATTTCACTAAATATAACTAGGGTTTTAGACTTTTTATATCTTCTTCATTCAACCTTGGAAGTTCATATATATCTCGGAATCTGCCCATTTATTCTGTATTTTCCATTTTAGTAGAATACAGATTTCGTTTTTTTGTTTTTTGTACTGGGGATTGAACTCGGGTCCTTTTGCTTGCAAGACAGGCCACCAAACAACTGAGCTAAATCCCCAGCCCTGAATACACATTTTTGACATAGTTACTGATGATCCTCTGGATTTTTGGTGGATCTGTTTTGACTTCACATTTTTCATTCTTAATTGCATGCATCTGAGCCTTTTCTTTCCTTTTTTTAATAAAGTTGGCTAAGCATTTATCAATTTTTATTCTTTTGAAAAACCAATTCTTCAATTCACTGATTTTTTTCATCATTCTTTTCATCTCCATTGCATTAATTTCTGCTCTGATCTTTATAATTTTCTCCCTTGTACAAGCTTTCAGTTTGTATTTCTCTTCTTTTCTAGATGCTTAAGGTTAAGCATTAGGTTGTTTATTTGCACTTACTGTGTTTTTCTAGCATGGGTATTTACTGCCATGAATTTCACTCATAGAACTTCTGCTTCATTGTGTCCCATAATTCCTGTATGTTGTATTGGAATTATGATTTAATTATAGAAACTTTCTAATTTCTTCTTTAATTTCCTCTGTGACTCAATGGTTGTTTAGTAGGGTGTGATTTAATTTCCATGTGTTTGTGAAGTTTTTGCAGTTTCTTAGGCTATTTATCTGCAGTTTGATTCACTATGGTCTGATAATAAACAGGGATAACTTCAATTGCTGAAGCATGTTCTATGAGCTAGCATGTGGTCTATTTTGGAGAATGACCTGTGTGCAGCTAAAAAAAAGCTATATTCTGATTTTGTGGGGGTGCAACACCCTGCAGACATCTAGTAAGTCCTTTTGCCCTAAGACTTGGTTCAGTTCTGTTATTTTATTGTTTTTTGACTAGATAATCTGTATTTGTGTCAGTGGAGTATTGCAGTCCCTCACTACAGTTGTATTAGTGTTTATTTCATTTTTCATATCCATTAATATTTGCTCTGTATAGTTTATTTTTTATTTTTGTTTTTTTCCTCATTGAGTTTTTGGTATATTTTAGGTATACAGTACAGTTACATTCATTATTGGGATCTTGTACCTTTACAGGACAGGTCTCTGTTCTCATTTTTTTCCCTTGTCCCTGCCCTCTTTGCTCTGTATAGTTTAGGGCACTAGTATTCAGTAAATATATATTTATAATTTTTATTTCTTCCTCTTGTATTGTTCCCTTTATAAGGATATAGTGGCCTTTTTTGTCTCTCTTAATTAGTTTTGGTTTGAAATCTGTTCTGTCTGCAAATAAGATGGCTAGCCCACTTTTTTCCAGGCTCCTGTTGCATGGAGAAGTGTTTTCCATCCTATTACTCTCTGTCTATCAATTTTTTGTGGATTAAGTGGGTTTCTTGTATACAGCATATTGTTGGGTTTTGCTTCTTAATTCATTGTTCCATCTTATTTCTTTTGATTGTTGAATTGAGGCCATTGACATTGACGGTTATAACTGTTGTGCATTGAATTTTCACTGTCATGTTATTTTCCTATTGTTGGTTCTTTTCTTTTCTTTTCTTTTCTTTTTCCCTCTCTCCCTTTAATTTCTTGCCTTGCCTGGTATATTTGCTTTGTTGACCCTTATGGAGTTGTGGTCTTAATTTTATTTTTTCCATGACATTATTTAGAAGTGTTTGGAGTGCCAGTTTGGTGTTCTTGAAATTTTACAGGTGTCCTTTGTCATGCAAGTATCTTATTTCCCCATCCATTTTGAAAGAGAGTTTTGCAGGATACATCAGTCTAGGTTGGAGGTTGTTTTCTTTTAGGGCTTTAAATATCTCACTTGAGGCTCTCTTTAACTTGAGGGTTTGTATTGAAAAGTCTGCTGTGCTTCTGATGGGCTCTCCTTTATGTGTGGTTTGTTTCTTTTATCTAACTGCTTTTAGTATTTTGTTCTTCTGTTGGGTTTCCAGGATCTTGATTATTATATATCTAGGTGTAGATTTTTTTTTATCATGGCTAGTTGGAGTCCTATATGCCTCACTTACCTATATGCTAAATTCTTCCCCTCTGTTTGGGAAGTTTTCTGTCATTAAGTGTATAAACAGTTTTTTAATGTCATTTGTAATTCCTCCTGCTACTTCATCAATTCCTATCAGTCTTATATTATTCTTCTTTGCATCATATAAGAGTTGTTGGATTGATTTCTCTTGACCCCTTATTGTTTTTAAGAGATCTCTCTTTTCATGGTCACTGACTTCAATCCTATCTTCTATATCTGAAATGGTATCTTTACATTCATTCATTCTGCTGTGAATGCTTTCAGTAGAGTTTTTAATCTCCTGGATATGTTTGAATCTGTTTCCTGGATTCTATTTCTTTCCTAGGTTGAGCATTCAAGGTTTCCATTTCTTTCCTATGCTGGGCATTCATGGTTTCCATCATGGTCCTGAACTCATCTATTTAAAAAAAAATTGTTTCTGTTCTAGAGTCTCTAATCATGTCTTTCATGCTTTTCACCATCTCTGTGGTTATCCAGGAAATTATTTCTGATTCAATTTTTTCTAGAGCCTCATTTATCTGTTTTATTACTTCATGTGCTATTGGTTCAGAGTGTCCAGATTGTTGACTTTCAGACTTTTCCACCTCATTTCCCCCAGAGTTTACCTTTGATGAGGTGTAAGTCTGTGTTTTTGTCTTGTTTAAATGTCTTCTCATTTGTATTTTTGTCATTGATACTGTCCTTGGTTTAATTCCTAGGTTAATACATCATTCTTCCAGATATAGCTGGTCTTTAGGTTTTGAGTCTCTAATGACTCTGAGGCAATCTAATTTTCTTCATACCAGGGAGGAAAACTGATTAGATCAATCACAGCACCTTAGCCCAAGTGATACAAACAGCAACGCAATAGCATTAAGCACAGATTAGAAAATGACAGTTTGTGGTAGTTATTAGTCTATCACTCTTAACTGTGTAAATTAAATCAAAATAGAGGTCCAGCCCAAAATATGTTTATAGTGAATGAATTTTTCAATATAGTAACTTTCCACTTCAGGATGGCAAATTAGAAGGTGTTGCAGGGGGAGGGATAGATCAATAGGATAGTGAAAGTTTAGAAGTCAGGTCAAAGGACACAGGAAGATCACATAATCTCTAGGCAGCTATTGAAGAGAAGAGAAGACAGAACAAAATATACACAAGAACAGAACAAACTCATATATATATGTATATGTA
>NW_022900918.1:13108599-13117274 GCF_012274545.1 Fukomys damarensis
ATATATATACCAATTCCCCTAAATGATTATAATGATTATGTATTGCAGATGTAGATTAATAAAAACAATAAAATATTTATTATTGGGGAATTGAATAAATGGAGAATGATGAAAGAATGGAGGAATAAGAAAATTTATTTACAGATGTAGGTGGAAAGTAGTTTGGTTGGTAGGTAGGAAAATAATACTAGGAGCCAGCAAGAACGCACGAAATACAGTTCACTGGAATTGGTGACTTGTTTTGAAAGATAAATTAGGAAAAAGCAGATGAAGTAATCCTCAGCTGTATAACTTGGATACCTGGGTGGTAAAGAGTGCTGCTCATTAAATTTCAGAGTACAGAAGGAATGGGTTGCTGTGTTTCTTTTCTGTACAGAGATATTTATGTATCTGTCTCTTCAACTAAACTTTAAGGTAGAGTTTTAATCACTGGCACCTAAACAGTGCTTTGTAAGCAATAATTATTGAATAAGTGTTAAACTAACTGTGTTATTTACAGATAAATTAACTTTAACTTATCTTAAAATGTTTTAACATATTGTATTGTGAAAAAGTATTTTATTGGAATTGGAAAAAGTTCTTTGTAGAAAGCAGAATTCAGACAAAAAAGAAGGCAAAATAACCAGTGTGCTTTAGTGCTAGGGTGTCTGGCACTGTAGGGATACTGTTTCTGTAGTGTTTCTTGGGCCCCTTTCTGCCCCAGTGTTCAACTGAATTTCATCAGTTGGTGCTGGTATCTTCATGGTTTTTTTTTTCATTTTATTACTATTACTAAAATATAAAAATGATCCTGTAACACTAGGAATTTATAAAGACCATAGTAGATTGAGAATGAAAAGAAAATGTTTAACAAATTACTTTGTAGACACCATTACACAGTGCAATAAAAATAGAGCCAAAGTGGGAGTGGTACATACAAGCTTTACTTCTCTTGGGGACATTTTCATTTAACTAAGATGAATAGCAGTCTTTTTCATATTGATAATAATTACTAACTCTAATAATTATTAGTTCATAGTAAAAAAAAACTCAAAGAAACAATTCAAATACACTGATGTCCTATGATACATGTTTCCTATGATGTATGCATTATATAAGTATGTGTGTAATAATACATTATCAAGATTTTAATATTTTTATTTCTCATACCTTCAGAAGAGCAATGCCTAAATCTTCCAATTTATTTGTATATTTGAGCAGATAATCTACTTGGAAAAGAAATTTAATAAGAAGACAAGCAAAGAACAATATACATTCAAGTCTACTTAATTACTATTAATTGTGCAAAAGTCAAAGTATCAAAGACTTACATTACCTAAATAATACCCAAGCCATATGAATAAAGCTTACTTTAAATACAGACACTATACTCAATGGCATGTTTCAGGACACTGCAGACATAGTCTAATAATCCATTGGTACAAACAGAGTGAGCCTGGGCCCACAACACAAATGCAAGAAAAAGTCAATAGAAAAAACCTTGAACATCTTACTGGAATTATAAAATAGTCCAGACAAAAGTAGAGGCACAATCAGTTTTTGTGAATCTACCATTATCCATAGGCAAATATACAACATTCTGGAAATATGTATTGAATTTATTCTCATATTGATGCTTTCTATGTAAAAAATAAATTACTCAAGAATTTTTATTGTATTTGTAAACCATATGTTCATCCTCATGATTGTACAGCTGTATATGACAGCTAATTCTATGCAGAGAACTTG
The DNA here is from genome assembly GCF_012274545.1 of Fukomys damarensis. Classification (NCBI taxonomy): domain Eukaryota; kingdom Metazoa; phylum Chordata; class Mammalia; order Rodentia; family Bathyergidae; genus Fukomys; species Fukomys damarensis. The sequence goes on from NW_022900918.1 coordinate 13,110,328, forward strand.
GTTTTCATGGTCTAAAGGGTATAATAATTCAGTACTAGAATGTAATATGCTAAGACATAAAAACATAATCATAAAGCTTGCTCAACATAGCTTGTTGCTTTCAGTATGCTCAGACTTGGATAATATGTATCAGTTTGCAATTTTAATCTTCTTTTGCATTAAACTCTCTAAAAATTGGAAATTTAATAGCATATTAGCTATTGACTTTATGGTTATTATTTAAATATAGCAGGCAAGAGAACTGTGAATGTTGACAAACCAAACAGATTGAGTCTGATTACTTCTTCCTTTTTATTAAAATAAATGTTTCATTATTTTCAGATGAAAGTTTGCTCTAAAATGATTCTATATGGAATTATTTGTGATGACTTTAGGTGAAGTTGTCTGCAATTTATATCTCCCATTCTAAGGCTCTGATACGAATGAAACATACAGATAAAGTGAAGGTCATCTCAAAATTGTTGTCCCCTGACAGGCTGCTCCCTAATGAGAGCAGATCGGTGACTCCTAAAAGTGTGGCTCTGGTGTTCCCACAGTGTTCTAATGGTGATGCATCTACCTTGTTTTCATGTTCATAATGAGGCTAAAAGATAGTGTGAAAATCAACTAACAGGACCCACCTGGGGAAACCTCTACTGCCTATAAAATGTCCTATCAAGTTATTAATGAGATTTTGAAAAGTTTAATGTGTCTCTGGAATCTTACCCTGAATATATCCAAACTGCCACTCCTTTATTGAGACAAAGTAGGTGAAAGTCAATCTTCGACAAGGATGTAGGAAAACTTCTTTTAGATGTAAATGTACTTGTCCTTGAACTCCAAATAGTTCATAAATATTTGCTTTGACAGATATTTTTTATTCTCATATATTTCTCTGTTTGTGGTTAATGGAGTAAAACTTTCACTCTTTTAAATGTCAAATTATCATTTTTTATTCATGCTTTTTGACAATTGCTACTCCCTTAAATATATTATTTAGAGTTATTTTCAGAGTATGGCAAAATTATATAGCAACAATTCTATTAAAATTTTATATAAAGATATGTTTCCTTGCTTCAATTTTTCATCTTAGTAGAGGGTAGTGCATGATGACATGCTGATAGAGGTGTATTATGAAATGTCAAGCATCTTTGAGGGTCCATATTACTTTTAATACTGGTAATCATCTGTGAAATTCCTACTGGAAGATTGTACTATATTACATATTATAGCATTATATGACATGTGGAGAATTAAAGTTCCTGACCTGGAGTAGGCGGCCTGTCATCAAGTTTCCCACTGGTAAATAGTAAAGGCATGTTTTTCTAAATAATGTTAAATAATATGCAAATAAAAATACTGTAATGACTATTGCAATGAAAAATATAATATGTATGTTTCTTGATACCTGAGCATAAAATAAACCTTATTTTTGTAAATTTAGTCAGAATATATTTCTTTTCTCAAGTTACAGTAAATTAGATCATTCTCCAATCACTAGGAGTTCAGGTAGGTCTCTAAACAAATAAATGAATAATTTTAGAGGAAAATTCAGTTTATTAAAATTAACTCCAGTAAGCCTAGTAGGATAAAACAAACACATTTTTATACAAAATATGAAGTTATAATTTCAGAAAATTAGTATTAGGGAAAAATAGTTTCACCAAATAATTCTACCTTTTCCCCCATACTGAGGATTAACTGAAGGCCTTTGCACAAAACTATATCCCCAGCCCCTTTTTATTTTTTTAATTATTTTTTCTTTTTAATTTTTAGACTAGACCTCATTAATTTGTCTAAGCTAATATTGAATTTTCAGTCTTCCTGTGTCAGCCTCCCAGAGTTCTGGGATTATGGGAGAGTACCACCCTGCCTAGATCTACCAAATATTTAGAGAAAAGTTATAACATAAAAATGAAAAACATTTCAAATAAATTTATGGAGCCTGAAAATCTTAATCTATAACTTGATAAATATAGTGAACAAAGGGAATTACAGAGAAGTATCCTATGTAAATATTGCAAAAATTTTAAAATGAAAAATTACTGAAGAGACTCCAATACCATTAATAACACACCATGTCTGTTATGTATCAAAAGTTTTTGTTCCTCTAAAACTGCTACGTTGAAGTTCTGACCCATAAAGTGATGGTATTTTAAGGTAGGACCTTAGGATGGAACTAGGGTTAGATGATGTCAGGAAGGGGAGCCTGTGGTCTAACAGGTTAGTGCTCTCATAAGCGGAGACACCAGAGTTTATTCTTGCTATCTCCTCAGTGAGTAAATACAGGAGAAAGTGGCCATCTGTAAGTCAGGAAGAGATCCCTCATCCCAAAGTAAATCAGTTGGCACCTTAATCTTGGACTGTCCATTCTCTGGAACTGTAAGAAATAAAGTTCTGCTGTTTAAATTATTTAATCTGGTATTTTGTTGTGACAGTCTGAGTAGACTAACATCCATTTTGGTACACAAAAGTGATATACTGCTGTGTTAGTTATTTTTCTCTTGTTGCTTAAAATGCCCAATCCCAAAGTTAGAAGGGAAGGTGTTTATTTGGCTTACAGTTCATAGAGGTTTTAGTCAATAGTTGGCTGACTCCAAGACAGGGATGGCAAACAGACATCTCAGAGGAGAAACAACATGTCATGCACAAGATAGCAAAGGCATCAAGAAGGTTTAACAGCATCTTTCTGTACCATTTACCATGTTGAAATTACTGGGATTAGGGTGGTGCCAAACTAATTGCTCTCACATGGTGGTTTAGTAATCACATGCTCTTAATCCCAGCACCACACATTACAGATTCAACTACCCCTGAAAAAGAAAGTCCCACCTCATTTGTATGAGGCTTTTTGGGGATGTCTAAACACAAACCATAACCACTGCTATAACAAAATACCTAAAAATGTGGAAAATAGTTTTTGAAATGGGTAGCAGATGGAGGGGTTTTGAGTTACATGCTAGAAAAATCTTAGATTGTTGTGAAGAGATCATGGTAGAAACACAGATGTGGAACTACATTTTGACATTGACTCAGAAAAGAGGAGAACTGGAAGAAACACTTCCATATTATAAAATATATAAGTGGCCACGAACAGGATATTGATAGAAATGTGAACATTAAACACCATTCTGGTGAGGTCTCAGAAATAAGGAACAAGTAATTGGAAATTGGAAGACAATTTTTGTTATAAAGTGGCAAAGCACTTGGCTCAAAGTGTTTTATGAAAGGCAGAACTCTCTAGCAGTGAAATCCAAAGCTAGCTGAGGAAATTTCTGAGAAAGATGAAGTATCAGCTTGCTTTCTTCTGACTATATATAGTAAAATGTGAGAGGTGAGAGATGAATTGAGAAAAGTATCATTGGGCACAGAGGAAACAGAACTTTAAGATTTGGGAAATTCTTAGCATTTTCACACTGTAAAAATTAAAGAAGCTAGTTCTGAAGAGAACGCTAGGATGTGACTGAACAATCCTTTGTCAGAGATGCCACATTGACATTGGACTTTCCAGTTTCCAGAGCTGTAACAAATACCTTTCTGTTGTTTAAGTCACCCAGACTTTGATAGATTAGGATGACAGCCTGGCCTGAGCTGATTATAAACTGGCCAAGTGGAATTTATAAATTAGAAAAATTTAATAGTAAAATTCAGCAAATTTGCATGTCTAAGAAGAAAAACAGGTTCATGTCCATTGATGTTGATCATTCAATCTATGATAAAGTACTCAGAAAATTATGATTTGTTGGTACTCTGTCAATGTTACAAAAGACAATACAGTTTGAAGCCAGTGGCTTTCCTACTGTGAGCAAGAACAAGGCAAGGGTGACTATTATGTACACTAGTATATAATGCTATATTAAAAATATTAGCAAAATCAATTGAGTAGTAAAAGCTAGAAGAACAAGAAGGCAAAACATAAAAGTAAACTATTCTTTATGAACAGATAATATGATAGTGTACATGGGAAACCTGGGGAAGTAATCATAAAATTAAAAAGATAAAAGAGAATTTAGTAAAGAAGTAGGATAGAAAATTAAAAGGCAAAAATTAATAAATTTTACTTAAACAGCAATCAGGTAGAAGATATAATGCAATAGAAAATTTTATTAACAATAGCAATATCAAAATATTTAGAAATAAATTTAGCAAGAAATTGTAAAACTATATGAAGAAAGTTTACAATATCCTTCTAAAAACTACAAAAGTAGACTTAACCAAAGGAAAAGACTTCCATTATTATTGGATAAAATATTGTAACAGTATAAAGATTTTAGCACTCCCTAAGTTAACTTTTAAATTTAATGCTATCCTATTTTTAAAAATCATCACTTTTTCTTTCTTTCTTTCTTTTTTAATGGTGGGGCTTGAACCTAGGGACTTACTCATTCTAAATATGAGCTTTATTGCTGAGCTACCTTAAGCCTTTACTAGTTTCTTTTTTTTTCTTTTTTTGTTAAGAAACTTCATTTAAAAATTAACAATACAAGGATAGCTAAGAAAGCATTAAACAAGATATCCTATGGTAAACAATTTTCACATATTAAAAGAAGTTATGGACTCTTTAATTAAATAGCATGATACCAGTGCACTGACAAATGAAACAGAATAGAAAATCCAGTAGTAGAATATGATACAGGTAAACATTTTGTATTTGATAAATTTGATATAAGTTCATAGTCATGTACTTTTTAATAACTGATGCTGTGTCAACTGGATAGTTATTTGGTTAAAAAACATAGGTCTATATCTCAACCACACACAAGAATAAATTCAAAATTAAAATTATAAAGGCTGTAATTGTGAAAAAAGAAACCATACAAGTACTAAAGAAAATGCGAAGAATTCTTCTGTAATGTGGAAAGACCTTTCTCATCTCAAAATATACATACAATTAATGAGTAAAATTTTGTCTATGTAAAAGTAGGATTACTCAACTATAAAGAATGAGAAACTAGAGTCATTCACTGGAAAATATATGCATATTGAGGCCATATTCTTAAATGAAATAAATAGGACACACATGTAAATACTGAATAGTTCCTCTGGTGTGAAGTACTAAGTGTAAGGAAGATTCAAATTGTATAATTGATAATGTGAAATAGGAAGAAAAGGGCTAATGGTGTAGGGGAAATTGGAAGGGTAGGGGAAAGGTAATAAGGGAAAAAATACAAGTAAAGGAAAAAATGGAAACAAATACTTTGTAAATAGGGGAGGGTAGAGGGGGTGAAGGGAGGGCAGGGATATGGGGGAAAATATGAGAACCAAGATCTGTCATGTAAAGGCGCAAGATCCCAATGATGAATGTAATTGCATTGTATAGCTAAAAAGTACCAATAAACTCAATGAAAAAAAGTAGCATTAAAATTAAAATATAAAAGATCTTGTGCAGCAAAAATATAAGCAGGATTAAAAGACAAATGATGACACACAGCTCTATGAGGGCAGACCAGTGAGTGTCAGCAGCTCAACTCCTCCAGGATAAGGTATCTGAAGTCTGGAGGACAGTACCTAGGAGAGGAACCAAAATGAGGGGAGACTACATGGGAATAACGAAAAAACTGGCAGAGAAAAAGAAAATAGCATTAAACAATACAGAAGAGGTAGTCCACACAGCAGAGAAAGAAACCTGACATCATGGGAGGTACACTGAAACCAGCAACTTCCCTGCTTCTGTAGAACTGCTGTAGGACCAGGAGACTTTTTCTCATGCAGTTGTACATACCAAGAAGAATGCGGGTCTCAGATTCCTGAGCAAACTTCCAGTGTAACAGGTGGTGAATGATTGTTGTGTGACTGTTTTATGTGTGCCAGGGCATATCCTCATAGAGCAGGTGCAGGCCAGGAAGCCATTCTGGGAACAGCTGAGTATTTATATCTCAGCCCCAGAGCAGCCCCCTGGCAACTTCATAATGCCAAGTTGTCAGAGTTGATGAGGGAAAGAGTCACAGGGCAGATGGGGGAGACTGGCTGAAAGGTAGTGAATGTGTGAGCACAGATTCTAGTTCTGCGATCAGACACAGGAGTCAGCCTGAGTTACACAGGAGTGGAGGCTCACATTGTCTCTGTATTCCCACTGCTAAAGGGAGATCCACAACAGAGACTTATGCTGCATTATTTTTCAACTAGCCCTGATAGACACCACTGAAACTGATTAGCCTGTTACTGCTGTGGTTGAATTGATAGCATAGGAATAATTCTGACTCTGTAGACAATTTAATGTCAGTGAATTTGTCTGATGAATCCATCATTACACCCAGGGGGATGGGCAGCAAGAGTTTCTAACCTAAGAACTCAGATTGGATCAAACTTTGCAAAAATACCTGCAACCTGGCAGAAAGAGGTTCTCAATCTGAGTTAACCCTAGATTGGCAAAGGAGTAATGGGGTGTAAACACCCAGACTCTCTGTTAAAGAAACCACTTAGGAATCACCTATGCAATAGCTCATTGGAATATCTGATTAGTGTTTCCATCAGACATTTTATCAGCTTAAATTTTTGCATGTCTCTTGAGTTATCTAGCAATGGGGGGGTTACATTCTTTCATGTGTACATTAGGTTATTACTCATATATTTGTGCTTTCTTTGGCTCTGATTTAATAGGTGCTTAGGTTCTTTCCCTTGTCTAGAGAGCAGACAAAGTAGGAGAAGACTGGAAGACCATCATACAGAAATGTTGTAATATTAAAACTGTGGATGCTGTTATAAATTGAAGCAATTCTTGGGGCAAAGCATAGGGACAGAGTCAAAACTAACTACTTAAAATAAAGAACAAAAATAGTAAATACTCAAACTGGACATAGAATACTAAAAAATATTCATGGTGAGGCAACACCCTGCTGTATAACCACATACTCTCCTCACTTCTCTGGTCACCAACCTGTAGTAACCATCCACCAAAAAAGGAAAGAGAGAAAAGAGAGGATATAGATACACAATAAGTACACAATAGATACCACATGTATATATAT
>NW_022900918.1:13117492-13138340 GCF_012274545.1 Fukomys damarensis
ATATACTCTCTTGTATCTGTTTGTTTATATGTTTATATATGTTATATATTATTTATTTGTTATATGTTATTTGTTAGTTTTTATGTTTATTTGTGTATAAAACTGCTAAATTAAAAGATTGAATAAACATTAACACAATCATAGTAGGGAATTTTAACATCCCATGTTCACAAAGAGACAGATCAACCTCAAAACCAATACAGAAATTTCAGAGTTGAACATCCTTGAATTTATAGACTTAATAGATATATACAGAGTATTCTACCCCTCTATAGAGTGGACATTGTTGTTGTTGTTTTAAATTTGGTAGATAGCTTTCTTGTTTGTTTGCTTTATTTATTCTTCAATTATTTTATTGGTACATTTTAGGTCTACAATATATTTACATTCATCATTAGGAACTTGTATCATTACATGATGTATCTTGGTTCTTATTTTTCAACATTATCCTGTCCTCCCTTCAACCCCTTTACCCCTTACTTATTTACAAAGACTTTGTTTCCATTGTTTCATTTTCTTATATTTGTTCCTTTCCCTTCTTTATTTTTCCTTATCCTTCCTATTTCCCCTACCCCTTTGGCCCTTTTCTTCCCTATTTCACATTATCAATTATTCATTTTAATTCTTATTTACACTTTCAGTTTCTAACACCAGAGAAACTATTGAGTATTTATACATTCGTGTCCTATTTATTTCACTTGAGTATGGCCTCAATGTGCATCCATTCATCTATAAATGTCTCTAGTTTCTTGTTATTTATGGCTGAGTGGTATTCATTTTATATATAAAAAAAATCAAACATCTTCTTTATCTGGTATCCAGTTGATGGGCACTTGGCTGTTTCCAAGCTCTAGCTATTACAGTGTCACTATAAACATGGGTGAACATATATTGCTGTGTTATGATTCTTTTAATTCATTTGGGAAGATACCCAGCAGAGGAATAGCTGGGTCAAATTGGGCCCCTAGTCCTAGTTTTTTGAGGTATCTCCATATTGATTTCCACAGTGGTTGTACCAGTCTGCACTCACACCAACAATGGAGAAGGATTACTTTCTCCCCAGAACCCCACCAATATTTCTTATTGATTTCTTCATAACAGCCATTCTTTCTGGGTGAGTTGGAATCTCATTCCATCTGCATCTCTTGAATGACCAGTGATGTTGAACATTCTTTCATGTGCTTACTTGCTGCTTTTACTTGTTTATCTGAGAGATGTCTGTTCATTTCAGATGCCTAATTTTGAATTGCATCCTTAAAATTGGGGGAGGGTCTGAGACTTTTAAAAGTTCTTTATATATTCTAGATAGTAGTCCTTTGATGAACAGCTGGTAAAAACTGGCTCCCACATTTTAGGCTGTCTCTTAGCTCTGTTGGTGGTTTCTCTGCAGTGCAGAAGCTTTTTAATACCATGAGATGCCAGTTGTCAATTGTGCTAGTTCCTGTGCTATTGAGGATTTATTCATGAAGATTTTTCCTGTCAATATCCTCAAGAATTCTACCTAATTTATCTTCCAGCAAACTTAGTGTTTCTATTGTAATACTTAGATCTTTAATCCACTTTGATCTTGGATTAGTGTATGTTGATAAATATGAGTCCAGTTTTAATCTTTGTCAAGTTGAAAGCCAGTTTTCCAACACAGTGAAGAGGTATCTGTACTTCAGTGAGAATGTTTGGCTTCTTTGTCAAAGATGAGTTGGCTGATATGTCTGGGGTTGCTTCTGCATCTTCTAATCAATTCCACTGATCCCTGGGTCTGTTTCTTTGCCAGTACCATGCTGTTTTTATCACAGTGCCTTTGTAGTATAATTTCAAGTTGGGAATTGTGATACCCACTGTTGTGTCTCTGTTGCCTAGAATTCTTTTGCTATTCTAGGTCTCTTCTTATTCCAAATGAATTTTTGAATTGTTTTCTCTAGTTCTGTGAAATGCACTGTTGGGATTTCAATTGGGATTGCATTGAATCTGTATAGTATGGCCATTTTCACTATGTTTGCTCTTCCTACCCAGGAACAAATATTTTCATTTTCTTATAACCTCTTCAATCCTTTTTTCAGAATACTGTTGTTTTCAATATAGAAGTCTTTGCTTCCTTTGTTAGATAGATTGGTTCCTAGATATTTCATGTTTTTTGGGTGCCTAATGAGAAAGGAATTGTTTCCCTAATTTCTCTTTCAGTGAGTCTGTTATTTGTGTATAAGGCTATTATTATTATTATTATTATTATTATTATTATTATTATTATTATTATTTGCGGCAGGAGTTGAATTCAGGTCCTTGTGCTTGTGAGGCAGGTGGTGGAACCACTGAGCCAAATCCCCAGCCTAAGGCTACTGATTTTTGAATATACGTGCTTTTCAGTAGCACATGGTACTTTTCCCAAAATAGATCACATACTAATCCACAAAACCTGCTTAAGTAAATGTAAAAGAAATGAAATCACTCCATACATATCATCAGCAATGAAAATAGAAATCAACAACAGAAGAAATTTTGGAAAAGGCAAAAGCCACTGGAAAATTAGCAACATATTCTTGAATAACCAGTAAATCACAGAAGAAACCAAAGAATAAATTTAAAACAATTTTGGAAGTTAATGAATATAACTGTACAACTCAATGAAACCTCTGGGACACCTTGAAAGCATTTCTTTCTTTCTTTTCATTTTTTTTTTTTTTTTTAAGCAGGGATCAAACTCAGGTCCTTGTGTTTGCAATTCAGGTGCTGGAACCACTGAGCTAAATCCCCAGCCCTGAAAGCAGTTCTAAGAGGAAAATTCATTGCAATCAGTGCCCTCATTAGGAATACAGAGCAAGCCCAAATAAATAACCTTATAAGAACTCTTTAAATACTTGAGAAAGAACAATAAACCATCCCCAAACTGATATTAAGGAGGGAAATCTTAACGATGAGAGTGGAAATCAATGAAATTGAGACAAAAAAAATGTGTAAAAACACAAAACAAAACAACAAAGAGCTGGTTTCTGAAAGAATAAATGAAACAGACAAGCCCTTAGCAAGACTGACCAAGAGAAAGAGAGAAAAGACTCACATCAGTGTAATTAGAAGTGACAAAGGTGAAATCACAACAGAAACTTTTGAAATCCAGAAGATAGTAGCTAAAAATGTATTTTAACAAATTAGCAAAATTTGAAGAAATGGACAGATTCCTATGTACATATAAACTAACAAAACTAACCCAAGAAGACATAAGTATATTTAACAACACAATCACAAATAGTAAAATTGATTGAGTCATAAAGAATCTACCCACTAAAAAAAGCCCTGGACCTGATGGATTCATGGTTAAGTTGTACAAAACTTTTATATCACCAATATTCTTCAAGCTACTCAAAGAAATTTAGAGAGATAGAGTTCTCCCAAATTTATGTATGAAAGCCAGTTTTACTCTGATCCCTAAACCAGATAAACAGCCAATTAAAAAAGAGAACTATAGGTTAATCTCTTCAATGAAAACAGGTATAAACATCCTCAACAAGATATTAACAAACAGAACGCAGCACATTATCAAGAAGATCATGCATCATAATCAAGTAGATTTAATCCCAGAGATGCAAGGGTAGTTCAACATACATATGTCTATAAATGTAGTATATCACATAAATAGGAGCAAGATAAAAGAACCACATGATTATATCAATTATATCAATAGATGTAGAAAAGGCTTTTGACAAATTCCAACACTCTTTCATGATAAAAACCCTGAAGAGAATAAATATAGAAAAATCATACCTGAATATAACAAAGGTTACTTAGTCAGCATCATACTAAATGGGGTAAAACTAAAAGCATTTCCTCTAAAAATCAGGAACAACACAAGAGTATCCACTGTCACCTCTACTATTCAACATGGTACTTGAATTATTAGCTAGAGCAATTAGGCATGAGAAAGAAATAAATGTGATACATGTAGGAAAGAAAAAACTCAAGTTATCATTTTTTTTGCAGATAACATGATATTCTACATAGAAGACCCAAAGAATGCAACAAAAAAACCCATCTTAAATGGATAAACAATTTCAACAAAGTAGTGGGATACAAGTTCAACACACAAATATCATTAGCATTCAAGCATACCAACAATGAATAGAAAGAAATTATGAAAACAATATCACTCACATGTGCTTCAAGAAAAATGAGATACCTAAAAGTTAACTTAACCAAAGAAGTGAAAGTCTCTACAAAGAAAACTAAAATACTATAAAGGAGATTGAAGAGATCATCAGAAAATGGAAAGATGTCCCTTTTTCCTGGATAGGAAGAAACAATATTGAGAAAATGGCCATACTTCTAAAACTTTTTTTTACTTGTACCAGTCATCAAACTCAGGACCTTGTACTTGAGAGGTAGGCAGAGGAACCACTGAACTAAATCCCTGGCCCTCTTCCAAAACTGTTATACAAACTCATTGCAATCCTAATCAAAATACCAACAGGATTCTTTACAGATCTAAAGAAAAGAATCCTAAAATTCAGATGGAACCATAAAAGACTTTGAATAGCAAAAGTAATTTTAGGCTACAAGAGCAATGCACATAGCATAGCAATAGTTGATTTCAAGCTATCCCACCAAGAAATAGTGATAAAAATGGCATTCTACTGGAACAAAAACAGACACATGATCGATGAAACAGAACTGAGGATACAGAAATCTCCAAAGACATATTCAACTATTTGATCTTTTATGAAAGGTTCAAAAGCATATGTTGGAGTAAAGATAACCTATTCAACAAGTGGTGTGGAAAATTGGTTATCCGTTTGTAGAAGGATGAAACAGGAATCTATCTCTTAACATATACTAAATTAAAATCAAAATAGATCATAGATCTAAACATTAAAACAGAAACATTAAACTTCTTGGAAAATAAATACATAAAACACTTGAAGATATAGAACTAGGAAAGGATTTTTCTAAACAAAATTCAATGGTACAAGAAATAATAGCAAGAATCAACAAATGGGATTATATCCGACAAGAAACTTTTGTACAGAGGAAGAATCAATCAGTAGAGTGGAGACAATGTACAGAATGGGAAAAAAAATTTACCAGCAACTTTTAAAACAGAATACTGCTATCTAGAATGTACAAATAACTCAAAAAATTAAATCACCTAAAATGAAAGACCTAGTCAAGAAATGACTAGAGAAATCAATAGACACTTCACAGAGAAAGAACTACAAATGGCCAACAAATATTTATAAAATTCCCATCTCTGGCATTATAAACATGCAAATTAACAGTAAAATTTCATCTTACTTTGGAAAGAACAGAAATTATTAGAAAATCAAATAATGACAAATGGTGGTGTGGCTCTGGCTAAAAAGGGACTTTCTTGCACTGTTGGTGGAAATACAAACTAGTACAATCACTATGAAAATCAGTAGGGAGATTTCTCAATGAATTGAAATTAGAAATTCCATATGACCCAGCTCTCCCCTAGCTAGGTATCTTCCACAAAGAGCTGAACTCATCATTCTATAATATTTGCTTACCAATGTTTATAGTGGAAAAATTCATAACAACTAAATCCTGGAAGCAGCCTGTACACCCATCATTAGATGATTGGATAAAGAAAATGTGGGGTTTATATACAATGGCATACTACTTGGCTATAAAGAATGACAAGTTTGAGGCTTTTGTAAAAAAAATGGATGCACCTGTAAAACATAATATGGAGTGAAATAAATCATACTCGTAAGCTTAAACACCATACGATGTCTCTTATTTAAATGAGGCAAAGTAAAAACAAAGAAATGATAAAAGATAGAAAGAGATGAGGGGACTGACCTCATCCAGTAGGGAAGTAGTTCCAGGGGACAAGGAGAGGAGGGAGAGGGAGGGGATGGAGAAACGAGAGGAACGAAGAATTGCCGTGTACACAATCCTCATAACCCCAGTCAAAGTAAACATTACGTGCTATAATAACACTAAGACAACTAAGGTCACGAGTCCAAAAAACCTGACAGGAGAACCAGAGGAGGATGGAGGAGAGGGAGGGAAGGAGAAGGGGATTAGAAAAATAAAGCAAGCTGAAATATGTACACATAACCTCTGCCCAAGATGACTGCAAACTGCGTGAAGTGCAAACATGTCGTAATAAACATTTAAAAACACAAATGACAAAGTGAGAGAAAATATTTGATGAATTCAGAAAATAATCTTGTTCAATGAATTATAAGCTTCATGAAGACAGTGGCAATGAACATCTTACTTATCATTAAATTCAGTGTTTTTCATGATATCTGGACTACAGTAAGTTCTCACTAAGCATTTTATAAGTTAATTTTTGTTTGGTTCTTGAAATAGGAGCTACAACAATGTAGCATACAGAATAATCAAGGATAAATGTCTTTGGAGACAATGTGATCATATGCAAAATACAAGCACATAAATTATCCTTAAATAAGAAGTGTGCATATTTTATATGACTGTGATAAGATAGAAACAAGAAAATGTAAATGTAGCAAAACTTTTAAATAGAATGTCAGAAAATGAAGAAATTTCCATCTGTTGCCTTTGTTTCCTTTGTAAAGTAGGAGGACAGGTAGTGTGATGAGTGTGAAGGCTGCTGTGGGAGGTAGGAACTTGGAACAGAGAGAAGGTCTGAAATAGTCACTGTGAAGAGCAAGGAAAGTGGTGACTGTGAGAGGCTCTAAGGAGCACCAGTACAACAATTCATGGAAACCAAAAACATGAAGTATCAATGATTTATGTTGGTTCTGGACTCTCCCTAGACACCAAGTGTGGGAGAAAGGGGACAATAAGCTTGACCCGTGACTCAGATGTTTTGGGAGAAGAATGATAGAAGAATAGTGAGACAGAAATTTGGAGACAAATTATATTTACTAAACTATCTGAAATTTCCAATAAGTGACATTTTTCAAAATTGCTCATTTCATAATTTCCAGCCTATAATATGAATCATGGAGTAGAAAACCGAAAGATGTGGAGCAAAAGTTGATGGAACAGAGAATATTAAGTAATTTAGTTCTTAGTTTATTATAGGTTCATTTACATGAATGGTGAAATTAAATAAATTTTGATGAATGAAACAAATTAAGAATGAATCAAAAAGAAAGATGATAGTTTAACCAGTTGACATAAATGTCAAGGAGAACATTTCAATACAAAATTAAGAAATAATGGTCTGCAAATTCCAATAGGAGAACACATGCTTACTCTACTTCACATCTTCAAAGATTATAGAAGGTGGCAAGAAACTAACACATGGGGTGATTATTGTAGGGTGTTGAACAATGTCCTTCAAAAAATTTGTGTCCCAATGAACGTGGGAGTGTGACTTGACTTGGAATAAGAGCTTTTATAGATGTAATAAAAGATTAACATAAGATTGTACTGGATTAGGATTGTTTAAAGTCCAGTGTAGGTTCTTATACCAGTGTGAGAAGGAGAAGGCATAGGAATAGATAAGTAGGCTACATGAAGGTGTGGGGACAGTGTCTGTTATGATGAATCGTTCTATTGTATGTGATAAATTTGCCCTCATTTCATGGACGATTTCATCTTAGTCTTTACTTAGTAACGTATCCTAATGAAAGTATTACCATTTTTTTACTTCTATTTCCTTGTAAATATTTGAAAAAAAGCCAAATTTAATTCATTTACTCATTTTCTTTATTCATTTAAATATCTTTTTGATCCTCAACCATATGCCACACAGTATTTTAAACACTGGTAGAAAACAAGGTCTATGTTCTCATAGAACTTATGTTCAAAGAAAAAGAGACAGAAAAGAAACAGAAATAATTAAGTAAGGTGATTTTAACCATTGGGGAAAATGCATGAAGAAAACATAGGTAATACGTGAGAGAAGGGCTGGATAAACCTACTTTACACTGACTGGTCCAGAAAGACTAGTCTGAGAGGATTGAGTTTAGAAATGGTAATCAAGAATCAAACATGTACATGAGTATTGTAAATGCAACCATCCTGATGGGAGAACACTGTCTTAAAACTGAACAAAATGAAGCCCAGTACATAAACAGAGTCAGGTCATCATAAGTCATTAGTTTTCCATCTTGCTTGAATTTAGGTGGCCATCCAGGGTGTGGTATTCATGTTGGTCCAGATAATACTAACACTGTAGAACTCATAAAGCTTGCAAAAGATTAAGGAAGAATTCACTTCAGGAGGCTGTGTGGATATTATAGGATGCAAAACCACATTACAGTCAGGGACAGCCTCTTGATTTTGCCCCAGTGAACAGCCTTGCATACAAATAGCAACCTGATTGCTTTTGTCTTTATGTAATCCGTCTGCACACATTTAAAGCAGCAGAAGAACCATTCCCAAATTACTTCATACTTTCACTTGAAATTAGTGCTTATTTTAAACTGCAGCTCAGTGCTCAAAAAAGCTCACTTTATCACACAAAAATTAAGAAAGATAGTGTTTACAAAGGTAAAAGAAAATGGAAGGCTGATTTTATCTGGGGAATTGAGTTAGCATAAAAAGTCAATCTAAATAATTTACACGAAAAGCCCAATTGCTCAAGTTAGTCAGCTCTTCATCTGTTACGGTAAATGCATCAGGCAGTCTGTAGTCACTCACCCTGGAAGTATCCTGCAGTCCTTTCATCACGTTATCACACAATTGATAAATTCTTAACAATTTGATAGAAATCGAAATATACTTATATGTATTTTGTCAAATCATGATATGTTTAATATAATCTAAATAACAAGCTATATTTTGATTTTTTCATGTGTTGTGTATTAATTTTTATAACATATTTTTATCTATAACATTTTTGTTTTAATGACATTAAATAATGGTAGAATGATGGGGAAGTTTCTATCAAATACAAATTTAGTTTCTTCCATAGAATGAATTGGTGTCATAACATAAACATGTTATGACTACTCAATTTATATGGTTTGAAACCTTCCTACAGTAAATAAATAAGTAAAGTTTTTAAAAAAATAAATTTTATTGCTACACTTAATGTATACAATATAATGACATTCATTGATGGAAATTTGTATGTTTATACAATAAACCTTAGTCTTATTTTTTCCCCATTCCCCTGCCATCCCTTCCACCTCTCCCTCCCTATCTACAAAGACTTTGTTTCCATTATTTTTAATTTTCTCACATTAATTCCATTGCCTTCATCCCTTTGCCCTACCCAGCCCATTTCCCTTTGCCCTTTTTTCCCTTTTCTTCCTATTTCACATTATCTATTATACCTTTGAGTCCTTTTTTACACTTTCAGTTTCTCACACTAGATAAACTATTAGGTATTTATACATGTGTGTCCTATTTATATCACTTAAGAATATTGCCTCAATGTGTATCCATTTAGATATAAATGTCTCTAATCTCTCATTTTTTATAGCTGAGTATTATTCCATTTTATTAAAAAAGCTTACATTTTCTTTATCCAGTCTGCCACTGATAGGCAATTGGGCTGCTTCCAAGTTTTTTTTACATTTTTTTATTTTGTACCAGGAATAAAACTCGGGTCCTTGCACTTCCAAGTGCCAGAACCACTGAGCTAAATCCCCAGCCCCCAAGTTTTAGCTATTACAAATTTTGCTGCTATGAACATGTGTGAACATATATCACTGTGATATGATTCTTTTAATATTTAGGGAAGATATCTAGCAGAGAGATAGCTGGATCAAATGGGACTTCCAATCCTAGTTCTTTGATGTATCTCTATACTGATTTCCACAGTGGTTGCACCAGTCTACACTCCCACCAGCAGTGGAGCAGTGTTCTCTTTGCCCACAGCCCCACCAGCATTTGTTATTGATTGATTTTTGTGATAGCAGCCATTCTTTCTGGGGTAAGATGGAATCTCAGTGTTGTTTTCATTTGCATTTCTCAAATGACTAGTGATGTTGAAAATTTTTTTTTAATGTTTATTTGCTATTTCGACGTCTTGTCTGAGTAATGTCTGTTCAATCCAGATGCCCATTTTCGGATTGGGTCTTTAAGTTTGGGAGGTCTGATTTTGGTAAGTTCTTCATATATTCTAGAGAGTACACCTTTGCCTGAGGAATAGCTGGTGAAAATCTTCCCCACATTGTGGGTTGTGTCTTAGCTCTGTTGGTCATTTCTCTTGTTGTGCAGAAGCTTTTTGATAAGAAGATATTCCACTTGTAAATTGTGCTAGTTCATGGGCAACTGAGGTTTTGTTCAAAAAATCCATTTTACACCAATGTCAAGAGTTCTACCTAACCTCTCTTCCAGCCACTTTAGTGTTTATGTTTTAATATTTAGGTCTTTAATCCATTTAGATTTTAGTTTAATGTTTGGTGAGAGATATAGGTCTAGATTTAATCTTTGGCAATTTGAAACCCAGTTTTTCCAGCACCATTTATTAAAGAGTCTATTTTTCCTCCAGTAAGGATGGGTGGCTCCTCTGTCAAAGGTGAGGTGGCTATGTCTGGAGTTTTTCTGCATCTGTTCCACTGATCCCTGGGTCTGTTTCTTTGCCAGTATCATAATGTTTTGATCAAAGTGGCTTTGTAGGAGTTTCAAGTCAGGGATTGTGATACCCCCTACCTTCTCTTCATTGCCTAAAATTGCTTTTAGTATTCTAGGTCTCTTATTGTTCCAAATAAATTTTTGGATTGTTTTCTCAAGGTCTATGAAGTAAGCTGCTCAGATTTCACTTGGGATTGCATTAAATCTACATAGTAGTTTTTGAGGTATGGTCATTTTCACTATGTAGATTTTTGCTATCCAGGAGCAAGGGATGTCTTTCCATTTTCTGATATCCTTATCAATCTCTTTTTTTCAGAGTGCTGTAGTTTTCAGAGTAGAGTTCTTTGCTTTCTTATGTTAGGTTGATTCCTAGGTATTTCAATTTTATTGATGCTATTGGGAAATAAATTTATTGTCCCATTTCTCTATCAGTGAGTCTGTTTTCTGTGTACAAAAAAGCTATTGATTTTTGTGTGTTAGACTTGTTTCCAACTACTTCACCAAATTTGGTTCTTAAGTCTAGAAGACTTTTGGTAGAGTTCTTGGGGTCTTCTGCATAGAGTATCATGTCATCTGCAAATAATGATGACTGAACTTCTTCATTTTCTATCTTTATTCCTTTTATTTCTTCCTCTTATCTAATTGCTGTGTCTAATGTTTCCAAAACTGTAGTGGACAGAAGTGGTGTTAGTGGACATCCTTGTGTTGTTCCTGATTTTAGCATGAAGGATTTCAGTTCTTGACCATTTAGCATGGTATTGGCTGTTGATTTTTCATAGGTGGATTTTATCAGATTGAGGTAGTGACCATCTATTCAAATTTTCTCTAGGGTTTTTAATCGTGAATATGTGTTGGATTTTGTTGAATTCTTTTTCTGCATCTATTAAGATGATCATATGGTTTTTATCCTTGGCTCTATTAATATAATGTATTACATGTATTGATTTGCATATGTTGAACCATTCTTTCATCCCTGGGATGAATCCCACTTGGTCAGGGTGTATAATTATCTTGATGATCTTCTGCATTCTATTTGCCAGTATCTTAAGGACTTTTGCATCCATGTTCATTGAGATCAGCCTGTAGTCCTCTTTTATAGTTGGGTCTTTCTCTGGTTCGGAGATCAAGGTAATGCTTGCTTTCAGGAATGAATTTAGGAGCATTGCCTCCCTTTCAATGTCATTGAAGAGTTTAAACAGTAGTGGCAGTGGTTGCTCTCTAAATGTCTTGTAAAATTCAGAAGTGAAGTCATCCAGGCCTGAGTCTTTCTTAGTTGGTAAGTTTTTAATTACATTTTCAATTTCATTTATTAATATTTCATCATTTAGAATGTTTAGGTCATCTTCATTCAAGTTTGGTAATTCATACGAATCTAGGAATCTGTCCACTTCTTCTGTATTTTCCATCTTATTGGCATAAAGTCTCTCAAAGTAGGAATTGATGATCCTCTGGATATCTGCTGGGTCCTTTGTAATTTTACCCTTTTCATTCCCATTTGCATAGATTTGGGCCTTTCCTTTCCTTTTTTTCATAATGTTGGCTAACAGTTTGTCAATTTTGTTTATTCTTTTGAACAACCAACTCTTGGCTTTGTTGATTTTTTGTATCATTCTTTAGTCTCCTTGCATTGATTTCTGCTCTGCTCATTGTAATTTCCTCCCTTGTTTGAGCTTTGGGTCCTGCTCTTCTTTTTCTAGAAGCTTGAGGTTCAGCATTAGGTTGTTCAATTGTGCTTGCTCTGTTTTAGTAATATGCTATTCAGTGCTATGATTTAAAAAATTGTTTTAATCACAGCTAGTTGGAGTCCTATATCCCTCACTCATCTGTATGTCAAATTGTTTTCCCTTACTCAGGAAGTTTTCTGCCATTACTTTAATGAATAGCTTTTTAAATGTCATCTGAACTCTCTCCTGTTTCTTCATTGACTGTGATCAGTCTTGTATTATTCTTTGTATCATCTAGAGCTGTTCGATTGATTTCTCATAGTCCCTTACTATTTTTAAGATGTTTTTTCTTTTTCTGGTCACTAATTACAATCCTATCTTCTATATCTGAATTCTATCTTTGCATTGGCTCATTCTGCTGTGTAAACTTTTAATGGAGTTTTTAATCTTCTGGAAATCTGTTTTATGGATTCCATTTGTTTCCTCTGTTGGGATTCAATCACATTTCTCAGCTCCTCTATTTTTTTAAAAAAAATCTGTGTCCACTCTAGATATATCAGTCATGTGTTTCACTATGCGCACAATCTCTGCTGTTATCTGAGAAATTATTTCTGACTTCATTTTTTCCAGATCCTCTTTTGTTGTTAGTTCATGGAGTCCAGGTAGTTGAGTATCAGATTGTTTCATCTCATTTCCCTTTGGGGTTGCTTTAGGTGATCTGGACGTCTGGTTTTGGGACTTGTTTCTGTGTCTTCTCATTTCAGCAGATGCAGCCTGCTGTGCCTTTACTGAGATGACTTTTGGCTCACCCAGTGGTCTTCAATTCTCAGCAAGCCTTTTCTCTGCTGCTTACCAGTACACTAATTACTGGGTTTAAATTATTGATGCTATGGGATGGGCCTCGGACTGAAGCTTGTGTGCCTGTGCAGCTCTTTCCTGCCCTTGGCTGGGCAGGTTTGCCCAAGACTCTGGTTTCAGGGTGGATTCCTGGCTGGGATCTGCTTACAGCTGCAATGGTCTGGACCATACTGCTGCTCCCTGGGATCTATGCGCACTCATGGATGCTGTGGGATGGGCCTCTGCTAAACAGGTTTATTTTTAATGGATATATAATTGTATATTTTCATGAGGTACATTGTGATGATTGATACATGTATACATAGTGTAAAATCTTTTAAGACCTCCTACTGATTTCATATTAACCTTAGATTTTCTTTTTACAGTATGTACAAGCCATCAAATTATCCAATTATTTTCTTTTTATTTCAGTTTTAGATACATCATTGAAATGTCAGCAAATAACTAAAAAATAAGGGTTTGGGATGTAGCTCAGTGGGACTGCACCTGCCTGGCAAATGTAAGGCCTTAGTTGGATCCCAGGTACTGGAAAAAAAAAGAATATAAGAAGTAAAGAGAATAGTAAATGATTTTCTGGGTGATATTGCACTTATCCTCATAATTTCTAGGATGTTGAAATAGGAATAAAGATGAACTATGTCTTACATATTTTTTTCTGGGTTTAGAACATAGAGTAAAATGAAAATATTTTGCCTCTAGCATTACACATTACATTTTAATTACAATTCCACTGATAAAGTAATCAAAGTATATCCTAGCAAGAAGCTTCTGGTGAGGGTGAGAAGCTTCACTGTTGATAAATTACTGTATAGGCAAGCTATTGCTGATAAGGAAAAGTTAACCATGGTTAAGGAAACAGTGATCAGCATTGTTAATGCTTCTATATTAAAGCATTTCACAGATTTAAATGTTCCTTTAAAAAGTTTTTACTCTTCTCTCATGGGTATATGCTTAAACATTTTTTAATGTCATTTCTTGCAGAATTCAATGATATTACATTTATATAGTTTTATCTACAATTTTTATTTTATAACTATCAAAACAACCTCAGTAGGTAGCTTAGGGAAATGAGACAGTTTTCTCAAAATTACATAGCTGATAGAAGAGTTTTTACCATATGATGAATGCAAATAATTTAGTTTTCTTTTCAGGCTAAATACTGTATACCTATT
Organism: Fukomys damarensis; assembly: GCF_012274545.1. Taxonomy (NCBI): domain Eukaryota; kingdom Metazoa; phylum Chordata; class Mammalia; order Rodentia; family Bathyergidae; genus Fukomys; species Fukomys damarensis. The sequence continues at coordinate 13,131,663 of NW_022900918.1, forward strand.
ACAGATACCAGAGGTAAGGGGAAAAAATGAGAATCAAGACTTGTCATGTAGAGGTACAAGATCCCAACAATGAATGTAACTGTACTGTATCCCTAAAATGTACCAATAAACTCAATTAAAGCTGAAAAAAAAACCAACCCAATAGTTTGTGGGGCCTATCCATCTTCCACAGGTTTGACTTTCCTCCTAGGATTGTGTGTGGAAGTTGTTATATTAAATTAATTCACAAATCCCACTGTCCTGCAAGAAATATATGATTTGTTCTTCAAATTTTTTCAAATTGCTAACAATTTCTTTTTTGGACTTTCAAAGTTAGAGCTGTCTTTTTGGCAATGAGCTATATTTTTCTTTCACAAAGTTGCTTTAATTAACAAATTCCTGGCAATAAATATAAACTTAGATTATGTAGACACAGTTAATTACTTTTCTATAACAATCTTGCTATGGTTGGCCACTTAAAAGTTAATCTCTTAAACTTCTGTTCCATGTGATAGCCTCAAAAATATCTTCTTATTAAATTTTAATATTTTACTGTTATTGGGATATTCTTGTAATGTCCAATTGCAGTAATATAAATGTTTTGGAAAGTAATTGCTATGTTGGTTCTTAAGTGCTTTTAATTTTTTTCTGTCATATTTCAGAAAACTAGCACCAGATTTTCTCATGATAAGTTTGCTATTTAATATTTCAGACTAAATGGCTTTAGAAGACTCTAACCACTGCACAATCATTATAAAGCACCCCTAGTGATGCAGTTGCAGTTTAAAATTTTTTCTTAGTTTAGTTTTGATAATATTCCTATTTTAAGTCTTTCAGCATATTGGAAGCAATGATAAGAAAATGTACTGTAATGATTATATGTCCAGTGATACTTGATTTATTTTTTAATAAATAGCCAAAATTGCTCTAGAGTTTCCCAAACTATTACTTTGGACTTGAATCCAAATAAAGTAAGAATTTTATTTTATATATTGCAAATATATGGCCAGCCTACAACTTTAGATAAAAGATCATTGCTCCTTGATTTTGATATGCATGACATGAACTTCCTTTCTAATGATCCCCTTTTAAGGTTAACATTAGAATTAGTTGACAGGTCCTGTCCTACACATCAACTGACAGTACAGAAAATATGTCAAGGAGCATTCAGAGCATCGCGAGGAAGGCAAGCAGATTCTAAAAGTAGTTACAGGTCAGCCATTTACAGTCATGAAATGCAAGATAGATGTGAAGAGGTCAAAGGGAAACTGAAAACTGTTATTTCAAATTTATAGATGTGGGCTGAGCTGAGGACCCTTAAACAAGGTAACTTGTAACTTGTCTCAGGTCCTTAAGTGACAAGTTATTTATTTTAATGTCATAAAATTTAGTATCTTACTAAAATTTTCATACTGAAATCTGATCGTCTAGGTGCTCAAAAAAATCAAGCCTCAGTTTGCTCATGATTTACCATGTGCTGTGAATTCTGTTCTACTGTTGCCTTTTTTATCTTTGCAATGTATTTTCCTTCAAGAAAAATAACAAAATTGGAAGTCTTTAATCATTATCATGAAACGACTACTTTGTTTTTTTTTTTTTTTTTTTTTTTTTTTTTTTGAGACAGGGTCTCACTATGTAGTTGAGACTGATCTGGAACTCACTATGTAGACCAGGTTGGTCTTGAATTTAGAGCGATCCTCTGGCCTCAGCCTCCTGAGTGCTGGGATTACAGGTGTGTGCCACCACGCCCGACTAATGAACCAACTACTTTTTAAAAAAAAACAGAAAACATTACTTCAAACTTTTTCAAGTACGCTTCATGGTAGACATATTTGTTCATTAAGTACAGCTAAACATGAGTTATATGAATTTGAAGAATTCAGACACGGAAAAGCCAGAGGATGAAAAGACTGACAGCATAACTGAACTTATAAAAATGTAGAAATAATGTCAATCATATTAGTGAATTACACTTATAAGACAGAATGTAAGTGTTATAAACCCTGACCATTTACTAGCAACATAATTTATGTTATGAAGACAATGAGAGTGAAATATGGAAGTGGAAGCTGCACTTTTCCTATCCCTGAGACATTACAGTGAGTTAGATATGGCATATTTCATGCTTGAGAGACGACAGACTCCAATCAATGCTACTAAGTCAAGAAATAGAAATTTATATGTGCTATTTAAAGAAAATTATACTATTGAAAGCTATGCATAGTACTCAAAGTAGGAAAGAACACAAAGTGATGAACATTGTGGATTGGCTTGCTCAACATTTATTTACTTTTAATACCTCTTACATTGGAGAGAACAACTAAAATATACATTTCCACCATTTCCATATGCTAGGATAATGGATGAGTTTTAGGGCCTATTACACAGGTACACTCACAGTTATGAGAATGTGGATGTAAGAGGGAGAGAGAGAGAGAGAGAGAGAGAGAGAGAGAGAGAGAGAGAGAGAGTAAAAAGCAACCACTTTCTGATAGGGATCACAATTAAGCCAATATACCCCTAAAGCACACACTGCCACAGTTCGGACTGGCAGCTTTCTTGTGACAAAGTGATTGCTATGGTACAACTTCCTGTTTTAATTTTCTATAGACATAGCCACAGGTTGATCAAACACAATCATGATCAAGACAGAACAAACAATCCTAGGAGCAAGGATTATTTGACTAAAGCCCTATCTCAAATTTCATAAACCATCAAATTACCTTAAAGTAAATGCCTTTGCACTGACACTGTCTAGAGTGATTTCTGTTTTAGCCTAATACATGCTTTCTCTCTTTATCCCACATACATGCAGCTCATAAAGCAAAAGATAGGAACAAAGAAAAATAAAATAATAGGTTTGAATTAAGCACAATAATTTAAAAACAGACAAATGGGATAAATTAATGTATCATGTTGAAACACATTAAATTATATATATAAAACATATATATATATATATATAGAGAGAGAGAGAGAGAGAGAAAGAAATCAGTACAGAATGAGAACCACTCATAAAATGATAAATTGAAAATAATATTTAAAGTCATATCTTAAGAGGCAGGCAAGGAGGAATCAAGATTTAATATAGATGCTTGCCTAAAATGCATGCACTGTAAAAATATTTAACAGTAAATAATTGAGATGATGACTTTGTTTAATGTCTTAAGAAATATTCATGAACAACCCAAACATAATTGTTAAGAACATATGTATAAAGTTAACATAATGGAGTAAAAGTTTTATGAATGGTAAAAAAAAGAAATTAAATTTCAATGCAAGACATGAGTAAACTGGACAAACAGTGCCATTTCTAAATGATACAACATGAATGTTATAATGAATAGTTAAACATCAAAACTAGCATAGATGGAATATAGAACTAAAACACAAATATTAAAAATTTCTCTAAGTACAAGAAGCTAACTATACAATACAGTAGCCAGAAACTTAAAGTTTCCCTCCCTCTATATCCTGAGTCAGTGAACCTCTTCTAGAACTGATATGACAGCATGTATTTTAGGCTTTGCAGACTGTACAGTTTCTTTTAAACCTATGCAACTCTGCCAGGGACACTATGTAAATGGAAAGGTGTGGCCATGTACAAATAAAACTTTATTTACCAAAGTAGACTTCAGCAGCGTTTGTATACTGTTTGCAGTTTGCCAATTTCTGCTCTAGAACACAACAGATTCACTAAATAAGCATGGAGAGGATCTGAATAATACAGTAAGATTTATCTAATTGATATAAATTAGCAATAATTTCCTGTAAACACAAAATACATTTTTATGTTTTGTGAAATATACGTAAAAGTTGACAATGCAGTAGTAATAACTAGCATCTGTTCTGGGTGTCTAGTGACAAGCAATCATCACATATCAACTCATTTCATCCTCATAATAATCTCTTGAAGCATTGTGATTATTTTTATACATATATTACAATTAATAAACCCTAAGGTAAGTTAACATTGACTCTACCTTGATTTCCCCTTCTTGCATCTTACATCCTTCCAAACAAATCTTCAATGTGGAGGAGTTTTCCTATCTCAATACCTTCGTCCTTCCTCTTTACTCTGCTGAGCACCTCTTTTCCTGCATTTCTACCCTCACATTTCACTCCTTACTCAATGTCCTGCTCAGATGATGCCTTGTCTGTGACAACAATCTGTGTCTTCCTCCTTTTCACTTAGTGGATTTTATTCTCTGTTTGGAGTTATATTATTCTTTATATATAGCTTTGCAAACCATTGGGTAGGTGGATGTATTCTAAGTCTTAAATTACATGTTGTAACAGTAATAGCATGCAAAGTTTGAATCACACTTACCATGTTACTTTTCTCTTTTCATGTGTTAATCATAGTTTGTCAATTTTGCTGTCATCAGATTATTTAAGGGGCATTTTTAGAGTTCACTAAAAATGAGTGATATCTATTATCTATCTATCTTTAGGAATAAATATTGTATACATAGGAATATGCTTGTATTACTATGCATAATATAATTCATGGGAGAGGGGAAATATGGTAGAAGTGAACTCAGGAAACCATGGGTGACTCAATTGAATTAAACAGTACAGGGCAGAAACAAGATTAATTCTGCTTTCTCCTGGGCAAGAACTCTCTTTGGGAAGTTTTAACTTCACACTATCAAGTGGCAGACTCCAGAGCTGAGATGCCTGCTATAATGAGTTAGTGCTGCTATAGTATTTACAAACTGTAACTAATTTACACAATTTCTCTGTGAGAAAGCCATTCCAAGAGATGCACAAAGCTTTCTCTAAACAATTTTGGCAGTCATGTGGAATCACAATACAATGTGTAGCAGATGTGCCCCTACATTTAATTTGAGAGAAAAATGAGAATACATTGAATTCAGTAGAACCACTTACAGTTGACAGATTTCTAGAGAGCTACCCGAAGTTACTTTAAGAGAAGCTTTCCTACAAACTAAAATAAACTAGTAGTATAAATGAAACAAATTAGCATATATATTAAAATGTTTTTGAAACAAAGGGATAGGTAATTTGGGGAAGTATTTGAACTTCTCCCTACTTCCTATTTATCTCTCTTCTGTTTTACTATGTGTATGTACTTATTTTATATTTGAAGACAGTAATAAACAGTGTATTAACTATTGCTATTCTCTTCTTATTTTGTTATGAAACTCTGTTTTATTTTTCATGAAATGAAAAAGAGGAGCTCTTTTGACCATATTTTTTTGAGGGACTCACAGTTAAATATGGTTTTTATGCAACAGAAAAATACTAATTAAAATATGTGCTTTTTGTTTTGGTGGTGGTGGTAACAGCTAGTGATTCCTGGACTGCTGCACCTTTTGAAACACCCATTTTCTTTTACCATCCCAAATAAGATACTATCTTATATAGCTTATTTGGTTTATTTGGCTCATGGTTTCAAGGGAGTCAGTCCATAGTCACCTGGGTCCAAAGCAGGAACATCACGGCAGAAGGCTTGGCAGAGGAATGCTGCTCACCTCACGATGCCCAGGAAGCAAAGGAGAGCTGCACCAGAAAAAAAAGGGCCAGACATAGTACTCAAAGTCATGCCTTCACACTCCTCCCAGATACACATAGAAGTGTGCTTTATTAATCCCGAGGTGGCTCTGGAGCCAGTAAGTTGACAGTTAAGGTTAGCCATCACTCCCTTTCTTCGTACCAGTTTTCTCAGGAATTACATGTCTAGTGCAAATAGTATTCAGTGAGAATTCACTGACTATGACTATTGAATAAATATTAGCTTTGAGCATTTGCTTGGCCTCAGCATTGCACAGAGCTCAGGTGTTTCCATCTTCTGAATAATGACAAAGGACTGACAGCACCACACAGTAGATGGTTTTCCTTATTAAGAATCCATTGGCTGGAAAATCTAGCTAAGCTTCTATTTTATTATATATAGTTTTTTTTATTCAAGTAGATGATTTGAAAGAGTGCTAGACTAGGTAGCATAAGACACAAATTTTACCATCAAACTTTTTCACCTGTCTTCAGAGTGCGCAGGTGAGAAATTCAAGAGCAGGTTACATGTGGTGATTCCACTTTCCTATTCCAAAAACACCCGCTCCTCTTCCTATTGAAGCTGGTGTGACCCTTAAGACGTTTTTATCCCCTTTCAGAGCAACAATTACCCACAGTTTAGAGTCAGCACACAAGCAATGGCTCCTCAGTCATCCTAGAAGGCTTGCCAATACCTTCCTGCTTCAACATTCCCTGTTTTACAAATAAAGGACACAAACCAGCGTGTCCTTGTCCCACTGAGGCCACAGGCTTCTGCTCACAAGTTTTCTTGGAGTCTCCTAAAATATTTTCTAGCTCAGTCTTCTCTGTAAAGCTGTCTATGTGGAATTTTCTAGTCAGTGTGCTGCAGAACTCAGGGTAAAGGCCACATCTGTCTCCACTTCTGGTATCATAGTCCCTAGGGGAAAACAAAGTGTTGTTTTTGTTTTTTATGGATCCAAAGACATATCAGTTCCCTCAGGGGCCATAGTGTGGTTAAGACAGCTTTTCTTGTGGAAAGGAAATGCGTTGTCCCATCTTTCTCTGTAAAGTTGTGGAAGATATTGGTTTTTTTCATCAAATACAGGCCATGGAGGTATGATAATTAATGAGCTAATGTTTATGTAGCACTGTCCCTTGCCTAAAGGAAAAAAGGAGACTAAAAAAAAAAAAAAAAAAAAC
>NW_022900918.1:13138485-13279087 GCF_012274545.1 Fukomys damarensis
ACTCTCCTAAACATTTTTGCTCCAAGGAAGCCTGTTTTATCCCAACAGTGAGAGTCTCAAAAGCCTGAGAAATGACTTGCAATTTACCTTTTTCCCATATTTGAAAATAGGAAACAATAGTTTTTTCAGTAGTTTTTATTTTTAGTTTTAAATGTGTAGTTTCTCAGAAGAGTTCTTACAATTTTATTTGGCTTATGGTAATTGCTGAGAAAACTGGTACGAAGAAAGGGAGTGATGGCTAACCTTAACTGTCAACTTACTGGCTTCCAGAGCCACCTCGGGATTAATAAAGCACACTTCTATGTGTATCTGGGAGGAGTATGAAGGCATGACTTTGAGTATTATATCTGGCCCTTTCTCTTCTGGTGCAGCTCTCCTTTGCTTCCTGGGCATCGTGAGGTGAGCAGCATTCCTCTGACAAGCCTTCTGCTGTGATGTTCCTGCTTTGGACCCAGGTGACTGTGGACTGACTCCCTTGAAACCATGAGCCAAATAAGCCATTCTCTCCTTTAAATTGTGAATGTTATATATTTGGTCTCAGAAACGGGAAAACTCGCCATTAAAATGGGCATTTTTCTGCCTTCATAAAATTACAATGTGAGAAACATATAAACAAAATGATGATTCGTATCTGTAACTTACATGGACTTTGTGTAACTTGATGCCTATCAGATAAAGACATGATTCCAAGTTCAGATCCAAAAGAGATGCTATAATTCTAAGGAGATAATTTAAATATAGATTTAATATTAAAGTTTCAGTATATAGATGCATATAAAGAAAAAGAGAGATGATGTAAGCTGGAATAGCACAGAAAGAATTTTCTTAAATGGACTTGATATAAAGATATATAGTAAAGGAAAAGTGGTTTCTACTTAATGATCAATCTACAGTAGTATTGTGATACTTTGAGATCACTATGAGGGATGTTAAAGCCCAGGATCAATTACAATTTGAGAATAATGACAAGTGAATTTAAAAATCTGTATATCAGCTATGGGTTGAGCATCGAGAATAAAAAAAATAGTAGCCTCAGTATTTTTTGAACAGATGGTCTAGTGCTAACAGATGACAATGAGAACACAAACCAATTCCACTTTTCTCTACCTAAAAGGAAAAATCCAATCTGAAACCATCAACCATGCAAAAAAAGAATGAGGAACAAAGTAATAAAATATCAAGACCACGTAGATATTTGAGATGAATTTATACCTCTAAACCAATCACATTTCAAACATTTGCCTATTGGCAGTATTTAAGTCATTGTGCCAAATGAATTAATGGAATAAATAAGAATATGAGTAAGTATGATCAAGTGTTACACATATTTTAAAAGAGGAAAGGAAATTTCAGAAATAACTCATTTCAACACTGAGCAAAATTCTAAAGCAGTTTAGCAAGAATTATCTAGAATGATTGTAGGTATTAGGAATTTATTGGTTATTGGGGCATGAATCTAGTTTAACAATAAACAAATTTTGTCAAAGTACATTTTTTATATAGATAACAGCAGTGGTGGATTGGGGAGATTGAATTATCTTTGTCAACTATGGAAAATAAGAACATCTTGAAACAAGGAAGAAAACAACAAAGAAAAAGAGAAGAAAAGGGAAGAAGAAACTAAACATATTATGTGGGGCATAAAACTGATCTGTAGACATTACTACTTGGGATACAGGACAAATTGAGAAGAAGACAGCATTTAAGCTGTGTCTCATCACCAAGTGTTGCAGCAGGCACAGGCATGCACATTATTTTTATCAGTTCTCCAGCTTTGAAAGGTAGGCCTTTTACCTCCTCTCCTTAGCTGAGCGATTCGAATCCTTGCCGTGTACTCAAGTTTATGAGACCTAGCTTAATAGCCATGAATCTTCAATTCCTAAGTCCCAGAATACTGTAGTTTGTCACTGCACCTCAGAGGAAGAGAGTCTTCCCTCCTCAAGAGACAGCCATGAGTGGAGTGGTCTGTTCTTTAGTGGCCTGCTCTTACTGGGAGCGCTCTGCTTGGAAGACACCTGTCTGAGATAACAAGGAGGTGCTGAAGGAACCAGGTAAGGAGCACAACCAAAAGCCACGAAAGAACTCTCCTGCTCTCAATTACTGAGTTTTTCTGATTCTGCTTTTCTGACTTGTTAGTTTCTTTGCTTTCATAATCCTAGAATATTTACATTTTAGAGATCAGCTTGTTAACCAAAAGAAGTGATAAAATTTCAGTAGAGATATTTTGAGGAAGGAAAGTCTCATCATCAAATTACACCATGTAGGCAGGCTGCCTACATAGCCTTTGTTAAGAAATGCACGTTTTGATTCCAGTTCTGCTATGCTTCTCAGTGTGACTAATGGCAAATGGCTACATGTCTATTTATGTATTTTCCTCATCACATTTGTTAGTGACTTCTCAAGAATAAGGATAAACTAATAGTTTAATTTGCAATTTAAAAAAGAGGTTTTAGTTCACAATATATTTTTGCCTTTCTCCTTACACGTGGAATATATAATATACACATTTATATTATCTATTTCATAATCGATTTATAATAAGTCAGAACATAAATTGTTGAATGTTGGAGTACAAAGAAAGAAAATACCAGAATCTTCCAAAAAAAAAATAAAAGACAAAGTCAGTAAAAGTTATGTTCCCATTACTGATATGTCTTAAAAATAACTTTATTTTAAAGTTAACTGTAAAAAATATATTTCTCACCTCCTTTTTTGTATTAAAATAATCATTAATGTGAAAATGAATTCCATATATTTGCCTTTCTTTCACCCCAATTATATTTATCTAAGCCCTACTCTCTTTTTGTAGTTACTACAATTCTATTTTTCTGTTTCACACTTAGAAGATTAATGAATATAACACTGAAAAAAAAAGGCAGCAGAAATGGTTATTTTTGCAGATGTTAAAAGAGAAATCTGAGTTTTCTCAATTGGAATAAAATTGGAACTTAACAAGGTTTATTTTGCAATCCAGGTTGAAAATCTATACTTTTATTAAAAGGCTTCTGAAGAAAATGAAGAAAGCAGCATCATCTTTCCCCTTTTTCCAAATCCTAAAATAAGAGAGGGGAGCTATGATTTATGGGAAAGAATGTTATACAACCCTAATCATTGCCAGGCACTTTCCAAATATGATCATACTTAATTATTGCCATAACCCTTTGAGGACACTGAGGTGGAAAAAAATTAGGTTACTTGTCACAATCACAAATCTAATTAGCACTGAATTCCAATTCTGAAGTCTTTTTACCCAAAACATTGTCTTCTTTACTGCATCATGCAGTCTCTCATTACATAGAACTTGAGTATATTTAATTCACATTTAGGGCAATATATAGCTTTTTTTTCTTCTCTCCGAAAGCCCCAAAAGGTGAGAAAGATGTAGGAAATCGAACTTATGGGTAAAACATACCAGTAAGGCTATCAAAATGCATCCATTGTGTATTGGCATTAAAAGGACAGGCAAACTGGTGTGGATCAGAAAACTACCACAGAGATAAGCCATGGCAAAGGGCTGAAGCGCTGTATCTTTTGAGGGATTAGAAGGAGGTCAGTGAAATCATTCATCTAGCTTCTGGGAGAAAGACTGACAAAGGTGAATCAACACCAATGCTCTCTGCCCACATTGTGGCGATTCAGTGCAGGTCTCAGGCCTGCAGGAGACTTAGAGCTAGCAGGGAGATGCAATGAGAGGAGACAAGGAAGGTTGTATTATTGTGAGAAGGCACCAGTTCCATAGCTGCAGTGAAGCTATAGGGGAATGATCCCGGAAGGCAGACCTTCAAATTACAATCTGCCCGACATACGAACAACTTGGGTTACTTAGGTTAACTGAAGATTCATCTGCCTCTTGGAAATCCTTCAGACCCACAATAATATACAGTGACTGTTATATCTCTGAATCTGACACCCACTAACCGAGGTTAAAGGATATGAAGAAAATATTAATCAATTTGAGCCAGATAAGCCTATTCTTACTTGTTCCTTGGATTTGATCATTTTAACTTTCTGTACTTTAAAAAGGAATTTAATGTGATTGGGGAGATACATCTTTCCTTGTATTGAAAATTTTAATTCTAAATCCAGTATGTCCCACATTGGTACCACATCAATGTCAGGATGGGTTCAGAGACAAATGTGTTTGTGTGCTGGAGAGCTATCAGGGGTGATGTTTCTAAGGAGCCATGTCAGAATAAATAAAAAAATGTGGATACTAGATCAAATTGGTGATGATAAAACTTGGCTCATGATCTTCTGTTTTTAAAAGTATGTTTTTTTGTGGGAACAGCAAAAATTACTTGAATCATGAAGCAATTATGTGTACTAGTCATAAGATACATTATTCTGGAGATATATGTTCTCTGGTAGTACTACTTTTTCTCATTTTAAGCATAAATAAGAATAATACTCTAATGTAATGATAGTAGTTTTTTTTTTTGGAACTCGAGATCAAATTCAGGTCCTTGGGCTTGCGTGGCAGGTGGTAGAACCTCTAAGCTAAATTTTCGGCCCTCTGTAATAATATTAGGTAATAAACATTTTCAAGCATTCACAGTCCACATGGCCATAGTGATGTGATTTAAAGAGAAAAGAAAAGGAAAAAAGGTTACATTTCATGAGAGAACATTTAGGTTTTTAAAAATTAATTTTATTGGTACTTTTAATGTGGACAGTATAACAACAATCATCATTAGAAATCTGCACCTTTACATAATCCATCTTGGTTCTTATTTCTTCCCCATTTATCTGCCCTCCCTTCAACCCCTCCACCCCTCCCTATCTACAAAGACTTTGTTTTCATTTTTTCTTCTTCTCATATTAATTCCATTCCCCCTTTTTCCCTTGCCCCTCCCATTTCCCCTTTGCACCCTTTCTTCCTATTTCACATTATCTATTATACCTTTTAGTCCTTATTTACACTTTCAGTTTCTCACACTAGAGAAACTATTTGGTATTTACACATATGTGTCCTATTTATTTCACTTAAGAGCATCACCTCAATGTGCATCCATTTAGCTATCAATGTCCCTAGTTTTCCTTCTTTATGGCTATTACTCCACTTCATAAAGAAAACCCCATTTTTCTTTATCCAGTCTCCTGTAGATGGGCAACTGGGCTGCTTCCAAGTCTTATCTATCATAAATTGTGCTACTATGAACATGGGTGCACATATATCACTGAAAACATTTAGTTTTTAACCAAAAATATTACAGGGGTTGCTATAATTGATATTTAGTTCAGATGGATTTCATTTAAAGAAAAAAACATCAAAGCTCTCTCAAAGAATACAGATGTAGTATCAGTTCAGATAGTCAAATAGTGTGAAGACATTTTCAAAAGTTGAGTCCCCCAAAGGATCACAGGATTCAATGCTCCAAAAGGAAATACTTTCACAAAATTATGCTCTATTTCTTCAGAAACAGATACATGATTTTTATATAACACTGGTATGATTCTAACTAGCAAACATCCTCAACATTTTCTCATATCAAATGACAAGAGATTGGATTACTTTCCTCCCTTCTTGTTCTGTGAAGGGTTTTGAAGGCTGGGAACACTAGGGGTGACTGGACTCAGTGAGTGAGTTGGATCACCATCCCTTTCTGTTTCTTGTTGTCCTGTATTATCTTTGCACCACTCTCATGAAATCCTGTCTCATATGCAAGCTTAAATAAGATTGTTTGCTTTCCAGCATTTTATCAGAATTTGCGCTTTCATCTTATTGTGCTTTTCATTTGGTATAGATTTTACTTTCTTCTTACTTGACTATATATCTTAGAGAGCAGGATCTGGACTATTAATATCCATCATTTGTCAAGTGGTCACTATGTGTTAGTGATGAGTTCACATCACTTGAACTATTTTCCTTCATTCTCATAACAAATCAAGGTGGGAGTTACAATTATCCCTTTTACATGTGGAAATTGATACATGATTAACCCTTTTGTCTAAGTTTACACAGCTCATCAGGAGATGAAGGGGTCAGAACTCAGTATCTCTTCCTGGAATCAATGCAAAAATCACAGAAAATTTCCATTTCCCCTGACTTCCCTGTAGGGGCGACTATAAATATATCACATAATAAAGTGTCATTACTGTAGAAACCTCCTTTTCCCTGCATTTTAGGAACAATTTTGGCTGAAAGGAACTATATGATAATTGAAAGTGTCTAGATGCTGGATTTTGTCTGAAGCAAACAGATACTCTATATGATAAAACTCAGTATTTCATAAACATATTTTATTTCTGATATCCAGATATTTAAGATAGATCAAGCATTCAAGTTTTCACATGAAATAGTTCCATTCAAATATTTAATTCCTGTTTTATTTCTTTCTTCTGTTTCTCTTTGACAATTCTTTAGGTTTTTGACAATGCTGAAATTCTGGTTTAGCTTTGCTAATGCTCGCATGGTAATATTTTTCTTCCAATTTGCAAGCAGCAGCTGTGTGATGGTGTATATATGCATGATGACACCCTCCGTTCCTGCTTTATAGCTCTTGTTAGCCTGCCAAAAGCGATGCGTCATTCACACAGAGTGATTCCACTTCTATACACTGCCCCCTCCACACACACTTAAACCTCACTGAGTTAGTTATTTTAAGATAAGTGCAATCATGGGTTTGGCGTTTATCAAATTCTTAAATTTTTTAAGAGATAAATGACATATCCTTATTATTGCTTAGACTTATCAGAGATCAAGTAAAATACATTACAGTATATTTCCTCACTGTTTAAGTGATTAGTCCATGTTTCCATGGACTTCTTAATATATTTTTTATATGATGATCTAAAAATGACTTAAGATCTAGTACTTAGTCATCACATTGAAGACATTTCTTATTTGGCATAGTGGCCAAGACTATATAGCTTTTTTCATTTGAGCCATAAGAGGTCAGATCCTTGCTCTGCTTGATTGAAAAGTACAGGTCAAGTTAACTTCTCCCAGATTTTTGTTTTTCGTCTAAAATAGATGCATACTGAAGGTTTGCATAAGATAATGAGCCAAAGGGCTTGCTGCCTAGAGCATTTCCCGACTATGTCTTCAACTCTTATTCTTCCATGGCCACAAACCTATTCCTGATCCACAGATATCACATGACTTCTGTTAATCTGGAATTTGTATTTGTTCCTTGTGTACAAGATTCATATATCCATCCTTTACTTGAGGTCTCCATTATGATGCTGAATGGACATCAGAAACTAAATATCAGAACTGTGACTTCCATCCTCCACTCCACACTGGTATTCCTTGCCCCCTTAATCTGTTTCCTGATTTACATTCCCCATCTCAGTAAATGTCTCACTGTCATTGTTAGGCTCAATCTTTTAAAGTTATTTGTAATTTCCTTTTTTCTTTCCTCTTATACTGCATTCAATACACCAGTAAATCCTGTGGATTCTACCACTAAATTTATAAACCTCATTTTCCCATTTGCCAACTTCTGCCTGCCTCAGACAGCTACAACAGGCATGCAGTTATCCTCCTGGCTTTTCTAACCTCAGTGGAGCTGTGTGGTTCATTGATCTCACAGCACCTTCCTGAAGAATGAATCAGATTACATCATTTTCCTGCTGAAGCCCTGTGATACTTTCTTACAGCAAAGAGAAAAAAATTGAAACTTCTGAACTCTATCCTGGCCTATGAGTTCCTCTCATTTATCCTATACTCGTTTCCCAGTCTCTTCTGTACTTCCATGTTTTCTGAGCTTCTGGCTCACATCACACTGATTTCCTTCTCTCACTTCTTGAACCTGCTGTTTCTTTGTTTTTTCCACCGAGATTTCCATTGGTGCCTTCTCAACATTTCAGTGCGCACTGCAAATATTATCTCCCCAGGATGGCTCTTCCTTACCTGCTTGATAGAGCCCCTTTATCACTTAGAACTACACTGTACTATTTTCTGCCCAGCACTTACCATGCTTCAGATTGTGTTTATTCAGTTTTGTTCCACAGGCAATGTCTCCAGCCACTAGATTCTCAGCTTCCAGAATAGTACCTGAAGCAAATACGGAGCTTGGAAGAGATTTGTTGCATAATTGATTGTACGAAGAAATAGAATGAGAGAGGGAAAGACCCCTCATTGCCCAGGGAAAGAAGAGAGTGCCTCTTTCAAAATGTTTGTAAAAAGTTTGAAGTCAGACCTATCATCAAATTCTTATTGTGTTTTTCAGATTTCTTTTTGACCTTTGTAAGTTTCAAGCTTATCCAAATCTCAGCTATAATATTTTGGCATGAAAATATTAACAGTACTTATGTTTTCTATGAAAATTGAATATTAGTGCATATGTACTGTTTTGTGCATATTTCAATCTACACGTACACAGTGCAAAAGCTAGCTTTGTAATTTTTACCATTTTCATCACAGTCATCATCAATACTGTACTTTAGATGTTTGGGAAGAAAACAGGTTTTTGACTTGACTTCTCAGATGTTGCTGGAAAGAAAAGAGAAGAAGATGTTAGAAAATGCTGGTGTCACTAAGCAAAAACAGAAAATGGCAAGCTCATTGGTATGGCTTAGGTCAGTGACTCTGAAAATGACAAATATTCTATGAAAGATCTAGACCAACAACATTAGGAGCTCTTGGACACCAATTGCAAATGCAGGCTCCTGAGCCTGTCTTAGAGCTAATGACTCAGGAACTATGAGTGTGGGGCTCAACAACTTGTACTCTAACAATCCTGAAGGTATTTATAATGAAAGCTCTTGCTTGCAAACAGCCAGTTTGCATGGTAGCAGAAAGATGTGATTATTGTACCCGAAGCATGCCTAGAGGGACTGACCATCCCAGAGCCCATCTTGGTCTCTTGGAGCAGTGTGCAGCATAAGAAAGATCTTTCTATAAAACGTCTGCTAATCCCTCAGTTATGTGTGCTACAGCTTCAGTCATGCACCTGCCAGGTCAGAGACCTCAGAGAGGGACAGTATCCTACATGGGAACAAAATGAGCATCAGCTTTCCACCGTCTGCACCATGCACATTCCTAAAGGGGAAAGAAAACTAGCAGTTTGGGGAAGAGTTATGTGGCAGAAATGGAAGACATGGAACTCTCAACTCATGACTATGAAGAGCCTCACCAGTTATTTTAGCTAAGGCTGAAAAAACAAAAGTTATTTATTCACCTAAAGAAATAGCTTTCCAGTGTTCCCCCCAAGTACCCCATCTGTACTTTGTTTCCACTTTTTCTTCACAGTTTTTTTCCTCTCCACTCACTCCTTTGTTTTGGGTGCTGCTTTTCTTTCTTTGCCTAGCATTCACTTATGGCATCATGAAGTTGAATGGCAGATAAATAATATAATATTTGCTATTGCTAAGTGTTGGCTAGGAGATGGTCTCCAAACCTCCTTTCCTGAGGGGATCTCAGGTGATCCCACAACAACGTGAGCAGCAAATATCAGAACTGCTTATAAACCTGATCAGACATATCTTTCTATTATCAAAGGGAGGCTCTTTCCTTTAGACCCAAAAGGTAGTATGTTGTTCTCATCCACCACATTCTTCGCTGTTTGCATGGATGGAGAAGAAAACATCAAAAATGGAAAGGGAAAGCTGATCTTTATATTTATGGAGCAGAGGGGAGCATCATGATAACCTTGAAGCCACAAGAATAATTTACTATGGGATTAATAGGAGGATGTTTGATCTACTTTTGGGTTACTATTTTAGATTTACCTTTTAGCCTAACACTTAATTGCATGTTCAATTACAATAGCCCAAAATAAGCCTGCAGGTGCCCTAGAGACGTCTCCACTTAATCACATCTCTGATGTGTTTATTCATTAATCCCAGTTGCTCTTATTTTCCCATTGAACTCTTCGAGGAAATAAACTAAGTCTTGCTTATCTTTGAAAAGTTGGCTTAGTTCTTGGTACATAGTACATGGTCAGTTTTAACTTAATTGAACTTAGGGACAATTTAAAGTAACCAAGAGGTAACCTTACTGAGAAATATTTTAATAAGTTCTGAGAGTAACTGGTAGCCTGGAGGCAAGTTATTTGCCTTTTCCCTCCATTTCTTATATTCTACTTTACAGAGACTCATATTTACCTTCCCCAGAAAGTGATCCTTATTTTCACTTTCTAAATTTCCTTTCTATTTGCATCACTGTGAGAGAGAGAGAGAGTGTGTGCGTTTTGGAATGAATGTGCTTGTATTCTATTTTATTTACAAAATAATTTTGCAAAGACAAATATTTTTCAGATGCTCTTATATTTAAGGTAATCTATATAGTGTTTTTATTGTTCAAGTTATTTGGACAAGATTACTAAGTCACAGTATGTTAATTACGATATTGATATTTTACTACAATTATGACACAAATGACAAAATAATATGGTTATCCATTTTGGCATAATAAATTACCTCAAAAGTTTCCAGATTAAAGCAATAAATATTTATCATCTTACACAGTGTCTGAGAGTAAAGAATGTGAGAGGTAAGCAAATGTTTCTGGTGCAGGATCCAGAGTGTCCCTTCACTGTGGCTAGCCAGAAGCCTCAGTTCTTTGTTGACTTTTGACACCACAAGATCCCAGTTCCTTATCATGTGAACCTCTGAATAGAGCTGCCTGAGTGTCCACCTAACATTGCTGATCATTATACCCATGAGTAGAATATCAGAGAGAAAAATGAGAAAGCTGCAGAAACAGTCAATTCTACTACATTTTATTCGTTAAAGTCACTTAGTACCACCCACACTCAACTGAGGAGAATTAGGTTCTATTCATTGAGAAGACAAGTATTTAAGATTTTGTGGTCTGATTTTAAATCTACCAAAATTGGTTTACAAATTTAACTGAAAAGGCCTTTCTAAAAAAAGCACTCTAATAAACATAGGTTTAAAATTTTTAATCTATCTATATTCTCCAGATCACAATTTGACAGATGGCAGAATAATTTCAGCACATTTCTCTGAATTATAAGGAACTCTCTTTTTCTTAGTAATCATACTTAGAAATTTTCTTCTGATAAGACTCAAAATAATTTATATTTAATTTAAATTAATGTAATCAGTATGTAAACAATTAAACAGGCAAGTAAAAAGTCCCTAATATAATAGCTAACTTGGTGTTTAAATGATGGAAAGAGATGAATGAATGAAGAAGTGAGTTGAAGAGTAGTAGATAGGAAGAATTGAAATCAGATCATTAGAAGTGGGTCAGATGAAGTAGCTCTTATAAAGTATGCAAGTACTTTAAATTTTAGTCATATATTAAAGAGTAGCTGAAAAGTTTGAGGCAGAGGAGTCACCTAATATGGTGATTTTTTTTTTCTCGGTGCTGGAGATTAAATTCAGGGGTTTGAAAATTCTAGACAAGTACTCTGCTACTGAGCTACACACTAGCCCTGATGTATTTTTAAAATGATAGTTCTTGATGTTATCTACAAAAATGTTTATAATGGTCCAGTTGGAAAAATAGGAAGCATAGGAAAATAGGGAGATAAGTTGACTATTGAAAAAACTTAGGCTTGGGCAAAAGTGGTGGTGCTGTAGGTGTTGGAATAAGTGGTTTTAATCTGAATACATTTATTTTCCATTGAGTATATCGGTACTTTTTTATGGAGTTTATTGGTACTTTTTAAGTACACATTGCAGCTACATTCATCATTAGGATCTTGTGCCTTTGCATGGCAGGTCTTGGTTCTCATTTTTTCCCCACACCCCTGCCCTCCCTTTGCCCCATCTGCACTCCCCTATTTACAAAGACTTTGTTTCCATTTTTTCCTTTTGTCATATTTTTTCTTTTCCCTTATTTCCTACCCTTCCCACTTTCCCTACACCTTTAGCCCCTTTCTTCCCATTTCACATTGTCAGTTATACAATTTGGATCTTATTTACACTTTCAGTTTTTCATGCCAGAGAAACTATTTGGTATTTACACGCGTTTGTCTCATTTATTTCACTTAAGAGTATGGCTTCACATGCATCCATTTTCCTATGTAAGCTGAATACATTTTGAAGGTAAAGCCAAAAAGATTTGTTGACAAATTGAGAGAATATTTTTGACTATAAAAACTGAAAGACTGATAGGACAGCTATGAACAGATTAATGATTTGAGAGGAAAGCAAGAGTTTGTTAGAGCATATGAAATTTAAAATGTATGATGGGAATATTATCAGTCAAGTTAGGCTAGGTTAAGAAAAGGAAATAAGAGTTCTTCAGATTGTTGGCTTAATAGAACAGATTTATTTCTATTTTGCTTTAAGTACAACAAGGATCAGTAGTAGGCTCTGCCCACTTCAGTAACTCAGAGGACCAATGAAATGTGGGTCATCTCTAGGCATAGGCTTCACTGAAAGCCAAGACAGGAAAGGGCATATTCCTACTATAATATGCTCTGCAAGGTTTTCCAATGTAAATGGAGAAACACTTTCTGGTCAATTTCATCAAAAAGATATTCATATGGATAAGTACATGGTGGAGGAGGTTCAGAGAAACCCAACTGTACTGTGCACCAGAAGTTGGAGAGTATAAAAAACTAACAATGTCCATAATTAAAAGTAAATGCTGCATAGGCTGATAGACATTTGTTTCATAACAGGTGAATAAGCAGGATTGGAAGAGGTAGCTATTATGGAAAAATATACATTGATATCCATAGTTTACAGATAGCTGTTGTAGTTATGAGGATGAATGAATTCTACAAAGGAAAATACAAAGCCCAGGAGAGAGAAAAGATGCAAATAAGGAATACTTCATGAAGGAACATTTAAATTGTATATCAGAGAAGAGAAAATGATGAAGAGAAGGAAAAATACCAGGAAGTATGGATAATATAAAATTAAAAGCTTAGGGCCGGGGATTTGGCTCAGTGGTTCCGTCACCTGCCTCGCAAGTGCAAGGGCCCAAGTTTGATCCCCAGTACCATTAAAAAAACAAAAAACAAAAAAACAAAAAAAACCCCTAAAATGAAAAGATTCAATTATATTTGAGAGGATGAGGAAGCTTGAAATGCAAAATGAGTGAAAAATAACATGTTTCAAGGACTTAGGCGTAACTGAATTGTAAGTAGATAATCTGAAAGAGTCTCACCATCTCTTTTACCCTAATCTTTTCTTTGCAAAAATTAAATGACCAGCCTATAATAAACACATGGTAAGGCTGGCCTCACCACTTCATTTCAGCCATGGCCTATTCTCTCTGGGGAGCAGGTGAATTTCTGTACAATATTCTATGAATAATGCACTAACTTTATTAGACCAAATCACCTTACCCAACAGTGAGATCATTATCTGTAGGAGGGGAAAACACTTTAGTGTGCTGAGAGTTGCCTTAAGAGTCTTCACCAAGGACATTGAGATGTCAGCACACGCAGTGTCACAGGAATCTGTTCCTAGCTGTGTTTTTCACTTTACAAAGAACAGAAAATTCATATATCATATATCTTCATTTATGAAGAAAAAAATAATAAATTTCAGTTTAAGTTTTTTGCACTGATGTTAAATATGGATATATGCTGTTCTAAAGATGATTATGGGTACTCTTAGAAGTTAGGAGATTAATACCAGCTTCTCAGACCTGTAAACCCCACTTTTTCAGGTTTCATATTTTTATCTTTCATATATTTCAAGTTTACTAAAAGTTTTCTCAGAATTCCTGTTAAGGGGTATTCTCAGAGTACATAGACAGAGTTTTAATTTACAGTCAATTCCAAAATATCTTTAAAATCTCTGAATTTTCTAGTAAGTCCTTAGACATCAACACTAGTTGAACTTTGAATGATAATCATACTAAATTTACTCTTAAAATAAGAAAAGTTGGTGTGCAAATCTGTGCATCTTTACCATCTAAACTATTGATTGTTGCCTTCTCAATAAAAGTGTAACCTTTGGTAAAATCCTTCATAAAAGATTAAAAATATTAAGCATTAATGTGTTAATATTATCCAACACATGTACATGTTAAGGTGTCAGTGAAGTTTAATTAGTAGTATAATATTTATTAAAGTAGAGTGGCTTATGAAAATATTTCTATTTTTATGCAGAAAACAATATTTTTAAGTATCTAAAGAACAATGAGAAATTAAAATAGATCAAAAATTTCTCTTTAATCACTACTTTATTTAGGTAAATATAATTATTTCGCCATTTTTTTCTCAATTTCAAAGTTGATTCTCAACATATAAGCATTTTCCTTACAACTGAACTGATTTTTCAAGGGTAAATTTTCTTGGAGTCTGCAGATTTTCATTTACCCAGTCACAAGACACTCAATTCAAGATTTCTTTCTCACTGAATTTTGATGTATCACAGACGTTTTTATGTGGAGACTTAAACTAAGCCCTCTTTACAATACAGTTTTACTAAAACTTGCCTCTACTCTAGAGAACAATATTATTCTTGATTAACATATACAGCTGCCTGAGTAGGCTGGTTTCTTAAGTCTGGTTTTCTCTTGGTAAGATACAGAAAGAGTCATTTTCAGAGTGTATTGAACACTTAGAGTGGACAGAAGGGTGTACAAGAAGCAGGAAACTCTAAATGTTGTATCAATATAACACAAAAATAATTTCACACATATTTTTTTTAGTTAGCCCAGGAATGCTCTGCTAATAATAGAGTGAGTTGTAATTACTATCCATTAACTTGAAGCTCCTTATTTCGAAAAATATTTTTATTGGTACACTTTAGTCATACACTGGGATCTTGTACGTAACATAACACATCTTGGATCTTACTTTTTCCCCGTTCCCCTTGCTTCCCTGAAGCTCCTTGTTCTGACCTACCACTGGTTTTAAGAGTGCTTGTTTGGTCACATCCTCAATTTAACATAGGTATCCTCTGTTCTTTCACTAATTGACAGGGCCTTATGGTAGCATTTCTCACTTCACAAAGTATCTATCTGTTTTCATCAACATGTTTATCTGCTTCCATCGTACTGACCAGACTAAGGATCCCTTTTTAAAAAAAGAAGTCTTACTTTAATCTCATATTTAACAAAGGTTACAGTGAGAAGCAGCTCTATAAACTCCTGTATCATAATTCATTGATACAAACACAAGTGTGAGTGAAAGACACAGACAACAGCATATACAGGCATATATACAATACACATACACATATGTACCCCTAACATAGCAATATGTTCAAATATATTTTTAACAGGATGTCAAAATACAGAACTTTCTGGCTCAGTTATAGCTGAAGTCTTAGGACAACAGCTGGCAACGACCTCCTATTCCACGTTACTTTAACAATGGTACCTTGTTTAGTCATCTGAAGAGCAACAATAATGGAGATCCGTAATGAATTGTAGGTTACACATGTGACAAGTGCCTGGTTTGGAGCATAAACATGCCAGGCAGGAGGGAAAGCTCCTGGTTCACACCAGGACAGCATATTTTGGAAATTTCTAAGAGCTTAACATTTTGAGTTAGCGTTTTCAAAGAATTTGAAACTAAAAGGTTCTTTTCTGATGACATGCAATACTTTTCCTGACCTATAATCCCCTTCATTATAATTTGGCCAACCAGTTCAATAAGGCCATGCCCTTGAGGTTCTTTATTTGGCCAGATGGTGAAAGGGTTTTGATGGTAGAAGTTGTTAATCTTAGTGAGACAGCCAAGAGATAATCAGAAGAGCTCCGCAAGAAAAGAATGGTGATTAAGGCCTTCTCTTAACAAGAATAAAAATCTAAAATCTATTTCCACCATGAATTATTTCATTACTATATAGGCTTATAAAATGATAGTGATCCCCAGTTGGTTCTTCCTATACTTTCTTTCAAACATGCAGTGTACGCAGTGTGAACACTTCACATCTACTTTGAAGAGAAGTGACTTTAACTGCTAAACTACTAATGTCTGCTCTGGTAGAATTTCTATTCATCTGCGCACTCTGATAATCACATCCTCATCTGATCTTGTCTACTTCAACCTTGTTTCCCTAAATGATCATCATTAACCCTATCTATGTTATTGCTATATAAGGAAGGCGAGTCTGGAGTAATAATGATGTCTGATTATGTAACTCTTTTCCCAGAAGAAGAAGAAGAAAGAAGAAAGAAGAAGGAGAAGGCGAAGGAGAAGGAGACGGAGAAGGAGAAGAAGAAAGAGAGGAAGAGGAAGAGGAGGAGGATGAGGAAGAGGAGAAGGATTCACATTTTAAACTTTTTCCCACAAACAAACAAACAAACAAACAAACATAAAGCCCCCTCCAAGCTGGGTAGACAAATCCTAGAACTTGATGGGGAAAATGGCTAATCAGCTTGAAATGATAAAGACAAACTTATAACTGAGGGAAAATTCTTGATTGTTTTGAGAAGGCATCTAACTATTTTTAGAATGCTAGAAATTTCTCTGCAACTTGTGTTATTGATATTATTAAATAAGAACTACTCAAGGGAATCTTTTCACTTCTTTTGGAACATAAAGTACTCGGGTCAAAGTTAAGTAAACACTAGATTGCATTAAATCCTTATCTTCTCTAACCATTAAGCATCAGGCATGATTTGATTCAAATGGTGTTTCACAATCAAAAGAGGCAAAAAATGTAAACAAAAAGATGTTCATCTGCTTCTTTTTGATATGTAGTTTTGTTTTTATGACAACTGTTAATTATGAGAGAATTTTAGGGAAAATATAAATTACCCTTATCATATGGGATTTTCATAAAAACTAATAGGATTTGTTTCTGGTGATTATAAAAACATATGTTTAAAGGCAAAAACCATTTAAACCATGCTCATATATAAGTCAGGGTTTTGTAGATAAAACAGAAACTGCTCTAAGAAGTCTAATGAAAAAATATCTTGATCCATATATAAAGTCTGTGCACTGTTGGAGCAGCTGAAGGAGCAATAGTTAGTGAAGTAACTGCCACCAATGTCAGCTTCCTGCTGCACCAACATGGTTGACCCTTACCTGCTCATGTGAAATGATTGATGAACTTTACTTCAGCTCCACAGCCAAGGGGCTCCTGGCAACTCCTGCTAGACACTAATGATATCTCCTTCTCTACTGTCTTCCAGATCTCATGAGAAATCTGCCTTTTGTGCAGACCCTAAACCAAAATCTTAGAAAAAGCGATTGGATGCAGGGGTTCTTTCCTGCAATACAGAGGAGGATATATAAGGGTTTGGCAATCAATATTTGTTGCATGAACTCCTAAGTGGAAGAATAAATGCATGAAAAATGGTTATCTTAGTAGTTTAAGGCTTTTCTAACCTTTATGAATAGTAAAATTATAAGTAGAATGAAAGGAAGAAAAGTTAGTTGTGGTATTTGAATGCTTACTCTCTACAAGCCAAAGTCATCTAGATGATTTGTTTGTAACAAAGCTGAAACTATTATGAACTAGACTTATTATAGCTTTAGCTATATTATTGTTTTAACATCTTTGGCCATTCATTTTTTCCTTTCTAAAAATTTTTTTGTTGGATATTGAACTCAGGGCCTTACAAACAGCAAGATAGGCAGTCTGCCTGAGCTACATCTCTAGTTGGTTGTCCCATTTCTGATCGCACAGACTCCCCCCGCCAATTCTGCAGTTATATTGACTAGTTTTCTACTTAACAAATTGAAGTTCTAATCCAATTTTGGACATCCATAGCTTGCTTTCCCTCATCATCTTGATTGAAAAATTTTGAGTTCCCAGTCTTTCCAATCATATACTATAACCTTTGGTGTTTTCTCAGAGATGAATAATCATATCTCAGAAAATGGATCTTAATGAAGATTAGGTAAAGAGCAGACTGACTCTCCCTATTTCTTAGATTATTGCTGTAGGTGTACCATTAAAATTGAATAACGGCTCCATTGATTAGTTCTGTGACATTCCTAATGTTTCCACATTTTAATTAGTTTTTTAAAGCCAGTAATTATGCTTTTAAGACATAAGAAAAGATTATAATCCATAGACTAGTAAAAATTATATTCTAGTTTCTAAACTAAAGGTAATAAAGCCTCTAGAACTGTGATTAAAATATTCTTCCACAAATAAACAGTGACAATTCTAAAATATTACTAGAGTCAATTAATTTTTTTAGAGCAGGAAATATCATTGTTTTAATAATAATTCCTTGGAAGCTCCACTATATATTTTATTGCTGTGTAAATTTTAGCTAATACGGTGCTTAGGATGAAACACTAGTGTACTATAATAATTAATTTAAAGTAGTTCTGACAGATATTGTAAATTTCTTTAGAAACTGGAACCACTAATTAAATAATCAAATAATAATATTCTTGGCAGGAGCATGGAGTCATGGTGAGCATACCTGTTGTGGTGTGGATATTGAATGTTTCCCAGACGCCCATGTGTTCAAGGCTCAGTCCCAGGTGAGGCAATCTTTGATAAACAGAGCTTTTTACAGATCCTTATGTCCCAGGGGCATGTCCTGAGGGGGATTTCAGGAACCCAGACCATGCTTTCTATTTTTCTGCTTCCTGGCTCGAAATGTATTTGCTCTGATACGATTCTGTTATGACGTGTTGTCCATAGCAGAGGCTCAAATCACTGGGGTTGGTTCATCTTGAACTTGAACCTTCAGAATCATAAGCCCAAATAAATTTATCTTTACTTCATTATCAGCCCACATCAGATAATTTGTTAGAGTAAGGTGAAGTGTACTAATACAATGCCCAAGAACAGCCAATTATTGCTTGGTTTGGAGCACATAATATGCACTTAATTTCATGGAAGGGGGATTTTTGAAATACAGACTTAGACATGGATGAAAAATTTGGCATTTATTATTTTTAAAAAATCTGACATATTTGTAGATGTCAATCCAAATTCAATACTTATTCCTTGAGTAAGAATTGATGTATATTTCTTGATAAAAATATTATTATCCATCAAGTAATATTATCTTAAAATAATTTTCATAGAATACATGCATTATGTATAACTTGATATTTTGATGTGAATATTTTGATACAAATATTTGACTATATGTCTATGCTATCCAGATATGCATACGCTATCCAGAGCCAAAAACTGAGGACTGTTATTGATTAACTAGTTAACATGCAATTGTGTTTTTATGCTTCCTAATTAATTATATTGACCAATATCTAATTAGTGGTTCCAATCACAGAGAATGAGTACTCTTTTAGTAAGTGGAGGGGGGAGGGCACAGAGTAGGAGTTAAACTTCTAAACATCAAAATTTTGCCCAAATAGAAAGATAATCAGCATTTCCAATCAAGCTGCTATGGTAATCTTAGAAGAAGGATATGTTAGCTTTCCATATCTGTGAGAAAATATCTCAGAAAATCAATTTAAAAGAGGAAAGATTTATTTTGGCTTATGGTTTCAGAGGTTTAAGTCCATGGTCACTTGGTTCTACTGTTTCTGGGCTTGTGGTAAAGCAGAAAATTATGATGGGGAAATTGTTGGAGAGCCAAGCTGCTCACCTTATGGCTGACAGGAAGGCGAGGGAAAGGGAGGAATATATCAGGGATAGGGCAGAGACCTTTCAAGAAGACACCTCAATGACCTACTTTCTTTAGCTTGGCCCCATGAAAAGCTTATTAAATTATGAATCCATTAATGAATTAATCCATTGATGAAATGAAAGCCCTGATGTCTTAGCTATTTTCCTCATTGCTGGGACACAATACTGGACACACAGATTAGTGTAGGAAAGGCTTATTTTGGCTCACAGTTTGTAGCAGTTTCCATCCATAGTTCTCTGGCTTCAAGTCAGAAGCGCTCCCTGTTGCAGAGGAGAATCTGCTCATATCATAGCTGCACAGAAGTAGAACAAAGGGCCAAGGTGGGGAGGGAGACGAACCCTTCTAGGCCATGCCCCCAGTGACCTGCCTTTTCCAACCAGATCCTGCCTCCTAAAAGCAAGTCAGCTATAAGCCCCCATTTTCTAATCACCTTTCAAGAGCCACTCTTTCAAGTTCATGAGGCTTACAGAGGCATCTAGATGGACATTATGACTTCTGATGATTCAACCATCTCCCAAAGGCCCTGCTTCTAAACACTTCTGAATTGGGGATCAAGACTTAAACATATGAAGTTGGAGGGACCTTTAAGATTCAAACCATAAGCAAAGAGCTTCGGTAGTAGGAAGAGGCAGGCACATCTGCTTATACTTCACAAAGGAAGCTCATTATTTCAGAGGAAGACCAGTTCTCATAAGAGTTAGGCAGCTAAATCTCACTGTTTTCAATATTTTGGTGGTGTGCAAATATCACTAGACATGTAGATCACAATAGAAATAGAATCATGAATATTTTTCTACCAATATGGAGCTCTTGGAACTGTGAATAGGAAATGTGAATATACAAGGCTTTATTCTTTCCTGAACCTTCAAGAATCTAGCTCTAGTCCTAGCTTCCCTAGTAAGACACCTAGAAACACGGTAGTTAACCCTGAACATTATTTTAAATTAACTGGTAAAAGGTTAATGCTCTTGGGTATTACTATATGTAAATATAAGCAAATGAACATTGTCTATTATTAATGATATTCTTTTAACTAAATTATTTTGTTGTATCTTGAGAGCAATAACAAAATATATCCCTCTAGATAGAATTAAAGAGAGTCATTGTAGACATTAATTTAGACACTGAGTCTTATCTTATTTTTATGTCCTAGCTAGGTGAGAAAAGCTCTCAAGCATTGAAACTAGGACAGTTTCCACTTTAGTAATAAGTATTTTTTCATATGTTTAAAAAGAAAAACTCCTAATGAGAACAGTGGTTGTCCAAATTTCTATAGTTTGGACAAATGGGTCATTATTACTATTGAACATGATTCACGGATTCACCAAAAATTTCTAGACTCATAAACTGACCTCTGCTGGCCTAAACTTGGTGCCCTATAAACTCTTACTGATTTCCATGTTTTTTTTTTCCCCCACTCTCTGAGAGCCTCACACTAACTCTGCTTAGTTATGGCTCTTCAGGGTCTGAGCATCATCTTGCTAAGCCTTTCTGGCCAGTCTTGGATTCTCTGATAATTGTAGGCAATGATGGTCTATTTCCAAGAATAGATTCCATTATTCCCAAATATGTGCTGAGAACAAGCTCATCCTATGTCACATTCATACTAGATAACAAATTCCTCTTTTGCCAATCTTTTCACAAAGATAATCTGTTTTATCACTTCTTTAAAAAATATGTTTTATTACTTCTTTTAAAAAAATATCATCAAATTGTTGGCTTCTTGAGGACTTAGCTAACCCACTGAAATAGTAATATAACTATCAGAATTTACCTGCTCTTAATTTAACCTTCCTAATAAGTTTGACTGATGGAATTACTATGCTTTTGTACGTTAATCTTACCTGGTAATATCAAAGTACATATTAATTGGACTAAGTCATAATATTGATTTAGAGATTCTTCTCTATATAGCCCTTATTTTGCTTACTATTATTGTTATCATCTCAATTGTTTTGCCAGTCTAACTTCCAACATAATAGATTGCCTTGTAGTCGGTGAAAAAATACTTTGCAATAAATTTACTGCTATCTAAATATCCCCTGCAAGGTTTTAAAAATTGCATTCAAACAGTAAGAAAATAATGATATCTTTCCTCTAATTAGCTTCAGGTGCAACGTTTATTTTAAACTCAAATGTCTTTGTGTTGAACACAGTAAGTAGTTATAAAAAATAGTGTGGGATTATTATCCGTGTGACTTCTTTTATTTTTTATGCCCCTTTTAAGAAAAGTTAATTTTGAAGAATGAGAATACACCCAGTGGAAACATTTTAAAGCCAAACTCCTGTATCTCAAGGAAATCATAGACTAGAATGTTTAATAGCAGGAATGGATCCTTGGGTCATGGCAAGAATTCATCTTCTACACCTTTCAAACAGGACTGTTTCTTAAAGGACCCATCTATAATTATGAGCCAATTTAGTAGGCTGATGTCTAAAGTGCTTCACAAATGTTTGACCAGGCTGACCCTGACCAGATCTTCCCTGTGAAGACAGGGCCATAAGGTTTTTCTCTATCATTTTCTTTTCTGGCATTCTTTCTCCATCAGGACTGAAGATCACCAGTCTTCACTTTTTCTGGCTTAGACCACAAGACAGGGACAGCAATTTTCATGTTCTTTACCTCTTCCTCAGCCCTTCCTTTCCAAAGACAGAGGAAACATCCGTCATCTCATTTCTGTTCTAGGCAATACTACTGTGAGACTAAAAGATGCTCTGTTTTATGTGACAATTCAAAAATACCCTCCTTCATATTCCAGGGTTATTATGAAAAATAATTTTCTATAAATGTTTGTGATAAAATTATTTTTATAAAAGTTTAAACAGCAAGTAAATTCTCATAGCAACATAAGGTTGAATATATTCTATCTTATTAAAGGCTCTTTTAAATACACTAATTAGTGTTAAACACCCTATACATGTGCAACGTGGGCGGGTACACATTGCTAAGGGAACTTTTCATCAATCACGTTTGCTGAACTTTCTTGGCTTGACATTAAGCAATTGCACATAGGATTGATGTGAATTCATTGGGCTTTCTCAATTTCAGTTGTTTACTTACTTAGTAGATTCCTTCAGCTTTTTAAAGCTCTAGTTTCTTTCTTTTTTTGGTACCGGGGATTGAATTCAGGTCCTTCCGCTTGCAAGGCAGGCATCGGAATCACTGAGCTAAATCCCCAGCCCTAAAGCTCTAGCTTCTAATGGGAGATCTTTATTGTCTCTGCTACATTTAACAAATCCATTTTCATCTCCAGAATTAAGGATTATTTTAATGTTACATCATTGCCTTTTCTCTTTTACTTTCCTTTTTAGTTTTATTTTAGGATTCCCTATATTTAAAAAGTGGGAAGGGTGGGGGAAAGGTAATAAGGGAGAGGAAAAAAATATGAGAAACTGAAAAAATGGAAATAAAGTGTTTGTAAATGGGGAGTGGAGGAGGGGGTGAAGGGAGGGCAGGGACAAGGGGAAAAATGAGAATCAAGGCCTATTATGTAAAGGTACAGAATCCCAATGATGAATGTAACTGTATTTATATACCTAGATTATATGAATAACCTCAATAAAAAAGAAAAAAAATAAAAATAATAAAAATAAAATAAAAAAAATGCATGCAGGATCTGTGTTGGCTTTGAAAGTACTGTATAACATATAATGATATGCAAAACATAGTCTCTGTCTTGATGAATCAAGATAAAATCTCCAGTAATTTTTTTGGGGGGGAGGTATTTTGAGACAGGGTCTCACTGTGTAGTTGAGACTGACCCGGAACTCACTATGTATTCCAGGCTGGTCTCGAACTCACAGTGATCCTCCTGCATCAGCCTCCTGAGTGCTGGGATTATAGGAGTGCTCCACTACGCCAGGCTAATCTCCAATAATTTTAATATAAGATTGTACCATCCCTTTGAAAATACAAAATTATATCACAAAATTATAAAAGGTAAAAATTTAAACTCTGAGCAAACAGTTACAAAACCTTTATGACAGCTCTTATTTCTACTTTTTTAGTCTTCTAGTATGTTATGTTTTATACTACATCAAGTTCCAAGAGAAATAATTCTGTTTTGTTTAGTAACTTTATTTATCTATAATATAGCATGTGACAAAATTTAATAAATGCTATTTGAAAAAACAAACAAATGAACAAACAAACAAAGCTTAGAGAAGTGATCACTTGCAGATGGTCTAGTAGGGCATAGAATTCAAACAATATAGGATAGGTACTGATATTCTAGGCACAAGGCCTGGGATTTCTGGCATCAAATGTAGACTAGGTTTGGTCTGCATTAGTAGAATGAAGGCAAGGTGAAAGGATAAATTAGGACTAAGAGATCATTTATTCTGACACACAGCAAAGATTTATTGTCCATCTAGGTTAATATGAAATTATTACATAGGAAAAATATTGTGAATTTACTAGAGATTTTGAAAGATTTCCTTGCACTCTAAAAACATATTAGCAATAAGTGCTATTTTGTGTATGGAAGTTTATTTCACAATTGTAAAAGCTGGTCAGGGAATTGCTGCAACAAGGCTATGCATGTTTGATTTGTCTATGAATTTTTCCCTGTATATTTCAAATACTCATCTGGATGCTGTCCCCATCATAGTTTGTGATTATTTCAAGATCAGAGCCTTTAAATTTCCCATGATGCCAAGGCCAATATGGCTATAAAAGAAGTGCTTGCTTAGTAAAACAAACATCAGCTTTCAAGGAGGTCATAAAATCTATGGCCACTAACACCACATAATAAAAATACAGCTCACTTCTCATTTTATATTTTTTTCGTAGCTTCTCAAAAAAATGCAGTGGAACTGGATGTGGAAATATTGTTCTGGACTGAAGAAGTCTGATTACAATGGAGACTAAACCAATTTGGAGAAAGTGGAAATTTTCATCCTTTCACAGTTTCTAGGTATCTTCAGACAGAATTATCAACTGAAATTTTATATTTAAATGTTTGTAAATATAGCCAAGTATGCAAAATCTACCTTTGCTGCCCCTCTTCTCTCCTTTCTGAATTAAAAAAAATCTTGTTTTTTTATTGTCTCAGATGTGCTCATGTTTCATTTAGGTATGAATATCTTCCTATTCTTTTCTATTTTTAGTTTTCTTATCCTTTTCTATTCTAAATTGTCTGTAGGTGCTCCTTACTCCAGTAAAAAGTATTCTACAATGATTAAACACACAGATGCTAATATTAAAATAGAATTATTTTCAGAAGACTTTGTGTTATAAAAGGCCAGTTCATAGTGCATTATTATGAAGACATGAGAAGAAAAAAAGGACAGAATTTAATAGCTTCACTACTTCTTGCTGCATAGTTTTTCTTGTTGTTTTGCCTCTTACAGTTTTAGCAAGGTGTTGCAAATATTAGAGATTGCATACATGTACATATAAGATTTGCCATGGATCTAACATAGGTGCTCATTAAACAGGAGCTACAAAAGTTGTCAGAATCAAAATGGAGGAGTGTATATTAAAGCCTTAAAAAATGGATTCAGGAGGCCATGAAGAGGGAGCTCTATGCATACTTTTCTGATAACAATAAATATCCCAAAAGACTTCCCAAATCACAAGCTGTAAAAGGCCACATCAACCTTACACAAAAGGTACTTCCAGGAAGACACCAGCAGGACAACTGGCTGTTCAACCTTGGACTGAAGCCAGCAGTGTGGTTGATACTTATTACCAATGATTCTTTTAAATAATTTACATAACCTCCCTTATTTTGTCTTCTGTGTGGAACAAGGAAAAGGAACATTACTAGAACAGTAAATCTCCAGCAAGCCATGACAGCACAAGCCAAATTAACTTATTATACAGGAAAGATTAAAAAAAATGAGACTTTGAGAAGAAGCTGAATTTTGGGCCTGAGCAGCACTGCTCTGGGCAGCAAAGACAAACACCCAGCCCATTCTCCTCGCCGCAGCTTGCCACACCTTTATTCAATACAACAGGGGAAAACAAATGTAACAGATGACTCAGGGCCGAGAGTTCAGTCCATCAGAGTAGCAAATGTAAAAGGTCACTCTGAGGGCAGTGGTAGCAGGGAAAATCTTAGAACAATGAGGAACTATGTAGAGGAAGATTTTGTTCCTCCCAGGATGTCTTTAGCTGGTGTAATCTTGTTCTGGAGCATCACAGCATCACTGGACCATTGAGGTCTTAGCTGTGACTGGGAGCCAAAATGGAGTTATGTCTTGACAATACCATAGCTGGCCTGTAGGCAGGAGAACTAGGCCTAATCAAATGATTTTTCCCAAAAATTATGTAGAATTATTCCCAACTGTCTTCAAATACCCTGTCTTGTCTTCTTTTTTCCTCCCTGGTTATGTTTATGATATGTTTATGATACAGTGCATGTCTCAGATTGTGACCCCTGCTTATTCCTTAGTAAACTCATGTCTAGAGAGTTTTGCTATTGTTATTTTAGGTTAACATAACTATTACTATCATTATAATCTTGAGCTCCAGTATTATCCCTAGTCATTATAAAAGAGGCTGAGTAATTAATTCAGTGATTAAGAGATGAATTTTGGGAGTTAGACTACCTGGGATCATATCTAAAGACAACTATTTATTGGCCTCATGATCCCAAGAAGTTCTGTTTCTAATTGATAAGAAAGAGAAAATGACAGTACTTATTTAGAGTTCAAAAGTTTAGAGTTCAAAAGACTAAATGAATTAATGTATTCGAATAACTTATACTAGTGCCAGAACAATGGTAAAGCAAATGTTAACATTTGCTTGTTAAACCAGTCTTTTGTTCGTGATCTTATTCCCATAAGCAATCTCAAGACAACTTTATCACCTAGAACAACTCCATCACTGAAATTCTAAACTGCAATGTCCCGTTTTCTTTTTTTTTTGTCCTATTTTCTAAGACAACATTTTTATACCTCTTCTCCCATCCTACATTTTTTGTTAGAAGACACTTGAAATATTTTTCTCAGTCTATGTGTTACTTCTAAGTTTACTTTTGTGTTATTTTATGAATACACATAATTCTTCTTATTCCTCCTATATTGTAAGTAAACAATAAATACCTGTACACACTCTTTCCATCCTCCTTTCCTTTTCTCGTTTTTTGCTAAAATAATTTTAACAGATTTATAATTGTTTCAGATAATCACCAGAATTTATGTAAGAGGCACTTCACTTCAAGGAGGAATGAGCTTTCTCAAAGTTGGCAAGAGACTTAAGAGTAAATTCAATGATACACAACACGTTAAATTTCACTTAGTGCAACTGATGTATATTTACTAATATAAGCAACCTCATCTACCATCCTCTTTATTAATATTTTGGTGGAGCAGCTGGTGGGGGAATGAAGTTCAGCTCTGTTGTGTCCACCTCTTTATAGAAACCTGCTTTTTCTCTGTTGTTCATCAATCTGAGAAAGACTGGGAAACAAATGACCCTGGTTAAAGGAAGATGCACTTCAAGTTTTCATCACTTTGACCCTTACTGCCATTCATTATAAGTTAGAAAGGTTTTCTTTAAGCTTCATTTTTGGGGGAGATGCTGAATAGATTCTTGGTCTTCTGTGTCTTTTGAGGAATACGTAGCTATTGTATTCTTTTTTTTTTTGGTACTGGGGATTGAACTCAGGTCCTTGTGCTTGCAAGGCAGGGGCCGGAACCACTGAGCTAAATCCCCAGCCCTATTGGATTCTTTTTAATGTTCATTTTTTTAATTGAAAAATTTGTTACATTGAATGAGGAAAGTTACTTCTTAAATATTTAACATTGAGTAGAAATATGATTGATTAAATTTCATTAAACATTTAAGCTTCAATTATAGTTTTTTTATGGCTAATCTGTTTTGATCACCTCAAATGCCCTAATATGGAGCCAAACATATGAAAGTGCAGTAATTTCTTTTTTCTTTTTGAAAGTGCGGTAATTTCAAAACATGTTACTTAAATTTAAACCTATGCTAAGACAGCCACATTGTTGATTCTTTTTTATTCCTGTACTTTTACAATATCTTCCTATTTATTATAGCTATTTTTATTTTATTATTTTAGGGCAGAGTTCGAAGTGTATTTTTTTTTCTAATTGAGTTTATTGATACATTTTAGGTATAGTACAGTTACATTTATTATTGGGATCTTGTACCTTTACATGACAGGTCTTGGTTCTCATTTTTTCCCCTTGTCCCTGCCCTCCCTTCATTCCCTCCTCCCCTCCCCATTTATAGACACTTATTTCCATTTTTTCATTTTCTCGTATTTTTTTCTTTTCCCTTATTACCTTTCCCCTACCCTTCCCACTTTCCCTACACCTTTAGCCCTTTTTTTTTCCTATTGCACATTGTCAATTATCTCATTAGGATCTTATGTACTATTATAGTTTTTCACAACAGAGAAACTATTCAGTATTTACACATGAGTGATTTATTTATTTCACTTAGGAGTATATCCAAGTGTATTATTGCGATATCATCCTAGACTTTTAGATCTTTATTGACCTTGACAAAAAGAAAAACTTTGCATAATGTCTGAGGTGATCAATTGATTCTTGTTGAAGTGTATGATATAACTGTTTATCTTTAGGTGAATTTTGCATTTGGTATCTCCTAAAATACATATAACTTTATTTTTTACAACTTGGTGTAACTCATTGACTTTTTATTAAGAGTAATGGCC
The DNA here is from genome assembly GCF_012274545.1 of Fukomys damarensis. Lineage (NCBI taxonomy): Eukaryota > Metazoa > Chordata > Mammalia > Rodentia > Bathyergidae > Fukomys > Fukomys damarensis. The sequence continues at coordinate 13,166,542 of NW_022900918.1, forward strand.
TGCTCTTATAACCCTAAGAAATACAAGCATTTATTATTAATATATTCCTATAATTAGTGAGGCCGTTTGGAATTTTTGTGTGATAAGCAGTAAGAAATGGAAATTGTGAAGTTAGCTCTTCTCTTTAAGTCTTTTTCCTTTTTCCTTGTTTTGTTTTGAGCCACACATAATTATATGTATTTATTAGTACACTGTGAACCTTTAATACATGCATATGTTCTGTAATGATCAAATAAGATAATTACCATATCTATCACTCTAAGTTTTTATCACTCTTTGTGGTGCTATCTCCTTTCACTCAGCTCTTACATGCAGCTTCTGGTATAGGTTAGTCCTGGCAGGTTTTGGCACTTACATTTTCCAGGATGCTTGGCTTTCTCATTATTCTCTTTGTTCAATATTTCTGCTTACAAAGATAGAAAGACACACAAATACGGAATTGTAAAAGTAGTTATAAATAGAATAGCATATAATATTATATTAATATGCACAATAATTAGTGGAAGGAGAAACTTATAGATATTAACCAGCCCCAACAGAGCACATTATATATATCTTCCTTTGTTTACCCTTTTTTCATATTGCAGATAATAATTTCCTTCAATATTATTTGATTTTATAAATATTAAATAGTGAGAGATTTTGTTTAAAATATTTAAGAAAAGTTATTTTTTTCTAAAATTAATTTGAGGATAATTGTTAGTTCTGTGTTTTCTCACAGGTAGTTAACTTTAACCCAGATGTAACATAGTTACTGATCCATTTGCTCTACTTCTTTATTAATATATTAATTATATATCTTTTTTGGCTCCATATTTCTTTTTCTGGATGATTTAAATGGGATTTTTGAGGGCCAGGGATCTAGCTCAGTGTGCTGACGTCTGCCTTGCAAGAGCAAAGATCTGAGTAAAAACGAAAAATGGGGCTATTGAGATACAATTGACAAACTGCACATGTGTAAAGTATATAATTTGACAAGTTTTGATATATGTGCTCAACTGTGGAATCTTAGCCATAGTCAGAATATCCGTTACCTTCCCAAAGACATTTAATGTTCCTTTGTAATCATCTCCTCTTTTTCCTTCCCTTTATTTTTTCTACCTCATACTGGGGCCACAGTTGATCTGCTTCCCACAGTAATAGACTAGTTTTCATTTCTATTATTGAAATCACACAATGTTGTCTGTCTCCCAAGCTCATTACAATTATGACTAAATCCAGTCTCTTTCTCTCCACCCATATATGAATAATTCAAATTTTACTCTCTAGTTTTCATGACATAAAGATGTAATTTGTTTATCAATTTACCTGTTGATGATATTTAGGTTGTTTCCATTTTGGGACTACTACAAATAAAGCTTCTATTTATACAAGTTTTTGTGTGAATAAAGATTTCTTTTCTCTTGGGTGTAGAACTTCATTCAATTCATATGGAAGGTTTATATATTTTAGGAAACTACAAACTATTTTCCAAAATGATTAGACCACTATTCATTCCAACTAATAACGTGTGAAAATTCCACTTGTCCCACATCTGTTCACTTGTTAAGTTGACCAGACTAGGATCTAACTTTCAATCTTCCTGCATCAGCCTCCCAAAATACTGGGATTACAGGTGTGCATGAGCTTTCTGATAATTTTATCATAGCTCTTATAAATGTGTTGTTCATGTAATGTTTTTGCATCTTGGCTGAGAATCAGCTATGTCTCTATGTGTGCTTATTTCTGGACACATCATTATTTGCAATTACTCTAAGTAGTGTATGCATGAATGTGAATGTGTGCATGTGTGTGTTCTTTGACTCTTTTTTTTTAAGTTCCTTAACTCTCTTGTGTCTTGCACATGCAGCTTGACTCTTTCTGAATTGCCCTAGTCTTGTATTTTTTTCTGAGAAAAAGAACTGCATCATCATGAAGATTTGCATACAAACACATCAACAGGTACTAGAGCATTTTAATATAAACTCCACTCTGGGGACCAACAAGCATAGCACTCAATAAATCTCAGGTACTGTCTGTACTTCAAGTTTATCTGTTTTGATCATCATAACTATTTATTATTTCTTGAAATTATGTTGTACTAGTTGCTTGATTTTGTTCTTTTTAAAAGCTTTTTGAGTTATTCTAGATTCTTTCCATTTTAGAATCAACTTACCATTTTCTATTTTTAGAAATCATTGCTGGAAATTTGATTGGTCTTGCATTGAATCTATAGATCAATTTGGGGAGACTTGACATCTTAACAGTATTGGAGCTTCCAAATATGAGCAAACAATATATCTTCATTTATTCAGGACTTCCTTAATTTTTATAGATCTGGAAGTTCAAATAATTTTATTAGGGCTCTTTCTTTTAATCTCTTAGTTCTGCTTATCTCTGCTTGAATTTATTAGATACACAGGTTGTGATTAAAATGTAGACACTGTAACTTTCATCAAAATAAGCCTTGAAGCTTTATGACATGATAAATTGGGGGAAAATGAACATATCAAACTTTGAAATTATTTTTGATAACCCCCTTTGAGTTACCCGTCCAATCAGAATCTGGCTGCACCAGCTGCCTTCCCAAGATACCCTCTTCTTCTGTCCTGCCAATGTCAGTGTCTTCTAGGTCATATTACTGGCTCTGTTCTCCCTCTACCCTCGGTTCTATGCCATCTGTATTGATCACACCCAAACTGGATGCCATGGGTGAGACCAGTCTTCCTTGTCCCGTACCTATACTCTGCACTGCCTATTAAAAAGCCTTCATGAGTATCTTACTGGCTAATCAAACTTAACATGACCAGGATTAGCTTCTCACCTTCCTTCCAAAACTAACTTTTCTTCCTCTGTTTCCTTAATTCAGATTGTGTCATGCCCAACTTAAAAATCTCCAGTTTTCAAGTTATCTGTGAAATAAAATCGGAACTCTTTAGTTTTGGTACACAGGACTGTGTGATCCGGAGCCTGTGTAAACCTGTCTTCCTCATGTTCTATGTTCTCTTATCCTGCTGTACGTTAAACATCCTCAGAATAAACTATCTCTGTACCAGACCATTTCTTATTCCTCAGAGTTTTTCTCTTTTCGGTTTCCTTAGTCTCAATTCTTCTTTATAGGACTGAGTCCTCATTGAAAGGGAAGAGGCCACAACAACTAGGCCACACACACACCAAGAGGTCCGACTGGAGATTTTATTCAAGGGGTGGGAGGAGAGAGAGATAGAGCAGAGAGAAAAAGGAGAGAGAGAGAGAGAGAGAGAGAGAGAGAGCAAAGAGAGCAGAGACAGAGAAAGAGGAAGAAGAAGAGAGGAAGAGAAGAGAAGAGAAGAAGAGAACAAAGAAAGGAAGGTCCTTTTATTGGTTTTGGGCTAGGCTATTGCTTATTCATGAGGATTGGGCTACTTTTAACCTATCACAGGCCAGGTTGTCTTTTATGGGTTCAGCCCTGCAGAAACAGGTTTCAACTTTTCTGATTCCCTGTGGCCCTGGTGGGAGGGAAACTAAAGATAAGGGCATGAGGTCATTTTAGAAGCCAAGCAGTACCAGGAGAATGCAGCCTGTGCTGGCGGCAGGCTATTGCTTATTCATGAGGATTGGGCTACTTTTAACCTATCACAGGCCAGGTTGTCTTTTATGGGTTCAGCCCTGCAGAAACAGGTTTCAACTTTTCTGATTCCCTGTGGCCCTGGTGGGAGGGAAACTAAAGATAAGGGCATGAGGTCATTTTAGAAGCCAAGCAGTACCAGGAGAATGCAGCCTGTGCTGGCGGCATCACAGAATACTTTAACATGATCAATTCCCTAACACTCATTACTCAGGTTTTAGCTCTTGCATCCCCTTTCCAAGTAGGTTTTCTTTGTCTCTGCCTTTCCAACTAAAACTGTTATTCTCTCTACTTTCTTATCAGACTATTTCTAGACTTTCATTTGTCATTATAATTATCTTGTTATTAATTAACTTCACTGTATCCTGTTTGCTTTCTACCTAATGTTCACTCCTAAAGACAGACTGTGCTGGTCAGTACTGTTTTCCAACCTTTTGTGCAGTGTCTGTCACACAGAAGCACTTAATTAATACATGCTGTTTAACTGAATGTATGCGTGGGTAAATATCAGTGTCATCTACTCAATAATCCTAGACTTCTTTCTTTCCTCTCCCACAAACATGATTTATCATTAATCATTCAAGTCACAAATTTCACTCTTTAATGTACTCTATCTATTGTCATCCTTCCTCTGCACTATTCCTGCCTTAGTTTAGATCTTCTCTCCAATGTGGCTTAATTCAAGAATCTGCTAATTGAGTTCTCTGGTGCCACCTTCAACTCCCTGCAGGTCATCCTTGCATGTTTCTGAGACACAAAATGGATTAAATTTTGTTCTACTTAGATTCGTTCAAGGTATCTGAATTTCTTTTAGCTTAAAACCCAATTTTAGAACCATGATAAATTGTGTACCATCACGAATTGGCCCCTGGCTATATTTTCTTTGCTGTGTCTTCCTGCTCAGTGGAACTCTTCACTTAATTATTATGTAAGTGCTTTCAGAGTAAGACTTTAAAAAGTTCTTTAACTCTCATGTGTCTTTGTCACACAGCTTTGTTCTTTCTGAATTGCCCTTGTCATGTATTTTTTTTTTCCCCCAGAGGAAAAGAACTGCATTATCTTGAAAACTTGCATACAGACACATCCTCAAAGACCAGAGCTTCACAGTAAAAACTCCACTCCGAGGCCCAACCAACCATTGCACTCAGTAAGTTCCAAATACTGCTTGTAGCTCAATTTTATCTTTTATAAAATATAAATAAAAAACAGCATCAGCTTTGTAAGGTAGCAGTAAGCATGCAGTGCGTGTTTATTACTGTTACTAAATGTGACTCCTTTTTTCTGATATCCCCTCCATAACTTCCTTCACAGTATTTGTCATCTCCCTCACGATGTTTCTCCACCTGCAAGACAGGAAATGCCTCAAAAGCAGAACTTCTGCTATTGGAAGCTGTGTGAACTTCCACTCACCTAACCAAGGTATGGAGGCAGGGTAACAAAAGACAAGGCAGGATCTTTGCTGTAGAAATGGGGAGCCCAGGGAGGCCAGAGCTCTTATCAGATGAAGAGACTGTCTCCTGGAGCTCGCCACGATTTATTAAGCACACAGCTTCTTAAAGGAGCAAGGGGTATTGTAGGGAACAGTGGAGTGGAGAGCGCTGATGCGAGCAGGGTCCTAGCAACAAGGGAACAAGACATTCTAGCAAGAACACCTCATTGATTAATGGGAAACTTGTTTATTTTCCCCATAGATTAATTTTTGCTTCTACAGAAGTTTTGTGTATGAGTCATGTTACCCTTACCTGGACCATTGTCTTGCCATCCAAGACATCGCAATGTCATAGATCATTGAGACCTCTGCTGTAGCCATTGTTGAGGGGAGTTGTTTCATTCCTACACACTAACTTCTGGCTCTTCAGACAAGCAATTGTGGGCTAACAGGAAAACTCAGACTTTTAATATGAAAGGACAATTTATGAATTTGTAGTTTACTCAGGGTAGTCCCTATTATTCTACCTTTGTATCTCGTGATGAAGATGTGTTCACTTAACATTTGTTAAAGAAGTTTATACACTGATTAACCGTAAAATTGGTACTGGATTTATAAAGTAAGGCTTTTGCCTCCTAAAAGGATTGCCTAAATTTGCATATTTCAGACAATCTTAGTTACCTTGTCTGTCCAGGAATAAAGACCAAATAATCCATTTAAATAACCTATCTATTTAATCCATGTAGAGGGCCTCATACAGGTGCTTGTCTGATGAATAAATTTGATGAGTGAAGTGGAACTACTTGTGTGGCGGTGCTATGTTTCTCTTTATTCTCCTCAATTTTCTGCTTTGGTTCCCATATTGCTGAGTTTTCCATTGCTATAATAAGTATGTGAAATAATCAACTTATAGACAGCAAAGTTTTATTATGGCTCACCCAAACAGCAACTGAATTACACTTATGTAAGGATTAGTCACTGTCTCTTCATGGTGGAGTCTAAGACTAGAGCTTCTCTCATTGGTAGCAATGTGAAACTCCAGGTACAATGTGAAACTCCCAAGGTGGTAATAGACAAGTCTTATTCTTTATTCTGGTTCTCATTACACATAGGTGACAGGGTAAACTGAGGTAGAAGAATGCTTCTTCCCCCCCCAGTTAAGTTTATTGGTACATTTAAAGCAAACAATACAGTTATATTTATCATTGGTATCTTGTACCTTTACATGATGTGTCTTGGTTCTTATTTTTTACCCATACACCTGCCCTCCCTTCACCCCCTACACCCTTCCCTTTTTACAGTGACTTTGTTTTTCCTTTGTTCACATTTTTCTTTTCCCTTATTCCCTTTCCCTTCCCCTTCCCACTTCCCCTTTAGACATTTTCTTCCTATTTCACACTATCAATTCTGCCATTTGACCTTATTTAAACTTTTAGTTTTTCACACCAGAGAAACTATTCAGTATTTACTCAAGTGAAGACACACATTTCTAATGCTGTTTTACAGCAAATCTCTTGCTCTCTTTATTGCCTCAGATATGAAAAAATACCTGTGTGCACAATTAGGCAAAAATACACCACACCTAGGAGGAAGACAGAAGGTACATAATTAATGTCTCAGTCAATGTCTTGGGATTTATGAATGTATAAAACATTGAAATGTCACTGGAAAACCAGATAACCATTTCTGACTTATATATGTAGTAAAGTTCCTTTGCTTATTATGATTAAATCACACATTTGTATGCCACAAGTCAAGAGCCCTATTTTCTCTGAGTCCTTGTCTGTGTGAAAGCCAGGAAGGAGCCGTGGTTGGAAGTCATGGGGCTTCCACTTTACAATATTTTTACTGAAGTATACACACAGGAATATGTACTTTGTAACTTTGCTTTCATTTTATGTTGCCCAACTGAAATTCTTTTAGGAGCATGGAATTAATACAATAGACTACATTATTTATTTGTGTCAAAGTTTCCATGGTGATCATGTCATAAACATTGTAGAAGTTAATTTCTCCAGATTAGGTGATTATCTGTAAATTGTGTCATTTTGAGCTGTTTTCTGGAAAGTTAGAGCACATTATTTAGCATTTTAATATCATGTAAAGCAGAACTCTCAGAGCAATCATAAACAACTTTAGGTGTTAAAGTGATGACATTTTTAGCATGAAACCCAGGAAGAGCATGTAGTCCTCCAGTGTATGAGCTATGGCCAGAGCCTGCAGACCTCTTCCTGGAAGGTACCCCTCAGCACGGGAGCTATGACTGTGAGGCACACTCAGGACGGCCGGCAAAGCCTTCTTAGATACAAGTAGAGACAGACTCACAGAATCATGTAATTGGAAGTTAAAAAAATATCTCCTCCAACAAAAAGGCAGACCTGTTGGAGATGGGGTAAAGCAACTTGGAAAGAGGACAATTTTCTCCATGTTGCTGGTCCCCAGCAGGACCTCTCTCTGCCTGGGTAGAGTGTCTAACTCTTCAGCTGGGCGTACTCTCCACTCAGCAGACAAACACTACCCTTTCCTGTGCCAACCCTGCCAGGCTCCCAGCTGGACCAGCAGGAAGGCACTAGTGTACTGACCCAGGGTGAGAACAACCTCCTTATAATTGCAAGATGGCTGCAGCTCTCCAGGCCTCCTTTCTGTGTTCCAGGTGTGAGCCAAAGTCTGAAAGAAAGTTGAAGGGTGTCCTAAGTGCTTCTTAATACTTGCTTCACATTAGGTTTTCCTGGGAAGCTTTAAGAATCCTAAAACCCGTGCCACATCCCAAACTAAATCATGGTCTCTGGAGGTAAATTTTGTGCAGGTAATTTTGAGAAATATTGCCCTAAGAGAAAGTAAGATATTGAATCACAAATATCATTCAAACATGGTAAACTTACTTTGTTATTTTAGTACAGGAATTGCTAAACTTTATATGCCTCAGCCATTTACTGAGTCAGCTGCAGGAAAAGCACCTTGTTTCTCTCTTCATTCACCTGGATTCTTGGGAACCAGAAAACCTCTAATAGCATCTACTTTATTTAGAAGTTGGAGAAAGGATGTCATTGTTTCGGTCGAAGCAAAGCATGTATTGCATCCGACTTTGCCAGTGGAGATAGAACACTCTGGAGTTTCCTTTAACAAAAGCCTATTTATTTCACTTAAGAGTATATCCTCAATGTGCATCCATTTAGCTATAACTGTTTCTAGTTTCTCATTCTTTATGGCTGAAAAGTACTCCATTTTATAGAAAAATCACATATTCTTTATCCAGTCTTCAGTTGATGGGCATTTGAGTTGTTTCCAAGTTTTAGCTATTACAAACTGTGCCATGTAAATAGGGGAGGGTAAAGGGGGTGAAAGGAGGGCAGGGGTATGGGAAAAAATACAAGAACCAAGATATATCATGTAAAGGTGCAAGATCCCAATGATAAATGTAACTGTATTGTTTGCTTTAAATGTACCAAAAGACTTAGTGGGGAAAAAAGCCATAGAACTACTATATGAGCCAGTAATCCCATTTCATTGTATATAGCTAAAACAATTGAAATCAGGATCTGGAAGAGATATTAGCATCTTCATGTTAATTGCAGCATTATCACAATAGCCAAGATGTGAAAACAACCCAAATATCCATCCATCCATGAATCAGGACAGAAAATGTGATCTATTCAAACAATGGAATATTATTTAACTCTAAAATGAGGAAACCTTGCCTTATGTGGCATAAATTCACTTATGTAATGTACCTAAAGTAGTCATGCTTATAGGAACAGGAGTAAGACAGGGGTTTCCAGGAGTTGGAGAGAGGGGAAATGAGAAAAGCTGCCGGGCAACTGGTATAAGGTATCAACCATGTTAAGATGAGTGAGTTCTAGACCTCCCCTGTACACCACTGTACCCACACTAAACAATACTGTGTTGTGCTCTTAGGACTTTGTTAAGGTGTGGATCTCAAGTGTGGTATCCTGTGGATGCTGTTCACATGGTATTGTGAAGCTTGAATAAGGAGCACATGGAACACATAATGTGATTTTGAATTTTATTACCCCCCAAATAATAAAATACTGGTTCTTTACCACCCCCTCCAAATCGGATTGTATCATTTCCTCAGAGAAAATGAGCCAGAGAAATAAATGTGGAACAGCTGGTGCAGGCATAGTATGTTATCTGCTTTCTCTTTAAGAAGCAGTTAGAACTACCAAGGAAAAGAAGCAGAGAAAATGCCTGTAGAAAGATGGGTTGTATTGAGAGAAACCAAGAATCACTTGAGGGATTTCTGCGCTCAGAGCAGTAGCTGAAATGTGCTAATGATCAATTTAACACCTGCCATTTTAATTAGCACCTAAGGATAGACTGAAATAGAGAGAGAGAGAGAGAGAGAGAGAGAGAGAGAGAGAGAGAGAGAGAGAGAGAGAGAGAGAGAGAGAGAGAGAGAGAGAGAGAGAGAGTTGAAAAGAGTAAAATGGCCTGAGAAGCAGCCCAAGGTCAGAGGGGGAAATAAAGTACTGATGATAGAGTGGGGGGGATTATAGTTTTTAAATAAGAAAGTGTAATCTACATTTAGGAATTGCTGGTTTGTGTTTATTAGTATATCTTTTTGGTATAATGTTTGGAGCTGATGCTAATTTGTGAATTGTCTCAAGAAAATTAGATTCTAGATAAACTACTTTAAAAGATTCTCAAGGTCAGAGGGGGAAATAAAGTACTGATGATAGAGTGGGGGGGATTATAGTTTTTAAATAAGAAAGTGTAATCTACATTTAGGAATTGCTGGTTTGTGTTTATTAGTATATCTTTTTGGTATAATGTTTGGAGCTGATGCTAATTTGTGAATTGTCTCAAGAAAATTAGATTCTAGATAAACTACTTTAAAAGATTCTCCCTTTTAGTCCTGAGAAAAATAGCAGAGAGCGTGAGAGTGCTGGTTGCCTGTGTCATCTGTAACACTTAGCCTGAATTTTAGCAGTCACACTGCTATTAATGTGGGCTACTATCCAATTGGCTAGAAGTAGGTAAATAGAAGCCCTCACTGCCTATAAGCTTCTTAGCCAAAATGAAATAAAAATCAAATTTAAATAGGAGCACTTATATTAGTAATTATATATTTGGAAGAATACATAATTCCTGATGTGTGGGGGTATGAAGCAAAGTAAAACAGAGTTATCATTTCACCATGCTGAGATGTGCCTTTGAGAGCTCTGAAGTCCTAGTGCTTTCACTCTAATTCTTGTTAGGGAATTGATCATGTTAAAGTATTCTGTGACGCCGCCTCACAGGCCGCATTCTCCTGGTACTTCTTGGCTCCTAAAATGACCTCATGCCCTTATCTCTGGTTTCCCTCCCCAAGGCCACAGCAGTCCGGAGAAGTTGATACCTGTGTCTGCAGGGCTGCACCCATAAAAAGCAACCTGGCCTGTGATAGCTTAAAAGTAGCTCACTCCTCATACATAAGCAATAGCCCACCCCAAAACTGATAAAAGGACCTTTCTTTTTTGTTCTTCTCTCCTTTTGCGTCTTCTTCCTCCTCTCTCTCTCTGCTCTCTCTCTCTGCTCTGTCTCTCTCCTCTCACCCTTTGAATAAAATCTCCAGTCGGACCTCTCGGTGTGTGTGTGTGGCCTCGTTGTTGAGCATCACTATTCCCTTTCAATTCTCACAGTGAAAATTCTGGCAATTAATAAAGAGCTGCATAGATGCTTGAATAAGAAGAGACTTTGCATCTTCCTGGAAGATTCTTCCCCTGACACACCAGGAATTTAGAGAAGGAATATTAGATCAACAACTAGAGTTCCCTGAATTTTATCTGTTTTGATTTTACTTTACTGTCAAATATGCCACACAAAACAAACAAAACTGTAACTTCACATATAGAAAAGATACCTAGTAATAGAATTTTACACAAAAAAATTTGGTTGAATACTGATTGGATGTCTCTAGATAGCCTATCTATCAATCCTTCTTATATCCTGTGATACTGAGAAATCCTTTTCATCCTTTGATTCAGTTGGCACAAAAAATTTTCTTGCTATTACACAAATGATTCTGATAAGAATAAAAAATTCATTTATTAATTGAAAATTTTCTCATTAAAGCAGTTCTTAGAAACTAATAATTGTACATAATAAAGACATAGGCAGCATATGTTTTTACTTAAGTTGGAATGTAGCTATTTTTTAAATTAAAACTTAAAAAGGAATAAGTTAAAAAATGGAGAGAAATGCTCAGTTCTGACATTTATGCTTTCTGTAAATATTATTTCAAGAGTGAACATGCCATATGGAATAGTATATGTTAGAAAAATTTGAATATGCCGAAGATATTCTAAAACTACTGCACCACAAAATTAGTAGACGATATCTCATTGAGATAGATTTCTATATCCATGAGTATTATTTTAAATATGTAGGTAAAGAGTCATTTTTTGTTTAAATTTAGAAAGTTTCATAACAAACATCTTATGATACTACATATTTAGACACGGAGTTCTGGTTGTAACTTTCTGTTATTAAATTCTGTAAAACATGCCTAAAGTTACTGAGGATTTTATAAAAAGTAGCTAAAGTTTTAAAAAGTATTGAAGTTTAAGAAAGCTATTTGAAACAGGTAATGCAAGAAACAAAGATTAAAAATAGCATGTACCTGTCTGTAGTCTCAAAAATTTATAGTCTAGGAACCAAATATATGTAATGAAAAGAATGATAAGTATATATGGACATACCTCCATGTATTTGATGTATTCATTTGTGTATAGATTTATATATATATATATGATTATAAATGAAATGTTATACCTAAATGTAATAGATTTATGGGCTGCTTTTAATATACACTCAAGAATGTATAAGGATCCATAAATACATATAATAAAAGGAATCACAGCTGTGGCATGAACAAAAAATAATGGAGCTATTAGGCAGCAATGGCTGGTTCAAAGAAACCTAAGCAGGTCTCACTGAGGGTATGGAATCTAGTGGTAAACTTCAAAATCTTCCACAATAGGTAAGTTATGAACAAACAGAGATGGGTCCATCTTTAAAGAGAAAAAAAAATGAAGCACATATTAAACAGCTGAGATTTCTAAATATTCAATAGCTCAGATGAAAGAAGAGAATGAGGAAAGCAGGACTCCACTCAGAGAACTTTTGTACAGTGGTCCAGGAGGAAAATATTGAGCTATCCTGAAGCGCTGAAAGTGGGAGAAATAAAAGCAAAAGTGATGTTCCTAGGTAGCTAGTGACTGGAGCATGTGTGGAGCCAACAGCTCAGACGTGACTGACTATGTGAGCCAAAGTCGCCATGAAGCTGTTGAAAATACAACTACAACACCACACAACAATGCCAACCCAACAAATGTCTATTGGGCATGTACCACGCAGGAGACCCATAAACTGTGCAGTGTCTGGGCCCACAAAACTGAGTAAGGTAATAAAGACAGGGCACTCAGGGATTTGGTTCTAATTTAACTGCTTGAAAATCAGGAGGATGATTTTTATGATGATGTCTATAATGAGGAATGGGAGCCAGAGATACTAAACTGAGGAGACAGGGAACATGAGAAAGAGGATTAGTTCAGGGATGGGGATGACTGAACCAGAAAAATATCTTGGCATGGAAAGTGCTGTGGACTGACTATGTGCCCTAAATCATACGTTGAAGCCTAATACCCAAAGTCAAGGTATTTGGAGGTGGAGCTTTGAGTGAGAAGACTGGAGCCCCCATGAATAGGATTAATGCTCTTCAGAAGAGACAGAAGTGCTAGCCATGGTTCTCTACTCTCTGACATGTGAGAGGGCAACAAAAGGCAGAGACTTCTGCACAACAGGAATGAGACCCTCACTAGAAACTGCATTGGCTGGCACTTTGACCTTAGGCTACCCAGCCTCCAGAACTGTGAGAAACCAGTGTTTATTGTTTACATCACTCCATCTATACAACTGGAAGTCCAAACTTACTACAGCAAACAAAAGGGGACGAGCGGGCAAAAAAGAAGTTTGTACTTTTGATGACATGGCAGGTGGGTTGGAGAATCTAGTATATTAGAAGTAAGCCTGAGACAAAAATTGTCTATATAAAAAAGAAAACTCCAACTATGCAGAATTTAGTTATTAAGTGAATACATAGTGGAAAACGGCCAAACACTAGTTTAATTTGGAGGGTTGATTTAAATGTGGGTCTTTATTATTTGTTCTGCTGCCCATATGGTGGCACTGAAGACCTCAATTACCTCCACGAGGGAAGGATATGAGTAGTGGAATTCTCCAGTTGCTCCTCATAATGCCCACCATCTAATTAGATTTTTGGTGTTTATGGTTGATATGAAGACATGCTTTTATAAGCCTATCTTGTGGACAATTGAAATATAATTGTTTTGGCATCATTTAGAAACCTCCAAGTAAATAAAGTATAATAACCTAGAATTTTATATTCACACCATGAAACATAATTCACTTACTTTTTAAAAAATGAGTTAGTTCTAGTGACACAGAATAGTTTCCATTAGTATGAAATCAAGATAGAGAAGTATAACTAATGAGAAGCCTATTTTTGTATACAACAGACTGCAAAAGTCCCTATACATGTCTACTTATACATATATAAATTATTAAATGAACATGAAGAAAATGTAGAATAACATACAATGTGTTCATAAGGTTACTTGGAGTAGAAAATTATATAGGTGGAAGGAAGATAGGAAGATAGTATAAAAGTATAAAATATCACACTTTAAAAATAAAAAATACATGTGTAGTAATTGCATTTATGAATGCATGTAAATTTTACATGTGAGTACACTTAGAATATAATTATAGGAGTTTTAAATGAGTTAAAGTGCATGCAAATTTAGTAGGAAGCTATATTGAATTTCAAATAAGATCAAGACTGGATTCTCTTTCATTGTATTATCCTACCTGGTACTCTTTCTGTTTTTCTCGTGTTCCAAGTACAATCTTTTGAAGCCGAGCTTCCTGAATATGTCAGCTTTTTTCATATATGAGCTGTCCCCATGACTTCTCCTTTGCTCTTTAGTCCCAAATGGTAGAAACTTGATTTATTTCAATTACCAAATAGCAATTTGGTTTTGTTTGTTTTATTTTATTTTTTCTCTCTTTGAAGTTATTGGTAAATTTTAGGTATACAGTTGAAGAGGAGTTATGGTGTGAGCAGGACAGAAACTATCTTTTGCTTCTGTCTGCTTCTACACTTACTGTATGGGTCTCAACCAGCTCATGATAGTCAAATGACCAGTGTGCCTGTGAGAAAACTTGTGTGGAAACCATATAGTGTGATAACCATATGGCCTGCATGCCAAAACTTATCTTGTGTACACTTTCAAGAGACTTATAAAAATATATTTTCTAAAAAATAGTTTGTTGTACAAAAATAAAATAGGCTTCATTCCAGTTTTACCCCTCTAACTTGATTTCATACTAATGGAAACTACTCTGTGTCACTAGAACTAACTCATTTTTTAAAAATAAGTGAATTATGTTTCATGGTGCAAATATAAAATTCTAGGTTATTACACTTTATTTATTTATTTGGAGAAGGTTTCTAAATAATGCCAAAATAATTACATTTCAAATGGCCACAAGATAGCTTATAAAAGCATGCCTTCATATCAACCATAAGCGCTGAAAATCTAATTAGATGGTGGGTGATATGAGAAACAACCTGAAACTTCCACTGCTCATAGCCTTCCTTTCCTCACAGAAGTAATTGAGGTCTTCAGTGCCATCATATATTTGTACCATAAAGAAAAATATATTTTTAGCACCACAAGATTAGCACATGCTATAGGTATACCACTGTAAGAGTAGCACTTGTTGTTTGTAGCAAACTGTCTAAAGTGCAAAAGAAGAAGCCTCTGGCTGCCCTTCCTCTAAATTTTCTGGTTGCATGCAAGTGGACTCTGCCTGCCTCTCATACTGCTCTTCACAGAGCTGCCACTCTAGCTCTGCAACTGTCTGTGACCATCACTTGGCTTGTCCGGAACGTCCCCTCTGGCTGTACTGATCTCCAGATCTCAGTGAGTTCCAGTGCTTGGTCGGCATATCCAGATCACTGAGATTTCCAGTGCTGTCTCCAGATGGCTCTAAGTTTCAGTTCTGCCCTTTAGGCACTCCCACCCTGTGTTCTCACAGTGTGTAGACTAGGTGAAACAAGATGTTGCCCTGTCAGCACTGCCTCCAGCTTCCAGTCTATGCCATGGGTGAGATTGCCCCATGTCATGGTGTGAATATGATAAATGCTCAATAAACCATTGCATTCAAGAGATTACATGATTTGGTATGTTTCTTTGGCAGATTTTCCCACTCTTTGGCTCCTCCAAACCCCTGGGTGACCTAACTCAGAGGCCTTGCAGCCTTGAGAGTGGCCTCCATGTCCTCAAGACAGGTTGTTGTATCGATCTGACAACTGTTATCCATTATTTACTTTCTCTACCACCTGAAAGCCAGAATAACTAATTGTGGTGAACTTCCCTACTTGATGGCAGAGTTTGAAGATTTCCTCCCAAAGATGTCACATTAATTTGTATTCTCGGCTATGCTTCTGTGATTGCAAAGAACCTTCATCAATCAATTATTTTTCCACCATTTGTCAGCAAAATAGAACCATCATGCTGCATTAATGAGAACTCCTTTGGGTCTCTGCTGCCTTTGCCAAGCTGAGGCCTATCTATGGAAGACACGACTGGAGAAGACTTAGGACAGTAGAAATGACAGGTCCCTCGTGGTTGAATAAATAAACATTATGCTTTGCATATCTGGGGATCATCTGTATTATCCCTGTGCTCATGTGCTGGAATACACTTTTCTTCATCACTACATATGCAAATTCTTTTCATTCTCAAGACCCAGCTGAAAGATTTCTAAGTAATTTTGTAATTTGTTCTTGTATGAGCTATTATCTGTGTGCTCATTATACTTCTAGGTATTACAATACAAGCCCTGCATATTTCCTCTCCAACTAAAAATAGTTTCCTCTCAACTTTTCCTTTTCTGTCACGCAATGGAACATAAACTTTTTCTGGCATGGATCACCTTCCAATTTATATTAGAGTATCTTGGTATTCCCAATTTTAGTGTTCACCTCCGAGTGAACTCTAAAAAAGCAGAAGTAGGAGTTCTTTCTTCTTCAGTGTGTTACCCCACCGGCACATCGCTAACACTAAGGCATGTGATACATTTTCTTTACTGAGTCACTTTTCTGCTGAGATGATATACTGGGCCGCCATTTTTATAAGGATCTTGGAAATTCCACAGGCAGAAGTGATGTGCTAACAACAATGTCCGGTGTTCTCTATTCAGAGATATGATTGGAATGTTATTATTTTTATTAAATTTTAGCCATAATTAGAAGGATCCTACTCCTCCCTTCTCATTAAGATTCTTTTCCTGTTGTACATTTCCAAACCTAGTAGCATAATCAGTGTTGTGTTTTCGCAATCTGTTGGTATTCTGAAAATGAGAGCCAATGACCTTTGTGTTAATTAGTTGATATGGGAACCTGCTGGGACCCAGAAGAATAAGATTTAATAGAATTTGAGATTATGTATTCCAGTCATAACTGTGGATGTAATAACTAATGTTATTGATGAACTCAAATAGACATGTATCCATATTAATGTGTTTTTAGTCCCCATTTTCTTAATGAGATTTATTTAAATTTAGTTAGCGATATAATAAAATACTAAAGAGTAACTCAAAAAATCTAGAAACAGAAAAATACTTTATTGTACTTCTGAGATGAACAAATGGTCCCATTGCTTTAAACTTAGAGTTACATCAAGTAAAAATATGTGTAAATTTGAATTAAAAAACACACTAAGTATATTATTTTAAAATAGACTGAACATGTTTTTCAAAATAAATGGAATCCTATTTTCCCACCTTATTTGAAGTAGTGGTATGTGTTTTGCAAAAGGAAATGTATAATGTAAGGATAGAACCATAAAGAAAAGAGGAAGCACCATTTTAGGTTGAGTGTCTGGGAAGATAGAGCGAATATAAAATGTTTATGGTATTTGTTACCTTACCAGATTATGTCTGCTCTACCTTCACCCATACGTCCATCAGCAGTATCTGATATCTCTAGATTTGCCTGTCCCAATAGAATCCAAGGAGCCTAGGGTAAGCCCATCCAAACACCTCTGGGAATTGTAGGAAGGCTTTCTGGACTGTGTATGGATATTTGTTCCAGGAATATAGAAATTGTTCAATAAGTAATAATCTAGGCTGTGAATTATTTGCTCTATGTCTTCTTGTAGAAATAAGGAAAGTGAAAAGACAGCATCAAAACTTCTGGAACATCATCCCAGGGAACCTCCATGAAGAGAAGAGGATATGTGTGTTCCTCACAGGCCAGGCACTGGAGCAGCTGACAGGCTCTGAAGGAAGATATAGTCCCAAGCCTGGCTTTCAGCTGCACAATAAATGAAGCACCGAGACTTTCCTGGTGTAGTCAAGCCCTATGTCTTGGAAAATCTTTGGTCCTCCAGCTCTACTTGTTACCCACTCTTCATTGTTTGAGAGAGGTAAAGAAGGAAGGGCAGGAACAAGGGGAAAAAAAGAGAACCAAGACCTGCCATGTAAAGGTACAAGATCCCAATGATGAATGTAACTGTACTGTGTACCTAGAATGTACCAATAAACTCAAATGAGGGGGAAAAAAAGCAGAGATGTGGGCTGGGAATTTAGCTCAGTGGCACAGTACCTGCCTGGCAAGAGCAAGGTCCAAATGTACCAAAACTCAAATGAGGGGGAAAAAAAGCAGAGATGTGGGCTGGGAATTTAGCTCAGTGGCACAGTACCTGCCTGGCAAGAGCAAGGTCCTGTTCTGGGGGGTGGGGAGCTGAGACATCCCTTGAATTATTTCCCACTTCAGATCAACTTTGCTTGCCCACCTTTCTCTCAGTTTGCTGCTACGTGTATCTAAGTTTCCTTTGACTTAAGGAGAAGCCCCACACTTCTTCTGCTCTCAGAGGCATAGCCCCTAATGTCATCACCATGGAAACTGTTGATTATTTATTCATTTGTTTGGTTATGTTTGCTTATTTATAGTAAATTGTGATTCAGTTCATGAAGAATTTGTGATGCTCAAGGGAGCTGTGTAATGTGACCCTGGCTTCCAAGCATCTACGTATTCACATGCAAAAGATGGGAAGAGACAAGGAAAGCCAGAGAGTTTCTGAGGAAGGGGCAGATCAGAAGTTTAGGAAACCTAGATGCCTCTGGTGGCAGTTACATAATGCTGCTGCCAATCTCCTGAATTTGCCTTCGCTTTGTGCTCTGCTTAACATGCAAGCTGCAAGTACTTTCTTTTTAAAAATGTGTAACTGAGTAGGTGGGAAAATGTTAAAGAATAAATCATTCTCAGTTAGGGGATACTTCATGCCTTTCCCAACTTGAGTCCAAAGTCAGATACATGGGTTATTGAGTTGAGAAAATAAAGGTGTGATTTTGGAGGTGCGGATCTTTTGGGCACAGCAGATATTGGGAGGATGTGATGATAATACCATCAGCAAGACAGGGTTTGTCTGGATATCGAGGGAGAGAACCTGGGAGCTAGGAACTGAATGAATAAAGAAGAGGGAGAAATGAAAAGACAAACCATAGTCATCTGGAGTTTCACCTCAGTCTGGCACTGTATGACTTCCAAAGGAGCCTTCCTTTGCTTTCTCCCCCTTCATCTTCTTCTCCTCTTCTCCTCATCGTTCCTTGTCTTTCCACATTTCATTTTTTCTCCAGCCCTGCCTTCTGAAACACTCTGCCTGCATTAGATTTCAGAGGAGGACTATTGATACTATAATCCTGCTACACTATTGATTCAATAAAATCCTTAAAGCATTAGCAGTGGAGAGAGAACTAATGAATGCCAGTTCTTTCAATGGACAAATAAGGTACGTGATTTTTCAAGAAGGGAAATCATCCGATTAATACAAGGTCACTCTGGGATTGTAATCCAGGTTTCCTGACTCCCACTTAAATATTCTTTTTTCTCCACAACAGAATTTCTTAGGTTAGCAAAGAATTAGATACCACAAATAATAATTTTTTTACTCATGAAACAAGCCATTTAGCTGCCTGATTTGTGCCAATATTGTACTGAAATTTGGAAGTCAAGGTGGGAAGGAATTTAACTGTGAAAGTATTATATAGTCTTTTGTTCACATTCCTTGAAAGTATAGACTTTATCATAATTCGCCAATGTCATAGTGGTAGAAATAAAAAGAGCATAAAAACATTGTATATATGACTAAAAATGCAATTTAAGTTTGCATGATCTGTGTTTAGGTCCCTATTTGAGTTTTTCTGTTCTTCACTTACTTAAATTTCAAGGTGAAATTATTGCAGTTGTGAAAGTGAAAATCTTAAAGGGAAAGAGAGGAATAGAGAAATCTAAAAGCTTATAATTATTATCGATTCTGGAAATCACATGATTTAGCTTAACTATTTCGTCTTCACATCCTAAATGAGTTCTATAGTCAAAGGGATGGCTGTATGTAAAATGACTGAGGGTTGGCTGAACTGTTTAAATGTAAAACAGATGTTTCATATGTTACAACATCCCTTGAAATATAAAGCTAACATTATTAATATTCACAAGGTTTATTTGGCTTCATTCCTATTTGTAGTATATTCTCTCTGCAACTACGAATTCTTTCAAACATTTCAGGAGTGGATGGGATGTTGTCTAGTTGATTAGAGATAGCTAGAATTTCAGATGAGCCCCTGCCTAGTCTTTCTGGTTGATATGCATGCTTGCGTCATTTCCTCTTGTTATCTCTTCTCAATGTAGTCATGCTGCTGATGGTGAAGTTTAACAGCTGTTCAGACAATGCCTGCCTGAAAGTGTGGATCCCAGGCTGTCAGGGTTTGGTGTTCAGGGTATTCATATCCAGAGGACCAGCAGTGCCTAACATCCTCCACTATATGGTCTATGTGACAGAAATCATCTCAATTTTCAAACTTGAGAGACCAGGATGAGAGTTTAGGTTAAATTGGCCGCAGCTGGCAAGTTATACAGTAGCATTTGGAAGCAGCCAGTTCAATAGCAGCGTGTGCCTTCCTGACGTGGCACTGAATGTCTGGGCTTGAGAGTCAACCGGAAACCAACAACATGTGATTCTGCTGAAAGACTGGTTCTTTGGAGAAGGGCCGCTGGTGCTAAGTAACTAGAATAGATGTGGACCTGTGTAAGCTAGGCTAAAGCTGCAAAACATTTTTTGACTGAGTGAAACACTAAAGCAGGGAATTATCTTTCACAAAAACAAGAAAGAAAAGACCTTCATAATACATAAATTTGGGTCAAGGAAAGATGACTCAGCTGCAGTTATATTGAGTTGGCAAGATAATGACATTTGGTCTCAGTAGATGCATTTTTAAATTTTTTTTTCAGCTTTAAGTGACTTTATTGGTACATTTTAGGATACAGTACAGTTACATTCATTGTTGGGATCTTGCATTTTTATTTTAAATAGAAGGTACCCTTTAAAAGACTGACCACATGAGAGACCAATTCATTTTTGGTAGATTTTGACTGAACATATCACTGGAGAAATAAAGTAGATTGTTTTCTGTTTTCTCCATCCCATGACCCAGCTTAAGTCAGTAAAAAAGACCCGTAAAACTCTGTAGGTAGCCCCAAATCTGGCTGCACAGGACACTCAGGACTATCCTGGCCAGTTCCTGGGGCAGGTATGGCCTCTCTAGTCTCATCAGGAATGTTCTGAGTTCTGAGTTAGGGGATGCAGAGGGTACAAGTATTCTCCTGGACAACAGTGTGCATATGGGAATTCTATGGTATGATATATGTAGTGTTTAGCATTCATTCTGAGGAGTGAGAAAGATTCTTTATTTTAAATTTACAAAGTTTGGCATTACGGATATATAAAATATACTGTGGTCTGTATCCAAAAATCAAGGAAGCAATTATTCAGCAAATTTTGAAAAATTTTCACAACCTGACAGATATGTGGCATCTCATCTCTTTATTCTGAAGCAAAATAACCATAAAAATAAATTCTCAGCTTCTAAGTTTCATTTGAAGCATTACATTTTCAAAACATACCTTCAGACCCCATTTAGAGCCTTAATGACATCCTCTACACACCAGCTGCTGTTCCACTCTGCTTCAACAGTATTTTAATTTGTCATCATCACCCCTCTGTCCTAGCAGGTTCCTCTCCCAGGTGTGCCCAGAAGCTCACTGTGACCCACCTGTCTCTGGCGTAGGCTTCTAGCCAGAAGCCACAGCAGCAGCGCAAAAGGTGGAATCTGCTTACATTCTGACAAGTTTCTCTTTTAAGTGTAGCTATTAAGTCTCTCTACATAAAAAAAAGAGGGAGGTGAGGCTGAAGAAAGAAAGGAACTGCAGTTCCTGGCTCTCACTGAATGAAAGAATGCCAGTGGTTTGTAATGGATGGCCACGTGGGTGGACACATGGAACCAGCTATTACCTGACACTGATGAGAGAGTGGTCTTTTGACAGAGCTGGCAGGTCTTCAAGGGTGGACACTCATGGAAACATGGAAGAAGGTGAACAAATGAATACCAATACTTTTGGCCCTCTCCAAAGGCCTATTGTTTCTGCTACCAGTTTCTGTTACTTTTCAGTTCATTTCATAAATGCATAGTGGTCATATCCAAACATCTCAATGATAATACTTTTTTGATAATAAAGTTTACAACTATACCAAGATCCAGTAAAATCTATCCTTTCTTTTAAATAAAGAAAATAGAAATAGTCTTTGTCATTCATTCCATAATTCAATTAAAATAAAGCTCTGAAAGACTCTGTTCTATGTCATCCTTGTTTTGTATAGTTGAATTTGGGTTTTAGAGTTGGGCGACTTGAGTTTACACTGATTATGTGACCTTGAAAGAGTAATTTACTTAGTTTCCACATCTATAAAATAGGGCCATAGTAACTACATTTTGTAATAGCTACAATGTTTATATTAATGAGGTTAGTATCGCATCTAGCCGTGTATCTGGTATCTTGTAGGAACTTAAAAAAAATCTCTACCTACTCCTCTGTCTTTTAATGTCTAGAGCTGCCTATTGGTTCAATGTACATAGTACAGCATTTTCTCCAAATTTCCTATGTAGATATTTTAAAGACATGATCCAGAACCTTACAAAATTAGAAACCTGGGATCAAAACGGGGAAAGAGTGGTTGAGGCTTCAGAATCTTAAGGAGAACCAGAAACAAGTCACAAATCCTGGCCTGAAATCTTGGTTTTAGTCCTTACCAGCTAAAGGAACCTGTGGACATAATTGCTTCACATCTTAAATCCTCAGTTTTTGAAATCTGAATGAAGGAGATTATAGTATTTCCTTTATAACCATTTACTGAAGACATTCTTCATGTGGACGTACATTAAACTTGAGATTGAGTTTTCCACAAAGATAAACAAATTATATTCAAAGCCCTCAAAAGTGCTTGGAGCCAATGGGATGACTTACTCATGCACTCAGTTTTATAAGATATATTTTGAATATAGAATTGGTTCCTGAATTCCTTTTCAGAAACATTATAATATAACAACGATAGCTACAGACATGCCATGTCATTTTCGATGCACGGTATCCTACTTCCTATCTGTGTGGACACAGGCAAGTTATTTAATCTAATTTTGGAAATAAGGGAAATAGTGAAATTGTGACTGCGAAACAGAATGCTGTATATAATTATAAGAAATATTGCAAGCATTCCGTAAAAAAATCTAGTTCTAAAGTTGGCTACAGGGTCTCCTCTATGCTTGGGGTAAAAGGGGCCAGGCTTGAGAGCTTCTTATGAATCTTCTCTCTTTAGACCAATAATCTAGGGCTGAGGATTTAGCTCAGTGGTGCCACCTCCTGCCTTGCAAGTGCAAGGACCTGAGTTCAATCCCTGGTACCAAAACAAAAACAAAACAAAACAAAACAAAACAAAAACCCATGGATTAATAATGTATGTAGAAAGATCTAATCTTTACCCTGAGAAGTGGAATTGCTTTGGTATTGGTAGGTACATGTACAGTTTTGAAAGTCTAGCTTCTATGTCTGGACATTCTTTCTTGAAAGAGCAGAGTGATAGAAGTATGTCTTTTTCTCATTCTTTTTCATAAAAGCTATCTTGAATATTTTATCTTGCCATTTTTTGTTTTTAAAAATCCTCCATTTTCTGTAAGAAAGTTTTTATAAATTTCTAAGAAAAGTACAATCTTAACAAGCTACAAGGAAACTATGAGATTAT
The DNA here is from genome assembly GCF_012274545.1 of Fukomys damarensis. Lineage (NCBI taxonomy): Eukaryota > Metazoa > Chordata > Mammalia > Rodentia > Bathyergidae > Fukomys > Fukomys damarensis. The sequence continues at coordinate 13,189,781 of NW_022900918.1, forward strand.
AATGAGCTTCAGTAAAAATCACCATGTGCACAGAATTGGTTAGGAAAGAAAAGTGTTCAGGATCTAATTTTTAAGGTTCTTGACAAGAAAATCTGTCCCTAAAGTAAGGAATAACTTTCCCAAATGATTGCTTCAGCTCCTGATTCTCACTCTGACTCAAGCCCCAGCTGCATTCATTTTATTTCATTTTCTTTAAAACTGGAGATAAATAAGGATGAAATACTGTGCATATGTACCACCTTGTTTCTGAGGAGTCCAATAGGTTTTTAGCACATTATCTCATTTATCTTCCCTAAGCTCTGAGAGGCAAGTGATGAGTATAATGCCCCTAATGATTGATGCAAATGAGAAAACCAAGGAGGAATGACAAAAGGAAGTAAGTGAACACGAACACACTGGAGCAGGCGACAAAGTAGAGAAGAGAAACTATACCTCAGAAGTTGTCATGTCCAAGAACTTCCTTTAAGTATCATCACCCATCATCAGTGAAGAGTGAAAACTGCATAATAAGGTAGTGTATCCTGAGAGACAGTGGGCACATTTACATACCTTTTAGTATAGTGTATAGTTATAATTATTCTATTTAATTATTCTTTATTAATGTTAACATCTTATTGTCCTAACTTGTAAATTGAGCTTAGTATCAATATGTATATATAGGAAAAAGCATATATAGATATGTACATGTAGGAAAAGGCACAGTGTATACAGGAGTTGGTACTATTCACCATTTCATACATCCACTGGGGGGCTTGAAATGCATTCCCTGTGGAAATGTGGGGGCTATTGGAGCTGGTTGTGCAAACCCCTTGCAGTGGTTTTTATGAATGAAGACACTATTATCACTTGTTTTGGGAGCTGATATTTTAATAAAGGATCAGACAGTTACAGACAGTCTTTTGTTTATCAGTCAAAATACATCTTAAATGGGTCAAGAGAACAGATGTGAAGAGTGGGGATGACACTGGGACAGACACAGTTATTTATTTACGTAGAATGGATTCACAAATCATGGAGGGAAGCCATTGCCCTAAATTGCCTTCTGTAATGTTCATTCATCAAGTACCAAGAGGACTAAACCAGGAAAAGAACTGTCTATTATAACAATTAGTAACAGAGTATCCAGTGTCAACCAACCATAAGACATCATGACAGCAGTTTAGAGATTGAGCATTAAGGGAAGGGAGGGAGAAAAGCACATTGCCAACAGGTAAGTCAAACAGACAACCAAAAGTAACTTTCAGAGGCACTATAGCATGGTTAAAAGCATGCAGAAGACAGAGCAGCCCTGAACAGAACTAAATTCTAGATCATTCACTTTCCAGCTCTGTGGCCTTTTGGGTTGTATGAAGGCTATTGGCAACGCATATAAATTATTTGTGCCTTGACTTGCAATAAATGACATTTATTAAAGTGATCTTAATCTTCTTCATCTTATTTTCTCCTTCCTAAAACATACTTATAATCTTTCACTTTAAGTTTTACCAATCAAATTTTAATGTTTTGGAGATCATACAATTAACTGATATTTTACTTTCAGTAGTATGAATTTTGTATTTGATATGGCTCAATATCTTTTATTCAAAAGATGTGAAGTTTAAGAAAGATAAAAACCATTGTCATTATTATTGTGCAAATATCTCAGTATTTGTGGCTGCTTCTAATTGGCATATTGTTTTACTAATAATCATATGTAAAATATTGATTTAATTATATTTTCTATTTTCTCATCTTATCACTCTTAATTGTCTTACCAGCCAGATTTTGAATGATCATCAATGAATAATGTCACCAGGTACCAAAATGTGGCAAGCAGAACTAGTATGCCTATGTGCTTATCTGTTTATGGTGGCCTTTGATGCATCCACTTACTAAGCTGAGTGACTGTCATCTCCCTCCTAGAATGTTTGTCACATTAATTTCAGGAAACATCCTCTCCCAGTTATTCAAGCAAACACCAATCTAGATGCTGTTGTGATGGGATTTTGCAGATGCTGTTAAAATCTCTAGCTGATTTCAATTTAATATAAAAAGAAACTAGTCCAGTTAATATGGATGGGCCAGACTTAGTTGGAAGGCTTTTAAAAGAGCTAAATTAAGAGACTCTTGCTTTTAGATTTAAAAAAATTCATCTTGTATTAATTGGATTCCAGCCTGCTCATTATCTTTCTTTCCTTACCTTCTGTTCTGAAGACTAGGACTTGCATTACTTAGTTGGCTACCAAAATTCATGAGTCAATTCATTATAATAAATCCAGGTAGATAAATATATTTCTATTTTGATGTAACTGACACAGAGAGGTTAAGAATTTTGCCCAAGTCCATCCACTTACTTAGCATAAAATAATAATTTTATTATGCAAATTAAGTTGAAAAGCATTAACTCTATATTAGGTAATTATGACTAGTAATGACAGAAACAAAAATCCTTTAGTAAACTTTAATTTGCCTTAATCCTTTCATAAATAACTGATTATAATTTTAAATGCATTTATTAATGAGTTTCATTCTATTAACATAAATCAGTATATACATACATACATACATACATAAATATATATGTATGTATAGATATCCTGATGTGATGTGTGTATATTTGTATCCTGATGTGTATCTCTTTGGGTGCGTGTGGATGTAATGAATAGAATCAATGAACTGCACATAATTCAGAGAATTGTAGTAAATGTGGCTATAGTACCAAGAATGGAAAAGGAGTAGAAATAAATTCCAAAGCTTGTGGTAGTTATCATTTCAGTACCTAAGCATGGGCCACAGAGGATAGCAAACCATTGAAAGGAGAGGAGGAGTTTTTGAGTATGAACTTCAAAAGCAAATGTTTTTAGGTAGGTGATAGTGGTGCCAAAATACTGTGACTGAAGCCTTAGGAATAAAGAGTAAGGAGACTCACTGCTGCCTGTGAATTTGGACAAGCAAGTGAAGGAGCCACCTACTTTACCTTCTCAACTCTATGGGTGAAGTTTCTATAGCTTCTCTCTTTAAATAAAGCTTCTGAAATTTCTGGAAGCAAAAGGGAGCTAGCACAGCTTCTTTTTCTACAAAAACCACTCTTTCACTGTGTACAATGTAAACAGCTGTGTGTGTGTGTATGTGTGTGTGTGTGTGTGTGTGTGTGTGTGTGTGTGTGTGTGTGTGTTATGAGGGATCAAACTCAGGACCTTGTGCTTGCAAGATAGTCACAGCTGAATCCCAGGCTAAAGTGAACAGCTTTCTAGTCCACAATAACTTCAGCAGGTTTCAGCTGTCGTGAGCTGGTGGTTTCAGAAATCATTCTTTTTTTTTTTTTCATTGAGTTTATTGGTACTTTTTAAGTATACAGTACAATTACATTTATCATTCGGATCTTATACCTTTACATGAAAAATCTTGGTTCTCATTTTTTCCCCAATAACTCTGCCCTCCCTTCATTTCTTCCAACCTCCCCTATTTACAAAGACTTTGTTTTCATTTTTTCATTTTCTTATATTTTTTTCTTTTCCCTTATTTCTTTCTCCTACCTTTTCCACCTTCCCTACACCTTTAGCCCTTTTCTTCCTATTGCACATTGTCAGTTATACAACTCAGATATTACTTACACTTTTAGTTTTTCACACCAGAGAAATTATTTGGTATTTAAACGTGTGTCTTATTTATTTCACTGAAGAATATGGCCTCAATATGCTTCCATTTTCCTATGAATGACTCTAGTTCCATAGTACTCCATTTTATAGAAAAACCACATCTTCTTTATCCAGTCTCCAACTGATGGGCAGATGGGCTGTTTCCAAGTTTTAGCTATTACAAACTGTGCTGCCATAAACATGAGTGCTCACATATCACTGTGGTATGATTCTTTTAATTCTCTTGGAAAGACACCCAGCAGAGAGATAGCTGGGTCAAATGTGGAAATCCATATTGATTTCCACAGTGGTTGCACTGGCTTTTATTCCCACCAACAATGGAGGACAGTTTCTTTCTCCCCACAACCTCACCAACATTTGTTATTTTTTGATTTCTTGATAGCAGCCATTCTTCCTGGGGTGAGGTGGTCAGAAATCTTTCAGTAGAAAATTTGCATAATCAAATTAAAATGAGATCATTAAGATATGGTCTAAACTACTATGATTGATTTCCTTATAAAGAAGGGAAATTTGGACACAGATAGGCATGAATGGGAAAGATGTACAAAGACAGAAATATTGGGAGACTAATAATGGGAACATGAAGATATAGATTTGGAGGATGTATCTGCATGCCATGATTGCCAGGAAAATACTAGAAGCTGGGAGAGAGGGATGGAAAAGATTCTCCTTCAGTCTTTAGAATGAACCATTTCTACTGTCACCTTAATTCTGGACTTCTTCTCTCCAAAACTGAGACAATAAATTTCTGTTATTTTAAGCCACCCCAGTTATTGGTACTTAATTTTACAGTCCTAAGAACACACACACACACACACACACACACACACACTTACACAAACATGCACACCCATACGTAATTTGTTACTATTTTTAATATAAAAAAAGCAAAGAGACAGAGTAAATTTTTCAAATGTCACTGTATTTATTACAAACAGAAACAATTATTTTTAGTCTCTCAAAGAAACTATGTTTGAGCAAATATCCCTGCGTTTCCAGTAGTGATATTTGTAGTGACACTCTTTTTTTAAATTTTATTCAGTTTATTGGTACATTTTAGTTATACAGTACAATTACATCATTATTGGGATCTTGTACCTTTACATGACAGGTCTTGGTTCTCATTTTTTCCCTTGTTCCTGCCCTCCCTTCACCCCCTCTTTCCCTTCCCATTTACAAACACTTTATTTCCATTTTAAAATTTTCTCATATATTTTTCTTTTCCCTTATTACCTTTCCTCTACCCTTCCCAATTTCCCTACACATTTAGCCCTTTTCTTCCTATTTCACATGGTCAATTATCTCATTAGGATCTTATGTACTATTATAGTTTTTCACACCAGAGAAACTATTCAGTATTTAAACATGTATCACTTATTTATTTCACTTAGGAGTATATACTCAATATGTATCCATTTTCCTATGAGTGAATCTAATTTCTCATTCTCTATGGCTGAGTAGTATCCCATTTTATAGAAAAACCACATCTTCTTTATCCATTCTCCAACTGATGGGCAAATGGGCTGTTTCCAAGTTTTAGCTATTACAAACTATGTCTCTATAAACATAGGTGTGCATATATCATTGTTGTATAATTCTTTTAATTCTTTTGGAAAGATACTTCTTACTAAAGTTCTCTTTGTTTAATGTCTTCAACTTCTACCTAAACCAGTCATCCATTAATTCCTTAATTTAGTTTTTAGCTGACATGAATAAATAATACTGACAAATGATCCAGTGCAGCAAGGACATCAATACCCAATTCAAATGGTGGCAGAGACTTTGACATCTTTCTTTTTTCTGAGAGTTCATAGGAAAGAAAGTAATTCTGACCCAAATAGATGTAAATCATGCCTCATTGTAACCAGTGGCTTGTTCTTATCATTGTTATTCTCTGTTAAACCCAGATGAAAATTCACTAATGGCAATTTTTTCAAAACTAAAAGCATTTTTGCCACCTGACCAACAGTCACATGGAAATCTTTTTGGAAGAACTGCCTTCATTTATTCCTTAGATAGCTACTTTATTTTGAGCAAAGTACAATTCCACTATAAAAATTTGGCTATTTTTACCCTTGAGGGTAATAAGTATTTTATAAAATATTGCTCTAAATATTTCTAGTTGGAAGATGAAGAAGCTATGGCTTCCTTTGACTTTATGTCTCTGTTTTTTCCATCCCCTAAACCAAGGAGGAAGAAGAAAAACATATCCCTCTTAATTCCATCACAAGAGCATCTTTGTTGAACTAACCAGAGCCAATTATTGTTATGTGAGTTGTTTGACAGTTGAGTGAAACCAATGACATTTGATGCTGTTAAGCAGCATTTTATTCAATTTCTTACAAACCACTGCAAGTAACTGCTTGCCAGGGAATTTTTCCTCATAATTTGAGATTGTGGAACACTGTCTTTGGAAGAATTCCTAGATTTAGTGAAAATGTGCCTTTCTCTCTCTCATTTTCTGTGGATGTTGTCTTTTTCTTTGTCTCTACCTCTCATGCATATTTAATCACCATTTCCATGTGTTAAGAGGAGCACTATTTCTCTCTGGGGTTTTGATTACATCTGTAAACACTGGAAACACTATTTTCTTTACATCATTTTCTACAGATTTTATCTTGACTATAGGAAAAGGAAAATTCTTCAGAGAAAAGTGAAGATGAGAAATACTAAATAGGGAGGAGTTTAAAAAATGGGTTATTAAATCAAATCTACAACTTTAGCAAATTCAATGTTTTATTTATGAGATGAATTATTCCATTTACATCATTTTTTAAAAATCCCAATTTTCCTTTTCTTGATACAAAAAATTTATGAAAAAACTGAAAATGTGATTTATACTAAAAGTACTTTTCTACTTTTTCACAAGGGAAAATAATTTTTTAAGTCTTTCTAAAGTTTCCTTATCCCCACAACTCAGTTACAAGAAAAGTGCAGATTGATCTATATGAGACCTGGAGGAAGTAGTACAAATCAGTAAATGGAAAGGAGAGGAAAGAACCAAAGTCTGGTTTCAGTTAGCAACATGGAATTGTAGTGATTGTGGATTTCACTCCATCAATTAAAGGCAATTAACCAATATAATGAATATTTGAAGTATGAAACATATAAAAGATGTGTTGATTATCCTGAAGTCTGCCATGTTAAGTTGAATGTGGAGTATTGGCTTCTTTTTTAGACTCTAGTCAAGGTTTTATGATTGTAAGATCTTGAGGAGAAGAAAGAATCTATTTTTCTTGAGAGGAAGAATAGCTTTTGGGGGTTTGTTATCATCCTGCCAAGGGGAGTGGAAATGGGCAATGTAAGAATGAATATTTGGAGATATTACCAAGTGCCTCCTCTTGTAGCAGAGTCTTCATGGAAAGATACTTCCACATATTCTGGTATCCAGCTATGCCAAGTAATGTGGAAATAAGAAAGAGACACCTGAAAAAAAAACAAAAAACTGCAAAACCATTTAATTCATGAAAACAAGTGACAAATATATTTCAGGAATCAAAGTTTTTCAGTCAATTACAGCTCTATCATTTACTAATTGCATAACCTTAGGAATATTTTTCTTATTTTTTTTGTGTGTGTGCTTCAGTTCTGTTAGCAATAAAAAGTGGAAAATATCACTATCTACCTCATAAATTGTGATGACTGAAGGAGGTATTGCCTTTACAGTATAGTTCACTTAATTTCCAAAAGCAGTTTATCTGTACCACATGAGCAGTTACCCTAATGAGACAGGGAGGTAGGGTGTGGTTAAGACTAGCTGGGAAAGTAGTTGTAGTCTATTCATCTTAGGACACATGGACAGAACAGTTGCCAAAGCTCTGCATGTGCTCTTCCTGTGACAACTTGAACTGGGTTTTGATAGCATGACTTGGACAAGATGTCACATGGCAGCTATAAAAGAGGGACAGCCATCGTTAAGCATTGTCTATCATGTCTATTCACAGTAGCCCATCCTATGTTACAAGCATATTTTCTTTTCCCTTTTCCTACTTTTGCTTGGCCCAGATTTGCTCTATACAGCATTGTTTTCCCCTAACTTTGATAAACAAAAAACTTTGCCACTGTTTATGCTTGTTTCCTTCAGTTCTTTTTTCAGGACAGAAAGAAACTAAAAAAAATCACCTTTAAAAGGATATTCCAGATCCCAGTAAGATTAACCCACCCTTTGTCTCCAATATTCTGTGGCTTTCATCTTCTTGGGCTAAATATTTTCTGGATTCTCTGGCTCTCTAGGTTACAGATGACCATTATGGATTCTGTCTCTGATCTTTCAAGCCTCTGTATAATTAGACATATATTTTTTATCGATTTCCTCTGTAGAACCTGGACAATATAAGTATACATTTGAAAGGGGTAATATATGGGTATTGCTTAACCCAGATACTGGTATGGGTATATACATACATTAATAAGTTTCCACTATTATTAAGAGTCACTAGATCAGATATGTGGCTGTGTGTATGCGTGTGTGTGTGTGTGTGTGTGTGTGTGTGTGTGTGTCCTTCTATGTATTCTTTTTTAACTTCAGCCTCTCTTAGTGGAGAAAATCAAAAGTCTGAGACCAGGTACATAAATTGAATGGGCAAGCACTAGCTAACTAGGAAACATTTTAAAAGTCTAGGAGCCATGGGAAAAGAGATATTACATTTGCAAAGTGTTCTGATCAGGTGAGATATGTTTTGTATAGTAAGGAAGAAGAATGCAAACTGTTGCATAACTTGAGCTCCAGCATTCTTTTTTATGGTGCAGGTAACCAACAATTCAAAAACAGCAATTATTAAGCAGGTGTTAAGTGAAATATGAGGTTCTGGTGACAAGAGGGTTGCAGAAAAGGATATTACTTAATCCCTTAGGGAGTTACTGTCTAATTAAATATTAGGCACCTAAAAAGATCACACATTATACAATTATAAATTATGTAGGAGCTAAGAAGTAAGAGTAAAATTGCAACTGGGGAGTTGAAAACTTGATTAATTTTCTGATTTGCCCAGGGCTGTCCTGATTTCAGCCCTAAAAGTCTCATTTTATGAGATCTACCTCAGTCCTGGGCAAACTAGGAGAGTTACACTGCAAGTAAATCTGGAATCCATGATCAGGGTGAGAAGTCAGAAAAAGCCTCTGAAAAAGAGTTGACTCCTACATGCATGGAGGTCAGCAGCTCCAGAATCATTAGAAGAGCATTTCTGTGAATTAGTAGCCCAAGATGGAAAATAGCTTAGTGAGAAAGGACCAGAAATGGAGGGCTCTTCATGTGATAGCCAACCTGACCCCATTTGTCTAAGTCCAGTGATTCCCAGTGGTACCTCCCCTTTCCTACCCTGGGAGTCTCCTCATTTAATGCATGACAAACCACTGCATCCTACAATCTGCAACAATATGTGACCTTTACAACTTTCCACGTGGTAGAATCTTCACAGCCTTGTAAACAGGATACTTCATCTAAACTGTGAAACTTCTCCTGATCCCCACTAACTTAGCAAATTTCTGCTTCTATGAAATTCAGCTTGCACTCCCACCTCACTGAACCTTTCCCTACTAGAAGAGCAACTAAAAAGAAGCCAGCAAGGTGCTTTTCCTTGTTGAGAGTTTTTCCAGAGTGAGCTGTTCTGGAATACTGTCAATAAAGGACTCAAACTAGTCTCAAAGTGGAGGTGACTCTCTATAATCTCTCATGATTAAGTATAACACTCAAAGGAGTTAGAAAAGGAAGTGGATTATGCTGATCACTGTAATCCATACTGGGCAGGGAGGCATATAGAAGAGCAGATTTTACTTCAGAAGCAAAGGAAAGATTCTGAAGAGTTTAGCTAAAGGAAAAAACAAGCTCAACAATCCTTTATGGCTTATTTGTAGATAATTATTCTGACTACTACTATAGGGAGAAATGTTAAGACAAGAAAATGGATATGGAAAATAGCAGGTGGGTTTGAAAGCAATTTTGACATTTTGAGACAATGTGTTTCTTATATCAGAACTCCTTAATTGTGGAATTCAAATTGTGGTCACAGCACTGCACCACTAGCTGGGGCTGTGTTATAATTGCAATGTTTGAAACCCCTGTGTAGACTTACTATATCAGAAAGTCAGGGTGACTTTCTAGGTGACAGTGATGCATGCCAAAAGTTTGGGAATTATTCTTAAGAAAACAAAATTGTGTACAAAGACAAAGCTTTAAAAAGATGGAAACATGGTTATGATATCATTTCATTTGGGTTAAGATCCTGGAGAGTAATAGTAGACTTAGAAAGAACAGAGATCTACATTGTACATAGCGATAAGCATCACACCTTGTATTATATTACAAACAATGTACTCCTAGTAAGATAGTTGGAAGCTTGAGGGAAAGGTATATAATTGTTGTTTGAAAGACAAAATAGCTATTATAAAATTTGTCAGCAATTGCTAGGTAGAGTAATTATTGCTACATGAAAAGTCATAAAACAATTTCTGAAATTATCTTAAATCAAAGTTTCTTCCAGTCCCATATTTCTGTGATTTCATGGGCAGAAAGAAAATTTTAGCTCTAGCATTAGGCTCTTTAGTATGTAGATCTGTTGATAAAGAAAACCTCTATAAATAGTCTGAAACACACAAAATGTTAAGGAAATATAGAATAGCTACTGTGTTTTACTTCTGTAGTTTGCTTTGATTTGCTTGTTTCTTAGGACAAAAATACCAGAGGTTTCATCATTAACTACAAAGCCTGATGGCACATAGCCCCAGTTTAAAATGTTATAAGACTAATGAATGCTGAAGGTGCTTAGCTGAATCCTGAGGGTGAGACCACATGTTCAAACTAAGATAACAATCGTCATACCTTACAAGCAAAGTACATTTAGACTGTAAACCCTAAGCTTTCTGCATATGACTGTAAAAGAGTTAAGATGACAAGAATGTCACCAGTTCTGCTTTCTAACTCTGACCCCCACTTTTGTGGGCTATAATAGCTAACTAGGTGAATTCTAAAGATAAACATCCTAACGAAAAAGAAGATGCTACATTTGGGAAAAAATTAAAGTGTCTTGTGACCATGATTTGTATATTTTTGATGAGAACTGAGAGAACTGGAATGTCTTATCAACTACCTAAAATGAGGTCATGATTGTGAAACTCCTATAAAAGGCAAGTTGTAAACCAACTTGTGGTTGGTCATATTGCACAGCCTTTGGTGCAGTCCGACCCTTTGCTAGCACAGTAAAGGTTTTCATTTTACCCACTTCTGCATCTCTGTGTGTCACTTACTAGTTCCTTCTGCAAGATTGTCACTAGATAAGGTCCATGGAGGTTAACCAGAGGGGAGATGGGTACATCAACTCATCCCACATGAAGCAGATTCATCAACTCTCCTCATAGGAAAGTGTTTTAGGACATGCTAGGGAGAGGCACAGACACTTTTATGAAGCAGTTTTAGAAAGTAGAGAAGGGATTTAAGGAGGCATAGATCAAAGGAAGGATCAAAGGAGGCATAGATCTGATGCAGAAGATCTGACTGAACTTTTAACAAAAGAAGGGGACCAGCCTTTATGGATTTGTTGAGGCAGGCCAAGATCTGGTTGATTAGTATCTTAGTTCTGGTTTCACAGGGTGGCTCCAAGAAAAGTCCTCATTATCTGAGGGAGCAATTCAGGCTCTATGAGATTATTTTTCCTGGAATTCACATAACTGTAATTTTAGTGACTGGAGACTTCTGAGTGTGCTTTGATAGTTGAATTTATTATTTTGGTGTCTTTGATCTTAAAGCTTGGGGGATGAAATAAATAGTTTTTAAAAAATACAGCTAATAAACTTATTCTGTCAACTTTTAGCAGATCGTCCCTACATAATTAACATGTGTGTATGCAGAGCTAAGTAAAGATCTGATACAAAATTTCAAGGTAAAAAAGGACAAAATGAAGGTCATTTGTTTTGCTTGTAGTTATCTATTGGCACATGTAGGCCAAAATAAAGTATCACATTTTTTCCATTTTTATTGAGGTTATTGGTACATTTTAAGTATACAGTACAGTTACATTCATTACTGGGATATTGCAACTTTACATGACAGGTCTTGGTTCTCATTTTTTCCCCTTGGTCCTGACTTCCCTTCACCCCCTCTTTTCCTCCCCATTTACAAACACTTTATTTCCATTTTTTCTTTTTCTCATAGTTTTTTCTTTTCCCTTACTGCCTTTCCCCTACCTTTCCCACCTTCCCTATACCTTTAGGCCTTTTCATCCTATTTCACATTGTTGACTACTTCATCAGGATCTTATGTACTATTATAGTTTTTCACACTAGACAAACTATTTGGTATTTACACATGTGTGACTTATTTATTTAACTTAGGAGTATATCCTCAATATATATCCATTTTCCTATGAATGACTCTAATTTCTCATTCTTTATGGATGAGTAGTTACCCATTTATAGAAAAACCACATATTCTTTATCCAGTTTCCAACTGATGGGCAAATGGGCTGTTTCCAAGTTATAGCTATTACAAACTGTGCTATTATAAAAATAGGTGCACATATGTCACTGTGATATGATTCCTTTAATTCTTTTGGAAAGATACCCAGCAGAGAGATGGCTGGGTCAAATGACACATCTAGTCCCAGCTTTTTGTGGTATCTCCATATTGATTTCCATATGGTTGCACCAGTCTCAACTCCCACCGACAATGGATAAGGGTTCCTTTCTCCTCACAACCCCGCCAACATTTTTATTGTGTGATTTCTTGATAGCAGAGATTCTTTGTGGGGGGAGGGGGAATCTCAGTGCTGTTTTCCTCTGCATCTTTCAAATGACCAGTGATGTGGAACATTTTTCATATATTTACTTGCTTCTTTTACCTCTTTGTCTGAGAAATGTCTGTTCATTTCAGATGCCCATTTTTGAATTGAGTCTTTATATTGGGGGCTGATAGTTTTGAATTCTTTGTATATTCTACATATTAGTCCTTTGTCTGAGGAGCAGCTGGTGAAAAATTTTTCCCACATTGTAGGTTGCCTTTTAGTTCTGCTGATGGTTTCTTTTGAAGTACAGAAAGTTTTTTAATAAGATGAGATCCCACTTGTTGATTCTTCTAGTTCCCATGCTACTGAGGATTTGTTCATAAACTCTTTTCCTATGCCAATGTCTTCCAGAATTCTGTCTAATTTATCTTCCAGCAAGATTAATGTTTCTGTTTTAATATTTAGATCTTTAATCCACTTGGATTTTAACTTAGTGCATGGTGAGAGATAAGGGACTAGTTTTAATCTTTGACAGGTTGAGATCCAGTTTTTCCAACACCATTTATTAAAGAGGCTGTCTTTCCTCTACTGAAGATGGTCAGTTCCTTTGTTAAAGATGAGATAGCTGAGTACATCTGGATTTGTTTTTGTGTCTTCCAGTCTGTTCCACTGATCCTCAGGCCTCTATCTATGCCAGTACCATGCTGCTTTTATCACAGTGGCTTTGTAGTATAATTTCAAAATGGGGATTGTTATATCCACTGCCATGTGTCTGTTTCCTAGGATGGCATTTGCTATTCTAGGTCTCTTATGGTTCCAAATGAATTTTGGCATTCTTTTTTCTAGTTCTGTGAAATACAGTGTTGGAATTTCTATTGGCATTGCATTGAATATGTATAACAGTTTTGGTAGTATGGCCATTTTCACTATGTTGATTCTTCCTACCCAGGAGCAGGGAACATCTTCCCACTTTTTTGTATCTTCTTTGATCTCTTTTTTCACAGTGCTGTAGTTTTCAGTGTACAGGTCCTTTGCTTCTTTCATTAGATTGATTCCTAGATACTTCATTTTTTGCATGCTATTGTAAAACGAATTGTTTCCCTAATTTCTCTCTCAGTGAGTCTGTTATTTGTGTATAAGAGGTCTATTGATTGTTGAGTGTTTACCTTGTATCCAGCTACTCTGCTAAAAGTGTCAATTAAGTCTAGAAGTCTTTAAGTGTAGTTTTTTGGGTCTTCAATGTAGAGTATCATATCATCAGCAAATAATGACAGTTTAACTTCTTCCTTTTTATCTTTATTGCTTTAATTTCTTTCTCTTGTCTAATTGCTATGGCTAATATTTCCAGAACTATATTGAAGAGGAGTGGTGATAGTGGGCATTTTTATCTTGTTCCTGATTTTAACATGAAGGTTATCAGTTTTAGGCCATTCAATATGATGTAGGCTGTTGGTTTTCCATAGATAGCCTTTATTAAGTTGAGATATAGACCATGTATTCCGATTTTTTGCAGGATTTTTGTCATCAATGGGTGTTGAATTTTGTCAAATGCTTTTTCTGTATCTATCGAGAGGATCATGTGGCTTTTTTCCTTGACTTTGTTAATATAGTGTATGACATTTATTGATTTACATATGTTGAACCATCCTTGTATCCATAATCCAACTTGGTCAGGATATATGATCTTGATGATCCTCTGTATTCTGTTTGCTAGTATCTCATTAAGGATTTTTGCATCTATATTCATTAAGGAGATGGGCCTGTAATTCACTTTTTTAGTTGCATCTTTCCCTGGTATGGGAATCAAAGTGATACTTGCTTCCAGGAATAAATTTGGCAGTATTGCTTCCATTTTAATTTCATTGAAAAGTCTGAAGAGCAATGGCAGTAGTTCTTTTGCAAATGTCTTGTAAAATTGAGCAGTGAAACCAACAGGACCTAGGCTTTTCTTTGTTGGCAAGTTTTTAACTACATTTTCAATTTCACTGATTGTAATTGGGGTGTTTAAAATGTTTTTATCTTCTTTGTTCAACTTTGGTAATTCATAAGTATCTAGAAATCTGTCCATTTCTTCTGTGTTTTCCATTTTAGTAGAGCACAGGTTCTCAGAGTAGGTACTGAGGATCCTCTTGATTTCTGTTGGATCTGTTGTGACTTCGCCTTTTGCATTCCTGAATGCATGGATCTGATCTTTTTCTTTCTTCCTTTCTTTCTTTCTTTCTTTCTTTCTTTCTTTCTTTCTTTCTTTCTTTCTTTCTTTCTTTCTTTCTTTCTTTCTTTCTTTCTTTCTTTCTTTCTTTCTTTCTGATAAGGTTAGCTAAGGGTTTATCAGATTTATTTATTCTTTGAAAAAATCAACTCTTTGATTCCTTTATTTTTTGTATTATTTTCTTAGTTTTCATTGCATTGATTTCTGCTCTATCCTTTATAATTTCCTCTCTTGTTTGAGCTTTGGGTTTTTCTTGCTCTTGTTTTTATAGGAGTTTAAGATTCATCATTAAGTTGTTTATTTGAGCTCACTCTGTTTTCCTAGGGTGGGCATTCAGTGCTATGAATTTTCCACATAGAACTGCTTTCATTGTGTCCCATAGTTTCCTGTATGTTGTATTGGCATTTTCGTTTGTTTGTAAAAACTGTCTGATTTCTTCTTTAATTTCCTCTGTGATACATTGATTGTTCAGGATTCTGTTCAATTTCCATGTGTTTGTGAAGTTCCTACAGTGTCTTATGCTACTGATCTCCAGCTTTATTGCACTGTGATCTGATAATATGCAGGGAATAACTTTGATTCTTTTGCACTTATTCAAATCTGCTCTGTGTGCTAGTATGTGGTCTGTCTTGGAGAATGACCCATGTGCAGCTGAAAAGAATTTATATCTGATTTTGTGGGGTGGAACACTCTATAGACATCAAATAAGTACATGCATTCAAAAGCTTGGTTCATAGCAGAATAATCAACATATGGGATCTCATCTTATTAAAAAGCTTCTGCACTGCAACAGAAACCATCAACAGAACTAAGACACAACCTAGTAAAAGCAGCAAGTAAATATTTGAAAAAATGTTCCAGATCACTGGTCATTTGAGAGATACAGAAGAAAGCAACACTGAGATTCCACCTCACCCCACAAAGAAAAGCTGCTATCAAGAAATCACACAATAACAAATGTTGGCAGGGTTGTGGAGATAAAGGAACACTTATCCATTGTTGGTGGGAGTTGAGACTGGTGCAACCATATGGAAATCAATATGAAGATACCTCGAAGAGCTGGGACTAGAGGTGCCGTTTGACCAAGCCATCCCTCTGCTGCATAGCTTTCCAAAAGAACTAAAAGAATCATACCACAGTGATGTATGCACACCCATGTTTATAGTGGCACAGTTTGTAATAGCTATAACTTGGAAACAGCCCATTTGCCCATCACTTGGAAACTGGATAAAGAAGATTTGTTTTTTCTTTAAAGTGGTATATTACACAGCCATAAGGAATGAGAAAATAGATTCATTCATAGGAAAATGGATACATATTGAGGATATACTCCTAATTGAAATAAATGTCACACCCATACAAATACCAAATAGTTTCTCTGGTGTGAATACACTGTAATAGTACATAGGATCCTAATGAGGTAACTGACATTGTGAAATGGGAAGAAAGGGACTAAAGGTGTAGGGAAGGTGTGATGGGTAGGGGACGGATAATAAAGGAAAAGAAAAAAATGTGAGAAAATGAAAAGATGGTAATAAAGTGCTTGTAAATGGGGAGGGGAGGAGGGGGCGAAGGGAGGTCAGGGACAAGGGGAAAAATGTGAACCAAGACCTGTGATGTAGAAGCACAAGATCCCAACAATGGATGTAACTGTACTGTATTCCGTAAAATGTACCAATAAACTCAATTAAAAAACAAACAAAAGTTTGGTTCAGTTCTAGTCTTTCATTGTTGATTTTTTGCCTAGATGATCTGTCTATTTGTTATCGTGGGATATTTAGATCCCCCACTACAATTGTACTAGTGCTTATTTGGCTTTTCATGTTACTTAATATTTGTTTTATATAGTTGGGGGCATTTATATTTGGTACATATATGGTTATGATTGTCATCTCTTCCTTTTGAATTGTTACCTTTACAAGTATGTAGTGGCCTTCTTTTTCTTTTTCTCACTTAATCAGGTTTGGTGTGAAATTTACTTTGTCTTCAAATATGATTATTACCCCTGCTTTTTTCTGGGCTCCTGTCATGTGGAGAATTGTTTTCCACCCTTTCACTTTCAGTCTATGGGCAACCTTTTGCACTAGGTGTGTTTCTTGTATACAACATATTGTTGGATTTTGCTTCTTAATCCATTTTGCCAGTCTATTTCTCTTGATTGGTGAATTGAGGCCATTAACATTGATGGTTAGAACTGATATGTACTGACTTCTTATTGTCATGTTATGATCCTTTTGTTGACTCTTTAATTTTTTGCCCTCTCCTTTTAGTTTCTTGCCTTGATTATTTGATTTGCTTTGTTGGGCCTCATGGTGTTGTGGTCTTCATTATCTTTTTCTAGGATATTGTTTAGAATTCCTTGTAGTCTTGGTTTGTCATTCATGAATTTTCTTAGGTGTTCATTGTCATGGAAGTATCTTATTTGCCCATCCATTTTGAGAGAGTTTTGCAGGATACATCAGTCTAGGTTGGAGGTTGTTCTGTTTTAGGACTTGGAATACCTCACTCCAGGCTCTCCTTGGCCTGAGGGTTTGTGTTGAAACATCTGCTGTGATTCTAATGAGCTTTCCTTTGCATGTGACTTGTTTCTTTTCTCTTACTGCTTTTAGTATTTTGTTATTCTGTTGGGATTTTGGGATCGTGATTATTATATGTCTAGGTGTAGATTTTTTTTGATCATGGCTAATTGGAGTCCTATATGCTTCACTTATCCGTATGTCAAATTCTTTCCCTCTTTTTTGGAAGTTTTCTGTCATTAATTCTGTGAACAACTTTTTAAAGTCATTTGTGTTTTCTCCTGCTACTTCATGGATTCCTATCAGTTTTATATTATTCATTTTTGCATCATCTAGGAGTTGTTGGAACGATTCCTCATGATCCCGTACTATTTTAAAAGACCTCTCTGCTAGTTCCTGCCTAACTTACCTTCTAGCAAGTTTAATGTTTCTGTTTTAATATTTAGATCTTTAATCCATTTGGATTTTAATTTAGTGCATGGCGAAAGATAAGGGTCTAATTTTAATCTGTGGCAGGTTGACATCCAGTTTTTCCAACACCATTTATTAAAGAGGCTATCTTTCCTCCACTGAGGATGGTCAGCTCCCTTGTCAAAGATGAGGTAGCTGAGTACATCTGCATTTGT
The DNA here is from genome assembly GCF_012274545.1 of Fukomys damarensis. Lineage (NCBI taxonomy): Eukaryota > Metazoa > Chordata > Mammalia > Rodentia > Bathyergidae > Fukomys > Fukomys damarensis. Next base: position 13,207,484 of record NW_022900918.1, read on the forward strand.
TTTTGTGTCTTCCAGTCTGTTCCACTAATCCTCAGGCCTATTTCTTTGCCAGTACCATGCTGTTTTTATCATAGTGGCTTTGTAGTATAGTTTCAAATTGGGAATTGTTATACCCACTGCCATGTGTCTGTTGCCTAAAATGGCTTTTGCTATTCTAGGACTCTTATGATTCCAAATGAATTTTTGGATTTTTTTTCTAGTTCTGTGAAATATAGTGTTGGAATTTCAATTGGCATTGCATTAAATGTATATAGCAATTTTGATAGTATGGCCATTTTCACTATGTTGATTCTTCCTACCCAGGAGCAGGGGATACCTTTCCATTTTTTTATATCCTCTTCGATTTCTTTTTTCAGAATGCTGTAGTTTTCACTGTAGAGATCTGTTGTTTCTTTTGTTAGATTGATTCCTAGATACTTCATTTTTTTGGATGCTATTGTAAAAGAAATTTTTTCCCTTATTTCTCTTTCTGTCTGTCTGTTATTTGCGTATAGAAAGGCTATTGATTTTTGGGTATTCACCTCATATCCAGATACTCTACTGAATCTGTCAATTAAGTCTAGAAGTTTTTTGGTGGAGTTTTTTGTATCTTCAATGTAGAGTATCATATCATCAGCAAATAATGATAGTTTAACTTCTTCCTTTCCTATCTTTATTGCTCTAATTTCTTTCTCTTGTCTAATTGCTGTGGCTAATGTTTCCAGAAATATATTGAAGAGAAGTGGTGATAATGGGCATCCTTGTCTTGTTCCTGATTTTAACATGAAGGTTTTCAGTTTTTTGCCATTCAATATGATGTTGGCTGATGGTTTTTCATAGATAGCCTTTATTAAATTGTGGTATAGACCATCTATTCTATTTGCAGGGTTTTTATCATGAATAGGTGTTGAATTTTATCAAATGCTTTCTATGCATCTATTGAGAGGATCATATGGTTTTTGTCCTTGACTTTGTTAATATAATGTATTACATTTATTGACTTTCATATGTTGAATCACCCTTGCATCTCTGGAATAAATCCAACTTGGTCAGGATGGATGATCTTCTTAATAATCCTCTGTATTCTGTTTGTTAGTATCTTATTAAGGATTTTTGCATCTATACTCATTAAGGAGATTGGTCTGTAGTTCTCCTTTTTAGTTGTATGTTTCCCTGGTTTGGGAATCAAAGTGATACTTGCTTCCAGGAATGAATTTGGAAGTATAGCTTCCCTTAAGAAACCATCAGCAGAACTGAGAGACAATCTACAATGTGGGAAAAAATTTTTACCAGCTATTCCTCAGACAAAGGACTATTATCAAGGATATATAAAGAACTCAAAACAATCAGTCCCCCCAAATATAAAGACCGGATTCAAAAATGGGCATCCAAAATGTGCAGACATTTCTCAGACAAAGAAGTAAAAGCAGCAAGAAAATATTTGAAAAAATGTTCCACATCACTAGTCATTCAAGAGATGCAGATGAAAACAACACTGAGATTCCACCTCACCCCACAAAGAATGGCTGCTATCAAGAAATCACACAATAACAAATGTTGGCGGGGTTGTGGTGAGAAAGGAGCCATTCTCCATTGTTGGTGGGAGTGCAGACTAGTGCAACCACTATGGAAATCAATATGCAGATACCTCAAAGATCTTGGACTGGAGGTTCCATTTGACCCAGCCATCCCTCTGCTGGGTATCTTTCCAAGAGAACTAAAAGAATCATATCACAGAGAATTATGTGCACCCATGTTTATAGAAGCACAGTTTGTAATAGCTAAATCTTGGAAACAGCCTATTTGCCCATCCGTTGGAAACTGGATAAAGAAGATGTGGTTTTTCTATAAAATGGAATATTACTCAGCCATAAAGAATGAGAGATTAGATTCATTCATAGGAAAATGGATACAAATTGAAGATATACTCCTAAGTGAAATAAATAAGTAACACATGTGTAAATACCGAATATTTTCCCTGGTGTGAATAATCTGCAACAATGCATAGGATTCTAATAAGATTACTGACATTTAGAAATGGGAAGAAAGGAGCTAAAGGTGTAGGGAAGGTGGGATGGGTAGGGGAAGAGTAAAAAGGGAAAAGAAAAAAATGTGAGAGAATGAAAAGATGAAAATAAAGTGTTTGTAGATGGGGAGGGCAGGAGGGGGTGAAGGGAGGGCAGAGGTAAGGGGAAAAAATGAGAATCAAGACTTGTCATGTAGAGATACATGATCCCAACAATGAATGCAACTGTACTGTATCCCTAAAATGTACCAATAAACTCAATTAAAGCTGAAATAAAAAAGATCTCTCTTTTCACTGTCACTGTCTGCAATCCTATCTTCTGTATCTGAGATTCTATCTTCACATTCTTTTATTATGTTGTGCACACTTTCAATAGACTTTTTAATCTCCTGGATATCTGTTTGAATCTGCTTAATGGATTCCATTTCTTTCCTATGTTGGGCATTCATTGTTTCCATTTCTTTCTTATAGTGGGCTTTCATGGCTTCTTTCATGGTCCTGAGCTCATCTATTTTTTTTTGTCAGTTTCTGTTCTAGAGTCTGGAATCATGACTTTCATTTTGTTCACCATCTCTATGATTATCTGGGAAATTATTTCTGTTTTGAATTTTTCTAGAACCTTATTGTTCTGTTTTGTTACTTCCTGTGCTGTGAGTTCTGAGTGTCCTGGTGGTTCACTGTCAGACTTTTCATCCTCCTTTGCCCTACTGTTTGCAATTGGTGAAATGTAAGTCTGTGTTTGTGTCTTGCTTAAGTGTTTTCTCATTTTTATATTTGCTGTTGGGTTGCCCATGATTCAATCTTTGGGTTATCAAATTTTCCTGAAATAATTGCATTTTAGCTTTTGATTCTCTAATGACTCATAGCCATTCTCATTTTCACAATATCAGAGAAAACAACTCATTAAATCAATCCCTATCCTTTATCCCAGTTGATACAATCAGCAACACAATAGGATCAATCAGTCCTTGCAAATGGACCACTTGTGGTAGTTATTTATCTATCACCTTTAAACCATGTAAATTAAATTAAAATCGAGAAGCAGCCCAAAATATGTTTGCAGTGAACAAACTCCTCAACATAGCATATTTACCATTTAGGATGGGGGCCTAGGCAGAGATAGAATGAGAACAGTAAATAAGTAAAAGAATTAGAGAAGGTTTCAAGTGAAGCCAGAGGACATAGAATGACCACACAATCTTTAGGAAGCTGTTAAACTCAAAATGGATAGAGTGCAAGTATAAGGACAAGAATATATCCTCTTAACAGCAATAGGGGCTCACTTTCCTTTGAAACTACTGACCCTTGAGTTCTGCACAATGATAGAAAAAAAGAACATTAAGAAAAAAATGATTAAAGAAGAAATCTGAGTCAGGGCCAGAGCAGGAACATAAAGGCAGATGAGGGACAATATGGCTGAGCAAGAGTCTGAGTTGGTGAAAGAGGACAGAAAAAGGAGTTTACAGAGTGGAGTGAGGAAAAGAAAAGGATAAAAAATGACTTTGAAGGGCCTCTTTCAGACTAGATTTCTGCTGTCATAATACACATCATGTGAAGCCATGTGCGGAATCTAATCCCCTATCTCAGTTAGCCAATGGCAGCCCCCCATGATACAGACTGACCTCAGGCCATAAGGCCCACAGTGAGCTCCCTGACCTCCAGCAGGGTTGAACTCCAGACAGTTCTACTACAGTTTTCCCCCACCCTTTCTCTGAAGGTGTTCAAATTTGGGAGCTCAGAAAATTACCCTTTATAACCAGCTATGCCTTTGTGGAGTGGGTCCAAAGACTGGCACAATCAGGAGGTCTGGGGGCGGTGCTCAGCATCTCCTGTGTGCCTACCCTCCTGATGCTGGAGCAGCAGTGGCAGCACCCACAAGGGAGGGCATGGCTACCCGGACCTGTGGACTGGGTCCAGGCAGGCCAGAGGCAGATCTGATATCTGAGCCGCTTTCCTGAATCTTATCTTCCTCAAGAATCACCTTTTTGAAGCAAACATCATTTTTAAATCCTTGACTGCCTCAGAAGAAAATAAAAATCATTTGTTTAATATGTTAAGAGATTAAAGGCTAGGAATTTCTAAACATTTCTTCAATTTTAATCCAAGGAATTACACAGTAGAGATATTATTGACAACTGGGGAGATGGAATCCAGGAGGTTCAATTAAGGATGACATAGTTTATCAAAAAGAAAAACAAGGCTAGGCATGGTGGTGCATGCCTGTAATCCCAGCACTTGGGAGGCTGAGGCAGGAGGATCGCTGTGAGTTCAAGACCAGCCTGAGCTACATAGGGAGTTCCAGGTCAGTCTCAACTAGATAGTGAGACCCTGTCTCAAAAAACAAAAACAAAAACAAAAAACAAAAAATAAAAGAAAAACAAAATATTTATCAGAAAATGGAAAGACTGTCACACTGTAAAGAAATTCAAATTGAGAGTAGAAACACGGTGGAAAAAATTTACAAGTCAAAAAGATAATCAGATGTGAGTGTAACAATGAAAAGTTGCTACAGACTACCAGAGTAGAGAGAACATTGATGGATTTCCTAGAACAGGTAAAGATAAACATCCTAACCCAAAAAAGGTGCTACATTTAGTTAAAATTAAAGTGTCTTGTGACCATGACTTGTATGTTTGTGGTGAGAACTGAGAGAACTAGAATGTCTTATTGAACTACCTAATATGAGTTCACGATTGTAAAGCTCCTGAAAATAAATGCTGAAAATACCGAGAAGAGTCAAGATAATAATAGTGGTATGGATTCTAAATATGTATATACCTCAGAAAGTGTCATTCAATTCAATATCTAAATATAAATATTATGTTTCCTTTCTTCACTTGATCTTAGCCAAAAGGCTGAGAAGCGATTATTGTTTCCTTTCTTAATACCAATTTTGTCTCTCAGGACAGGAAACAACCTGAGACTTTATTACTCTGTATCTAATTTTGATAAACAGAAGAATCAGTTTGTTATGTAGATCTATACAGGATTTTGGGAGAAGTCATTTGAATGTAGAGATTATAACAACAAAGGAATAGAAATATTTACAAATTCTTATTTGGAAGGGCATTTTCTTTGGGATGTGGGTATTTTTGGCATGTCATTTACTAGGTTTCAAAGTCTTTTAGAATAGTAAATTATTATTATCTAAGTCAGATACTTCATTCAGGCAGGAAGTTCAAAGAAAATATAAATTCATTGTTTGACAAGATACCTTTTAATTAAACTCTAGGTGGCTAGCAGAGCTTTAACTGTTAGACTCAGAATAGCTGTACTTGAGAAATCAATCCAACAACTTCTAGATGATGCAAAGAAAAATAACATAAGACTGATAGGAATCCATGAAATAGCAGGAGAAAACACAAATGACTTAAAAAAGCTCTTCACAGAATTAATGACAGCAAACTTCCCAAACAGAAGGGAAGAATTAGACATACAGATAAGTGAGGCATATAGAACTCCAACTAGCCATGATCAAAAAAAATTTACACCTAGACATATAATAATCATGATCCCAGAAATCCAACAGAACAAAATACTACTAGGAGTAAGAGAAAAGAAACAAATCACATGCAAAGGAAAGCCCATTAGAATGACAGCTGACTTTTCAACACAAACCCTGAGGTCAAGGAGAGCCTGGAGTGAGGTATTTCAAGTCCTAAAACAAAACAACCTCCAACCTAGACTGATGTATCCTGCAAAACTCTCTTTCAAAATAGACAGGGAAATAAGATACTTCCAAGACAAAGAACACCTGAGAAACTTTATGAATGACAAACCAACACTATAAGGAATTCTAAACAATATCCTAGAAAAGGACAATGAAGGTCACAATACCTTGAGGCCCAACAGACCAAATCAAATAGGCAAGGCAAGAAACTAAAAGGAGATGGGAGAAAAAGTAAAAAGAATCAACAAAAGGACAATAACATGACAATAAGTCAGACATATCAGTTATAACCATCAATGTTAATGGCCTCAATTCACCAATCAAGAGCAATAGAGTGGCAAATGGATTAAGAAGCAAAATCCAACAATATGTTGTATACAAGAAACACGCCTAGTGCAAAAGGAAGCCCATAGATTGAAAGTAAAAGGATGCTAAACAATTCTCCATGCATCAGGAGCCCAGAAAAAAGCAGTGGTAGCAATCTTATTCACAGACAAAGTAAATTTCAACCCAAAACTCATTAAGAGAGACAAAGAAGGCCACTACATCCTTGTAAAGGGAACAATACAAGAGGAAGAGATGACAATCATAACCATATATGCACCAAATATAAATGCCCCCAACTATATTAAACAAATATTAAGTAACATGAAAAACCAAATAAGCACTAATACAATTGTAGTGGGAGATTTAAATATCCCACTACTACAAATTGACAGATCATCTAGGCAAAAAATCAACAATGAAATACTAGAATTGAACCAAACTTTGGAACACATGGACTAAATAGATGTCTACAGATTATTCCACCCCACAAAATCAGAATATACATTCTTTTTGGCTGCACATCGATCATTCTCCAAGATAAAACACATATTGGCTCACAGAACAGGTCTGAATAAATGAAAAGAATTAAAGTCATCCCCGGTATATTATCAGATCGTAGTGCAATCAAGCCGGAGATCAATAGCACAAGAAACTGTAGGAAATTCACAAGCACATGGAAACTGAACAACACTTTCCTAAACAATCAATGCATTACACAGGAAATTAAAGAAGAAATTAGACAGTTTTACATTTAAATGAAAATGCCAATACAATGTACAGGAATCTATGGGACACAGTGAAAGCAGTTCTAAGGGGAAAATTGATAACATTGAATGTACACACTAGGAAAAAAGAGTGGGCTCAAATAAACAACCTAATGATGAAACTTAGACTCCTAGAAAAACAAGAGCAAGAAAAATCCAAAGCTCGAACAAGAGAGGAAATTATAAAGATCTGAACAGAAATCAATGCAATGGAAACTAAGAAAATGAAACAAAGAGCCGGTCTTTTGAAAGAATAAGTAAAATTGACAAATCCTTAGCTAATCTTATCAAAAAAAGGAAAGAAAAGGCTCAGATCCATTCGATCAGTAATGAAAAAGGCGAAGTCACAACAGATCCAACAGAAATCAAGAGGATCATTAATACCTACTTTGAGAATGTGTGCTCCAATAAAATGAAAAACACAGAAGAAATGGTAGATTTCTAGATACTTTTGAATTACCAAATTTGAATAAAGAAGATAAAAACATTATAAATGCCCCAATAACAATCAGTGAAATTGAAAATGTAATTAAAAATTTACCAACAAAAAAAAGCCCAGGCCCAGATGCATTCACTGCTGAATTTTCCAAGACATTTAGAGAAGAACTACTGCTATTACACTTCAAACTTTTCAGTGAAATTGAAAGGGAAGCAATACTTCCAAATTCATTCCTGGAAGCAAGTATTACTTTGATTCCCAAACCAGGGAAAGATGCAACTAAAAACATGAACTACAGGCCAGTCTCCTTAATGAATATAGATGCAAAAATCCTTAATAAGATACTAACAAACAGAATACAGAGGATCATCAAGAAGATCATAAATCCCAAACAAGTCTGATTTATTCCAGGGATGCAAGGGTGGTTTAACATAAGGAAGTCAATAAATGTAATACATTATATTAACAAAGTCAAGGACAAAAACCATATGATCCTCTCAATAGATGCAGAGAAAGCATTTGATAAAATTCAACATCCATTCATAATAAAATCCTACAAAAATTGGAATAGATGGTCCATACCTCAATTTAATACAGGCTATCTATGAAAAACCAACAGCCTTTAGCTCAGCAATTTGGTGGCCTGCCTCGCAAGCATAAGGACCTGAGTTTGAACCCTGGTGCCAAAACAAACAAACAAACAAACAAACAAAAAACACCCAACAGCCAACATCATATTAAATGGCCAAAAACTGAAAACCTTCATGTTAAAATCAGGAACAAGAGAAGGATGCCCACTATCACCAGTCCTCTTTAATATAATTCTGGAAACATTAGCCACAGCAATTAGACAAGAGAAAGAAATTAAAGCAATAAAGATAAAAAAAGGAAGAAGATAAACTGTCATTATTTGCTGATGATATGATACTCTACATTGAAGACCCAAAAAACTCCACCAAAAGACTTCTACACTTAATTGACAGATTCAGTAGAGTGGCTGGATACAAGGTGAACACCCAAAAAATCAATAGCCTTCTTAAACACAGATAACAGACTCACTGAAAGAGAAATAAGGGAAAAAATTCCTTTTACGATAGCATCCATAAAAATGAAGTATCCAGGAATCAATCTAACAAAAGAAGCAAAAGATCTCTACACTGAAAACTATAGCACTCTGAAAAAAGAAATTGAAGAGGATATAAAAAAATGGTAAGATGTCCCCTGCTCCTGGGTAGGAAGAATCAACATAGTGAAAATGGCTATACTACTAAAACTGCTGTTCAGATTCAGTGCAATGCCAATTGAAATTCAAATACTATATTTCACAGAACTAGAAAAAAGATTCCCAAAATTCATTTGGAACCATAAGAGACCTAGGATAGCAAAAGCCATCTTAGGCAACAGACACATGGCAGTGGGTATAACAATTCCCAATTTGAAACTATACTACAAAGCCACTGTGATAAAAGCAGCATGGTACTTGCATAGATAGAGGCCTGAGGATCAGTGGAACAGACTGGAAGACACAAAAACAAATCCAGATGTACTCAGCTATCTGATCTTTAAAAAAGGATCTGACCATCTTCAGTAGAGGAAAGACAGCCTCTTTAATAAATGGTGTTGGAAAAACTGGATCTCAACCTGCCACAGAATAAAACTGGACCTTTATCTTTCACCATGCACTAAATTAAAATCCAAGTGGATTAAAGATCTAAATGTTAAAACAGAAACATTAAACTTGCTGGAAGGTAAATTAGGCAGAACTCTGGAAAACATTGGCATAGGAAAAGACTTTATGAACAAAACCTCAGCAGCATGGGAACTAGCAGATAGAATCAACAAGTGGGATCTCATCTTATTAAAAAGCTTCTGTACTTCAAAAGAAGCCATCAGCAGAACTAAGAGATCACCTACAATGTGGTAAAAAACTTTTACCAGTTGTTCCTCAAAGAACTATTATCTATAAAACATAAAGAATTCAAAACAATCAGCTCCCCCAAATATAAAGACCCAATTCAAAAATTGGCATCCAAAATGAACAGACATTTCTCAGAGAAAGAAGTAAAAGCAGAAAGTCAATATATGAAAAATGTTCCACATACTGGTCATGTGAGAGATGCAGATGAAAACAACACTGAGATTCTACCTCACCCCACAAAGAATGGCTGCTATCTAGAAATCACACAATAAGAAATGTTGACGGAGTTGTGGGGAGAAAGGAACCCTTCTCCATTGTTGGGGGATTTGCAGACTTGTGCATCCACTATGGAAATCAATATGGAGATACCTCAAAGAACTAGGACTAGAGGTGCCATTTGACTCAGCCATCCCTCTGCTGAGTATCTTTTCAAAAGAACTGAAAGAATCATATCACAGTGATGTATGTGTACCCATGTTTATAGTGGCACAGTTTGTAATAGCTAAAACTTGGAAACAGCCCATTTGCCCATCAGTTGGAAATTGGATAAAGAAGATGTGTTTTTTTTTAATAAAATGGAATATTACTCAGCCATAAAGAATGAGAAAATAGATTCATTCATAGGAAAATGGATACATATTGAAGATATACTCCTAAGTGAAATAAATAAGGCACACATGTGTAAATACCAAATAGTTTCTCTGGTGTGAATAAATTGCAATAATACATGAGAGTCTAATAAGATTATTGACATGGTTAAATGGGAAGACAGGGGCTAAAGGTTTAGGGAAAGTGGGATGGATAGGGGAAGGGTAATAAGGGAAAAGAAAAAAAATGTGAGATAAAGAAAAGATGGAAATAAAGTGCTTGTAGATGGAGAGGGAGTAGCGGGTGAAGGGAGGGCCGGGACAAGGGGAAAAAATGAGAAGCAAGACCTGTCATGTAGAGGTACAAGATCCCAACAATGAGTGTAACTGTACTGCTTCCCTAAAATGTACCAATAAACTCAGTTAAAGCTAAAAAAAATGAATAGATGTTCTAATCAGTTTTATATCCAAAATCATGGTTCTCAAACTTTAATGTACATTAAAGTTATCTGGAAATCTTTAAAAAATTCATACTTAGAAAACACATCCCAGAAATAGTTTCTGTTTCAGGAGATTCCTTGTAGGGTTCAAATATCTGCATCTAACTAGTTCCCAGATCCAGGCATTGCTGGTTTAAACCATTGTGAGAACTGAGGTGTAAAGAAAGAAACACTATCTAGTTAAATAATTTAAACCTGCCCATACAGCAAGAGAAACCAATGGCAAGATTTATTCTTTTCTATCCTAAAAGAAATAATTCCCTATTTCTCAACCCTCTCTTTACATCAGCAACTCCCATGAGAAGTTTTAGAGGCACTTGTGTCTAGCGCTCTGTGGTTCAAATACTATTGGAATTAATGTAGGCTTCTAAGACAAATAATTTTATTAGTTAAAATTGCAGTTATGGTGGGGAATCATTGACCTTATGCTGACAGGTCTGTAATCTTTATTTCTTTGAATTGATGCTGCAGGAATCAACAGCTGACATAGGCTTAATGGGCAACTTTCCCTCAGACCTTGAGCTAATTAGGTGGAGTGCACTACCAAGGGGCCAAGTTCCATTATCTAAAAGTGTGATTTTGACTTGAAAAATCAAAGGTTAAGCATGTTTACTTCTATCCTCACCATTATAACAACAAATACATCTTGAACAGTTTGAGCACATCAGGGGAAACAGGATGTTAGAGACCCTCTGCAAAGGGGAGCCAGGTTGTGCTTGAACATGACTCTAGTTTTTCTAGTTTCTCTATTTTTTCTAGTTTCTTAGTTGTTAGTGTTTTTCCAGCATAATATTATACATAATGTGCTGGAAATTTTGTTTGCAGCAATCAGGAGGCAGGAAGAGGCTGGAATTGCAGCATCTATTGTAAAGGAAAGTACACAAAGGGTGCTTGGATATTACTAATTTAACAAAGTAGGGGAATTTTAAGCAAGTTAACATTAAAACAAATGTAAGCCATTCTCAGATAAAAATATTTTATTGGTTTTGAGATAAATGTTAATTCTATCTACATTCTTTATTTTCTAATGTGCAACATTTTTATTTATAAAAGCAATGAAATGCTACACACATCTACATCACTCATATGTAGTCAAGAGTCTTACATAACTTATCTTCCAACAAGTTCAGTGTTTTGGTTTTAATGTTTGTATCTTTAATCCACTTGGATTTTAGGTTGGTGAAACTATGGTGAAAGATATCAGTGTAGTTTTTATCTTTGACAAGTTGAACTCCAGTGTTTCCAAAACCATTTATTTAGAGGCTGTCTTCCTCCAGTGAGGGTGGTTGGCTCCTTTGTCAAAATTGAGGTAGCTGAGAATGTCAGGAGAAGTTTATGCATCTTTTAATCAGTTCCACTGATCCTTAGTTCTGTTTCTTTGTCAGTACCATGCTGCTTTTGTCATAGTGGTTTTGTAGTATAGTTTCAAGTTGGGGATTGTAATAACCCCTATTATGTCTCTGTTGCCTAGAATTGCTTTGCTATTCTAGGTCTCTCCTTATTCCAAATTAATTTTTGGAATTTTTTCTCTAGTTCTATGAAATACACTGCTTGGATTTAAATTTTTATATTTTTAATTTGATTGTAAGTTTGTTATTTATATATCTTAAGGAAACCACTTCTCAAATCAATAAGTGTTAATTTTCTTTTGGAAGATGTTGGAGATAAATTGATAATATTGATGGATTTGATAAACTCATATTTACTGAATATCTATCTGTTTAACAATGAGTAAAGATTATCCTTATTTCAAAGAGGATATTATATATAATTTATAAAAATATATTATATATATATATATGTAATATCTCATAGTAGCTTACATCTAACTTCATACTTCAATGCAACAGGTACACTAAAGATGACTTAGTAAAAACAAGAGGGAGTGGATGCTTTTCAAAAAGTCATTTTCACATGACAAAGGGAAAGTAATTCAAGTGGTTTCTCAGAACATGATCACTATTTTCATCTTAATTTTGAAATGCAGTGGAAAAATGTTATGCCAGATTTTCTTTTCATTTATGAAGGCTACTGTTTAAGTAGAAAAACAAAACACTATTTAACAAAAACTGTTTAAGAAATATTGAAAAATGATGTTTAATTTTCATAGAGAGCACTGAATCTTGACAATTTGGGGTCACAAAGTGATCTTTAAATTATTGGGAAACACAAGTGCTCTTTTCTGTTGTTCTCATGTGCATTTGTATAAATTAAGAATTGCAACACAAGAATTGTTCTTGTCTTCCTAAACACTTCTTGTGAGCTTTTGAAATTTAGCCTGAATATTTATGTACCCAATTACTTAAAGGGTAATAATTGCAGGTGATATGTATGTTCTAAACCTTCAACCTCCTGGGATTTTTTTCATTCCTATTTTTTTCTATCATAACATTTTAATCCAATCATGTGAGGATGAAAAAATATACACTTCCTACGTAATATTTACCTAATAGAGGAACACAGTTGTAGGTATCATATTTCAAATTGGGGGGGAGATTTTATTAATAAAATTTAATGAACATCTATTTTCCTCCCTTGAGATGTGTATAATGTGTGGCACTAGACACTTTGGTCAGTGATGGACTGCACATACAATAGTGGACTTTAGTGATCACATTATATCACCTAGAAATGTTATGGCTGATGTGATATTGCCATAATGACAAAACTGACATTGATGGTTTTCTCAGAGTCTTTGATATATTCTCTTCCACTTCCTTCTGCTCCAAATACCAATTACTCTATCTTCATATTAGACATTTTTCTAGTCTCTGTTTTCTTTCTTTTCTTCATTAAATGTATTGGTTTAATTTAGATATACAGTAAAGTTACATTAATCACTGGGAACTTGTATCCTCACATGATGTATCTTGGTTCCTACTTTCCCCCTCTACCCTGTACCCCTTCATCCTTCCCTTTTTACAAAGACTTTGTTTCCATTTTTCCTTATCTTATATTTTTTATATTCCCTTCTTTCCTTTCCCCTACCCTTCCCACTTCCCCTACTCATTTAGACCTTTTCTCCCAATTTTGTATTATCAGTTATACAATCTGGTCCATATATACACTTTTAGTTTTTCACATCAGAGAAACTATTCAGTATTTGCACACTTGTGACATCAATTTCACTCAAGTATGGCCTCAATATGCATTCATTTAGCTGTAAGTGACTCTATCTTCTCATTCCTTATGCCTGAGTGGTACTCCATATATATGATCTTCTTTATCCAGTCTCCAGTTGATGGGCAATTGGGCTGTTTTCAAGTTTTAGCTATTACAAACTGTGCCACCATAAACATGCATGCATATATATCACTGTGGTATGATTCTTTTAATTCTTTTTTAAAATACCCGGCAGAGGAATAACCATGGAATAACCATGTCAAATGAGACCTCTAATTCTAGTTTTTTGAGGTATCTCCATATTGATTTTCTCAGTGGTTGCACCAGTCTGCACTCCCACCAACAATAGAGAAGGGTTCCTTTCTCCACACAACCCCACAGCATTTGTTATTGGTTAATTTCTTGAGAGCAGCCTTTCTTTCTGTAGTGAGGTGCAATCTCAGTGTTGTTTTCATCTACATCACTCATATGACCATCTACATATTTCCTTGTTTGTCAGAGAAGTGTTTGTTCATTTCAGATGCCCATTTCAGATGAATTGGGTCTGTTCATTGTAGATGGATTGGGTCTTTATATTTGGGGGTCTGATTTACTGGAGTTCTTTACATATTTTAGATAGTATATCTTTGTCTGAGAAATACCTGGTAGATTTTTTTAACATTGTAGGTTGTCTCTTAGCTCTGTTGGTCATTTTTCTTGTAGTGAAGAAGCTTTTTAATACAATGAGATCCAAGTTGTTGATTCTTTATGCTGGTTCCCATGCTAATGAGGTTTTGTTCATGAAGTCTTTTCCTATGCCAATGTCTTCAAGAGCTCTACCTAACTTATCTTCCAATGAGTTTAATGTTCTGTTTTAATATTTAGATCATTAATCCATTTGGATTTTAACTTGTACATGGTGAAAGATAAGGGTCTAGTTTTAATCTTTGGCATTAAAACACAGTTATTCCATACAATTTATTGAAGAGGCTATCTTTCCTCCAATGGGGATAGTTGGCTCCTTTGTAAAAGATGATGTAGCTGAGATCATCTGGAGTTGTTTCTGTATCTTCCAATGTATTTCACTGATTATTGAGTCTGTTTCTTTACCAGTACTATTCTGTTTCTATCACAGTAGCTTTGTAGTATAGTTTCAAGTTGGAGATAGTGATAACCCCTGTCATGTCTCTGTTGCCTAGAATTACTTTTGCTGTTCTAGGTCTCTTCTTGTTCCAAATGAATTTTTGAATGATTTTCTCTAGTTCTGTGAAGTATACTGTTGGGATTTCAGTAGGGATTGTACTGAATCTGTATAGCAATTTTTGAAGTATGGCCATATTCACTGTGTTCATTCTTCCCACCCAGGAGCAAGGGGTGTCTTTCCATTTTAAGATATGCTCTTTGATTGCTTTTTTTTTCAGAGTGCTGTAGTGTCCAGTGTAGAGGTCTTTCACTTCCTTCATTACATTGATTCCTAGAAATTTCTTCTTCTTTTTTTTTATGGTATTGTGAAAGGGATTTTTTGCCTAATTTCTCTCTCAGTGATCTGTTATTTGTGTAAAAGGAGGCTATTGATTTTTAAATATTGTTCTTGTACCCCAGTACTCTGCTGAATCTGTCAATTAAGTCTAGAAGTCTTTTGCAGAGTTGCTTGTGTCTTCTATGTAGAGTATCATATTGTCAGCAAATGATGTGAGTTTAACTTCTTCTTTCCTATATTTATTGCTTTTATTTCTTTCTCTTGTCTAGTTGCTGTGGCTAATGTTTCCAGAGCTATGTTGAATAGAAGTGGTGACAGTGGACATCCTTTTCTTGTTTCTGATTTTAACATGAAGGTTTTCAGTTTTTGACCACTTAAATGATATTGGCTGTTGGTTTTTCACAGATAGCCATTATCAAGTTGGTAATGACCATCTACTATTATTTTCTACAGTTTTTATCACGAATGTATTTTTAATTTTGTTAAATACTTTTTCTGCATCTTTTCATATGATCATATGTTTTTTTGACTGTTAAAATAATGTATTACATTAACTGATTTACATATGGATAAACATCCTTGTATCACTGGAATAAATCCAACTTAGTCAGGGTGTATGATCTTCTTTTAAACCCTCCCCATTCTGTTTCCTGTATCTTATTGAGGATGTTTGCATCTATGTTCATCAGGGAGATTGGCCTATAGTTCTCTTTTTTAGTTGGATTTTTCCCTGGTTTTGTAATCAAAATAAAACTTGTTTCTACAAGTGAATTTGGAAGTATTTCTTCCCTTTCAATTTCATTGAAAAGTTTAAAATAGTAGCAATAGTTCTCCCCTAAGTGTTTTGTAGAATTCAGCAGTGAAGACATCAGGACCTGGGCTGTTTTTTGCTGGTAATTTTTTAATTACGTTTTTAGTTTCACTGATAGTAATTGGGAAATTTAGAATTTTTATATCTTCTTCGTTCAACTTTCATAGTTCATATGTATCTAGAAATCTTTCCATTTCTTCTGTATTTTCCATTTTTTTAGAGTGCTGGTTCTTGAAGTAGGTATTGATGATCCTCTGGATTTCTGCTTGATCAGTTGGGACTTCACTGTTTTCATTCCTACTTGCATGGATTTGAGGCTTTTCTTTCCTTTTTTTGATAAGGTTGCCTAAGGGTTTATTGATTTTATTTATTCTTTTGAAAAAAACAACTCAGATTCATTGATTCTTTTGTATCATTCTCTTAGTCTCCATTGCATAGATTTCTGCTCTGGTATTTATAATTTCCTACCTTGAATGTGCTTTTCATTTGTCTTGCTCTTCCTTCTCTAAGAACTAAAGATTCAGCAGTGAGCTGTTTATTTGAGCTCACTCTGTTTCTGAGTGTGGGTATTCACTGCTATAAATTTCCCTCATAGAAGTGCTTCCTTGTGTCTTACAGAGTCTTGTATGTTGCATTGGCAGTATCACTTATTTGTAAAAACTGTCTAATTTCTGTGTGACTAATTGGTTGTTCAGGAGAGTGTTATACAATTTCCATGTGTCTGAGAAGTTCTTATAGTTTGTTATGTTATTGCTCTCCAGCTTAATTGTACTATGGTCTGATAATATACATGGGATAACTTCAATTCCTTTACATTTACATTACATGTTTTATGAGCTAGTATATGATCTATTTTAGAGAATGACCGATGTGTAGTCAAAGAGAATGTATATTCTCTTTTGTGTGGTGAAACATTGTGCAGACATTTTTAAGTCCAGTTGTTCAAAAATTTGGTTCAGTTCTATTATTTCATTGTTGATTTTTTAAAGTCTAGATTACCTGTCTATTTGTAACAGTGGATAATTGAGGCCCCCCACTACATTTGTATTACTGCTCATTTAGTTTTTCATGTTCCTTAATATTTGTTTTCTATAGTTGGAGACATGAATATTTGGTGCATATATATTTATGATTTTCATCTCTTCTTCTTGGATTGTTCCCTTTATAGGGATGTAGTGACCTTCTTTGTCTCTCTTAATTAGTTTTGGTTTGAAATTTACTTTGTCTTCAAATAAGATAGCTACTCCTAATTATTCCAGGTTCCTGTCCCATGGAGTACTTTTTTCAATACTTTTACTTTCAGTCTATGAGTTTCTTTTTGAACCGGTGCATTTCTTATATACAGCATATTGCTGAATTTTGCTTCTTAATCCATTCTGACAATTGATTTCTTTTGATTGGTGAATTGAGGCAATTGACATTGATGATTGCAACAGATATATATTAATTTATCACTGTTATGCTATTTTCCTGTTGTTAGACCTTTTTAATTTTTCCTCCTGTCCCTTTAATTTATTGCCTTACCTAATGGATTTGCTCTGTTGTGCCTCAAGAAGCCATACCTTTCATTGACTTTTTAAAGGACATTGTTTAGAATTGTTTGGAGTTCTGGTTTGGTATTCATGAAGTTTCTCAGTTTTTTTTTTTTTTTTTTTTTTTTTTTTTTTTTTTTTTTTTTTTTTTTTTATTTTTTTGTTGTTGTTGTTGTTGCTCTCATGGAAGTATCTTATTTCCCCATCCATTAAAAAAATTTTTTTTGTACCAGGGATTAAATCTGCACTTGTAAGGCAGGTGACAGAACCATTGACCAAATCCCCAGCCCTTTCCCATCCATTTTAAAAGAATTTTACAAGATACGTCAATCTAGATTGGAGGTTGCTTCTGGGCATTCATAGCTTTTATCATGGTCTTGAACTCATATATTTTTTTTATCTGTTTATGTTCTAGAGTCTGTAATCATATCATCCAGTCTGCTCACCATCTCTGTTTTTTGGGAAACTATTTTTGTTTTGGATTTTGCTAGAGCCTTATTCATCTGTTTTTTGTACTTCCTGTGCTATTAGTTCACCATGTCCTGGTGGTTGATTGTCAGACTTTTCCACATCATTTTCCCTAGAATTTGCCTTTGGTGAGTTGGAAGTCTGTGTTTGTGCCTTGCTTAAATGTTTTCTTATTTCTATTTTTGTTGTTGGTACTGTCCGTGGTTTAATTCCTGGGTTAATATTTAGATCTTCCAGATATAGCTGGTATTTATGTTTTGAGTCTCTAATAACTCTGAGACACTCTCATTTTCATAATCTCAGGAAGGACAACTACTTATATCAATCACAATACCTTAGCCCATGTGCTACAACCAGCAACACTATAACAGCTTAGAAAATGACAGTTTGTAGTAGTTTGTAGTTAATTATTAATCTATCATCTTTACCTCTGTGGATTAAATAAAAATTGAGGACCATACCAAAATACGGTTATAGTAAATAAAATCTTCAATATAGCAAATTTACCCTTCAGGATGGAGATTTAGAAGGACAAAGGAAGTGATAAATAGATAGGTAGTAGAATAGGAGAAGGTTAGAAGTGAAGCCAGAGAATATGGGAAGATCATGCAAGCTCTAGTAAACTGTTGAAGACAAGAGGGAAAGACAGAATGAAAGAACAAAGACAAAATAGGAAAAACTAACAGCAAAAGGGAAGCTAGAAACTGTACTCACTTTCCTTTGAAACTAATGACAATTGGAGAAGGAAAAAGAGAAGAAAAGAAAAGAAAAAAGAAATCTGAGTTAGGGCAGGAGCAGAAACAAAAGGGAGATGAAGAACAATGTGGGAGAGTGTGAGAGTTAGTGGGAAAAAGAAAAAATGAGAATAAAAGGAAAAAAGGAAGAATTTCAAAAGAGTGGGAAAATAGAAATTAAAAATTAAAAATAAGACGAAAAGAAAAAACTAAAAAAAAACCGAGAATACTCCCTCAAGGTATGTTTCTGCTGTCACAATAGATGATGTGGCAGCACTGTGCAGTTCTAAATCAATTAGTCTCAGCAAGCCAGCAGCAGAGCCCTGAGATTCAGGCTGATTTCTGGCTGAAAATACCAATTTGAGAAACCTGACCTCCTGCAGGGTTAAACTCTGCAAGATTCTACTGCAGGTTCCAGATTCCCTTCCCCTGAAGTTGGTCCAGGTTTCAATGGGAAGTGGTGATCTCTCCAGCTTGCCAACTATGGTGGACTGGTGTGCCTTTATTGCAGAGATTCTCTTCACTTTTCCATTGGGCTTCAATTTTCACCAAGGAGCCTGACAGAAGCCCTCTTCCTTTTGCTCAAATCTGGTCTATCTTCTGGAGTTCAGCACAATGGCCTTTATGACCCACTGTGTCTCTGTGGTATGGATCCAGGTATCAGCCTAACGAGGAGACCAGGATGGGGGTCACTGGGATGATGCTACATAGGTCCCCATATAGCTCCACTCCTTACCAGTCTGCACTGCTTGGATGCCTGGGATGCTTGTGGTGGGGGTAGAAGCCTAGCTCCATGTGGATCTGGCATTCTTCACTGGTCTGCACCACTTGGAAGTTCCTAGGTTAGATATTTTTACAGATAGCACAGATCATGTGATTCCTTTACCAAATCCTTAAATAGTTAAAAAAAAAAAGTCTCAAGTGAATCTGCCATTCAAAGACCTAATTTTGGTGCATAATAAATTGCCCCAAAACTTAACATCAATAAGCAAATATTTATCATATTCAGGTATTGTTGGATCAGGAATCTGGAGATAATATAATGTTTTATTGTGCAGTGCTGAGGGTCTCTTCTGGAAGAATTGAAAGCTAGAAGCTTAATTGGTGTGATGGCTCAGTGACTCTTGTCTAGCAAGTGGTGTGGACTATTCCTTCCTGTAAAGAGCTTTTTGTTGGTCTTTCTGTAATTTTACTAACTCAAGTATTGGAGGAAGAATGATATACAAGGAGAAGAGTCTGAAGCAAAAGCAATTCAATCAGGGTATCTAGACTTTTCATAACATAGCCTCAGAAATGACATAGTATCAGTGGCACACTGTTCCTTTGGCTGGAGTAGTTTTGAGATTATGCATATTCTAGGGGACATAGACTCCACCACTTTATGGAAATGGCAGGGATCTAGATGCATGAGACTGCAAATTATTATGATTATTTTGGGAAGATTTGGCCCACAGCAGATCTCCACCAGTTGCCCTTAAGTTGGCTTCTCATTTGGATGTTGTGCTATTTCCTTTATGGGGATTTTTTTTTGTCCCACCTCACTCCTCCTTGTATATTTACTGTCATTTGGAAGTGGGGCATAGTACTATGTAATTCTGGCTCAAATGAAGCTTAAATAATCAAATAACCATCGGGAAGTGCAGAGGAGAAAGAAATTAATATACCTTAAAATAATGCCATCTAGTTATGGAAGTTAGTTTAAGAGATTATTAATTTTAGCAGCATAATGGTTTTTAGGTCATAAATTCTTTGTTCTGAGGCTAGAATCATAAAGTACTTCTTTTCTTTAACCCAGGCTCTTAGTCACACAATGTGAAATGACTCTTCCCACCCCTAATTCAATTCCCTGACCCAAAGTCCTCTATGCCATGAAAATAAACCTGGTTGAACCAACACTATATTGGTAAAAGGTTGAGAAAAAAAGAAGCATCAATGTGGCAGAAGAAATCAGTCAAATATCAAGGCCCAGTAGATACACAGATAAGAGAAAAAAGCAAAAATTAAGTGTTCCTCTGAGTGGGCTTAGTTGGGATCCCAGAGAGAAAAGCAAAGGTAGGTTTCAAATCATCATCAGTGGGCTAATAGAAGGGACATTTTGTGTTGTAATATACCCTTCTGACTTTTAATATTTGAGGAAATGTAACCAAATATGAGGTTAAATACATTTTGTTTTCTGCTTATAAACTCTGCAAACAAAAAAGTTCTGCCTTTTTCCTTACTCTTAAATTTTGCTTCATCTAGGACAAGTCTCTTTTAAAGCACGTGTTAATCTTGTCAGGTCCCATTCAAATGCTATTTTCTCTATCACACCTTCCAATTGATGTCCACAGTGCTTTTGTAGCTCTTCACTACCTTTATCCCACAGCTACTATGGGCTTTTCTCTACCCTCCAACAAATTGAAGGGTCTGAAGAAGAATCAGAATAGCTTGAATATAGTCATTGTTAAGTTGTTATTTAATTAGTACTTAATGATTTATTCAACTCTCCAAAATACTTGCTGTAGCTATACCTAGTATTTTGAGTGTCAGTTTTGCTCCTGCTCCTTTTTAAAAAAGTGTACAAAACCAAAGAAATTGCAGGTACAAGCACTTACAATGATCAAGATTTTGACTTTGGAAGGAAGATGAAATTTTCTAGCAAGGAAAAAAAAATTACTATTGGGAAGACAATACTTTTAATGAAAATTAAGAGCCTGTGTGTTAAATGACCTAAAGTACATACAATAATTTTAAGTGTTATTTAAAAAAGCATTTTATTAAAAAGTAGTAAAGTCAAAATGAACAAAATAAAATTTTTGATATGTAACAACACTTTACCTATTATGTTTTAGTCTTCAATATGACAAAGTTGACTCAGTTTGGCTAAATTTTAGACAGATTTCTTTTTGGACCAACCTGCCCTGACATTCTCTAATTCTTTACCACAGGCTCACCCCAGCTCTCAACTGTTGTTTCAGTGGGGTTGAGTTCAATCTACCTTATTTCAACAGTTTGAATAATGTCTGCCTTGTTTGTTTAATTCCATCACATGCAATTTGTCTTTTACAACTATCACCTCAAATAATCATTAAATTAATTTATGGGTGTTAGATTTAGAATGGAGAACTAAGAAAAATAAAGCATTTTAATACATTCTAAATTAGGCTCATTAAAGTCTAATCCATATCTTTCAATAACTTGTCCTTGGATGTTATTATCAAAGACAGAAGAGTAGGAAATAATGGATAAAATGCTGAATTCAGGATAGAATTCATTCATTCACTCATTCATTCAACAATATATTTACTTAGGGACTTCTAAATAAGCATTGTGAATTGGAATTTAATATTAAAAAGATGATAATATTTAATATTTTCCTACATGGATCTCACAAACATCCTTAATAGTACAATTCAACAGGTCTTCCTTAGACCCATGTTGTCAGCTGCTATTTCAACTTCATCCATATTACAGCCATCAGATTGAGTAAATGGTAACACTACCCTGTGTTCCTTATGAGAAAGAGAGCCAAAATTATTGAACAGATGGAGGAAAAGATGCAAAAATCTCAAACTTCTGGTCTAGTTGCTTCATTTCTCAATTCAAGTGGGTAACTTTTCTCCCATGCAGAAAGATGTTTCTGATATGTTTCTGAGTCTTCATGACTGATTCCTCACATGCAAAGGATTATAAATTCTTCTGACTTTTAATATTTCTGTTTACTAATTGAATGTCTTTCTCATTACTTTTTAAAATTAGTTTTATTGGTACATTTACAATATATTGACATTCCTTGTTGGAAATTTGTACCTTTAGATAATCAATATTGGTTCTCATTTTTCCTCACCCCCCTGCCCTCCCTTCTACACCTCCATCCCTCATATCTACAAAGACTTTGTTTCCATTTTTTTTCATTTTCTTATATTAATTCCATTTCCTTCTTTTGTTTCCCCATCCCTTCCATTTCCCCTTCCCATTTGTCCATTTTTTTCCTATTTCACATTACTTTTTATAACTTTTAGTCCTTATTTACACTTTCAGTTTCTCACACTAGAGAAATTATTTGGTATTTACACATAGGCATCCTATCTATTTCACTTAAGAGTATCATTTCAGTATACATCCGTTTAGCTATAAATGCCTCTAATTTCTCAGGTTTTCTTTTTTTGGCTGAGTAGTATTCCATTCTAGAAAAAAAAAAACACATTTTCTTTATCCAGTCTCCTGTTTATGGGAAATTGGGCTGCTTCCAAATTTTAGTTATCATGAATTCTGCTGCTATGAACATGGGTGCACATACATCACTGTGGTATGATTTTTAAAAATTCTGTGGGGGAAGATATCCAGCAAGACAATAGCTGGGTCAAATGGGACTTCCAATGCTAGTTCTTTGAGATATCTCTATACTGATTTCCACAGTGTTCACACAAGTCTACATAACAGTGGAGCAGGGATCCTCTTTCCCAACCCCTGCTAACATTTGTTATTGGTTAACTTAATAATACGAGACATTCTTTCTGGGGTGAGGTGGAATCTCAGTGTTTTCATCTGCATCTCTCGAATGATGAGTGATGTTGAACATTGTTTCTTATGTTTACTTGCTATTTCTGCTTCTTTTTCTGAGAAATGTCTGTTCATTTCTGATGCCCACTTTTGGATTGGGTCTTTAAATTTGGTAGGTCTGAATTTTTAAAGTACTTTATGTGTTCTAGAGGAACTTTATATGTGAGAAACAGCTGGTGAAAATTTTTTCCACCTTGTGGATTGTGTCTTAGCTCTGTTGGTTTCTCTTGCTGTGCAGAAGCTTTTTAATAAGAAGAGATACTACATGTTGATTGTTTATGTTGTTGTTTGTGCAACTGAGGTTTTGTTCATAAAATCTTTTCCTATACCAATGTCTTCAAGAGTTCTACCTAACCCCTTTTCCAGCCAGTTTAATGTTTCTGCTTTAATATTTAAATCTTTAATCCATTTCAATTTTAGTTTAGTGTATGGTGAGAGATATAGGTCTAGTTTAAATCTTTGGTGAGTTGAAACCTAGTTTATCTAGCAACATTTCTTAAAGAGATTATCTTTCCTCCAATGAAGGTGTTTGGCTCTTTTGTCAAAGATGAGGTGGCTCAGTGTGTCTGCAGTTGTTTCTGCATCTTCTAATCTGTTCCATTGGTCCTCAGGTCTGTTTTTTTGCTAGTAGCATGCTAGTTTTTTTTTTTTTTTAAATCACAGTAGCTTTATAGTATAGTTTCAAGTTAGGAATTGTGATACCCCCTGCCATGTCATTATTGCCTAGATTTTTTTTTTACCGCTTCTAGGTCTCTTCTTGTTCTAAATGAATTTTTGGATTATTTTCTTGAGGTCTGTGAAATATGCTTCTGGTATTTCAATTGGGATTGCATTGAATCTATATAGTAGTTTTGGAAGTACGGCCATTTTCATTATGTTGATTCTTCCTACCCATGAACAAGGATGTCATTCAATTTTCCGATATCCTCTTCATTCTCTTTTTTCAGAGTGCTATAGTTTTCAGAGTAGAGGTCTTTGATTTCGTTAGGTTGATTCCTAGGTATTTCCATTTTTTGGATGTATTATGAAAGGTATTGATTGCTCTATTTCTTTCACAGTGATTCTGTTTTTCATGTATAGGCAAGCTATTGATTTTTGTGTGTTGATTTTATGTCCAGCTATGTTACTGATTCTGGTTATTAGCTCTTTTTGTCTGTTTCTACGCTAGATTTACTAATCATGTCTTGCAATTTGGGCACAAACTCTGCTATTATCTGAGAAATTATTTCTGACTTCAGTTTTTTCCAGATCCTCTTTTGTTACCAGTTCAGGGAATCTGGTGGTTGAGTCTCAGATTGTTCCATCTCATTTCCCTTTGGGGTTGCCTTAGCTGATCTTGAAGTCTGCTTTTGAAACTTGTTTCCATGTCTTGTCATTTCAACAGATGTAGCCTGCTGTGCTTTTATTGAGATAACTTCTTGCTCATCCAGTGGTCTTCAATTCTCAGCAAGCCACTAAGAGGACTTTTCTCTGCTGCTCACCAGGACACTAATTTCTAGGTTCAAAATGATGGCCTTCTGGATCCCTGAGCTCACCTGTTGTCTGGGTGGGCTTCTGGTTGGGTCCTGAACACACTTGTGATTTTATCTAGGTATATCTCCTGCTTGGGTCTCTGTGTATCTGTTTTCCTAGAGGGCCTTTGGCTGGGGATTGTGCTTCCCATTTCCTGCTGTCTGAGCAGGTTTCTGGCTAGGATGTCTGTCAGAGAGAGTGTAGAGGCAAGTCTGACTGAAGCTTGTGTGCCTGTGCAACTCTTTTCCAGAGAGACCTTTGGCTGGGTAGGTGTGCCTGAGCGTTTGGGGTTGGGAGGGACACCTGCCTGGGATCTGCCTGCAGCGCAGCTGGTCTTGACCATACTCCTGCTACCTGGGATCTGTGCACACTCACTGATGCTATGAACAGGCCTTTGATTGAAGCTTGTCCTTTCTCATTTCTTCTGCTTCAACCCACTTAGGTACATAGTAATTAACTTTTAATTATACTAACCTCTGACCTTGAACAATTTTTTTATTAATGTTAGAAATTGTTATTAATAAGTGGCACAGCAATGGAGAGTACTTAAAGAATATCTTTCTCAAAATGATATTCTGTCACCAAAATAGTTTCATTTTTACATAAGAGAAATAAAATGATCAGAACTAATATTAGTTGCCATTAGAATACAGTTATGTAGTTCTTTTGAAAGAGTTCTGTTTCACTGATATCTTACTTGGTATGAAGCAATAAGAAATAATTTTTTTCCTGACCTTGTTTACAAATTTATTTTGTTTGTTGCTATGGTGGCAAAGTTGTAGTCTGAGTAAATCACTCTTTTGAACCTTGAATCTTTTGACTTTCTGAAATCTAGCAATATAAAAATTCTAGAAAAGCAAATTCTAAAGTCTTCTTAAGTGGACCAGTTTATGGAATGCTATGTTCTTCTGCTATGGTCTAAACCACATACAGCATAATTTTTCCAGCATTTTAAACAGAAGATATAATAGTCTCTGAGCTTTGAATTCTCAAACTATTGAGAGATTATTTTTATGCAAAATTTTGTTAGAACCTAGCCCCAGGCTTCCATGAATAACAGTTGTGACTTTACAAAGCCGTCATGATTAACTTTTTAGATATTTGGTATTTGAGTTTAAAAGCATGAAGAAATGTGTACAGAATAAGTTTTATGGTAATCTAAAAATTCATTTGCATGTTAAAGCCTACTTTTAAATAGAAAATATTGTAGAACTATAAATACAACCTATAAATGATGACTTTAGATTTTGTGCCACATATGGAGACAATCTCCTAAGCTTATTTTCTGAAATGGTGTGTAAATGAATTGATCGGACATTGTCACATTTATTTATGCACTTATTCATTTATTACTTCATAAAATGTTTATGAGCTCTACTGCATACCAGCCAATGTTCTCAGTACTGAAATTACACACATTTATGAATATATTGACTGTGGCTGATCTTCTCCATTCTATAAAGCAGGGGAAGACTGCTTTATACACACATAGACATACTACAATGTGAGATAGTTAAATTCTATTAAAGAGCTAATAACATGATAGAAGTAACAGTAGGCATGTTCAAAAACAGATGAGTGTGTCTTATAAATAGAGAGTAAGTAAGGGAAAAGAAGGAATGGGAAAAAGCCAGGCCAAGAGAGAGGCAGGTGCCAAATCTTAAAGAGTCTGAAGGGCATTTGAAAGAACCTCAAATTCATTCCAATTGCGATAAGAAGTCATTGGAAGGCAATAAACTGGATTAAAGTAACAATAATTTGATTTGCATTTCTTTTTTAAAATTGAGTTTATTGGTACATTCTAGGTATACAGTACAGTTACATTCATTATTGGGAACTTGTACCTTTACATGACAGGTCTTGATTCTCATTTTTTCCCTTGTCCCTGACCTCCCTTCACCCCCTCCTCCCCTCCCCAACTACAAACACTTTATTTCCATTTGTTCATATTTTTTTCTTTTCCCTTATTACCTTTCCCCTACCTTTCCCTCTTTCCCTACACCTTTAGCCCTTTTCTTCCTATTTCACATTGTCAATTATCTCATTAGTATGATTTGCATTTCTTAAAGTAGCTGTTGTATATCTTATTCTTTACAACTACAATTTGATTGCATTTTTAAACATTATCAAGCAATCTAATTTTGCATAATTTTCATGATTTAGACATTAAAATGAACATATTATTCATGCATAATCTCAATAACTGCTAGAATAAATTTCATGTCTGGACATGACATCATTAATAATCATTTTCATTTTTGTTTGATGTCTGCTACTGATAACTTTGATTATTATCAATGGTGATGCCTCTACCAGTAGCAGATATCATTTATTAAGAATTTACCATGACGCACACTCCATTCTATATATTTTACATAATATACTACATTTCACTCTTATAAGTAAAGAACTCCATACAGTTTTCACTGCACAGAAGAATAAAGAGTCTTGAAATAACTAAATGACCTTCCTGATGTCAAAAGGAGTAGAAAATGAGTTGAGTCAATCCATGTTCTATCAAACCCATAAAGCAAACTTAGCCATTATGCTTTTCTGTCATGAAATATACCTTGTCAACTATTAAACTTTTCTTTTTAAAAATTTAAAGCAAACATTTTTATTCAAAGATTAAATTTTATCTACTCAGTAGATAAAAAGGCAAACTGTGTTTCAAGTCAAAAACTTTCAGTAAGTCATTTTTTTCTTTATCAAACCTGTAAGATTGAAAAAAAAATTATAGCAATGATATTGCCACTTAACCTAGGAAACTTTGGTCAACACAATACATACAGGTTATACTTAAATATACTACACTTGAACTAAAGTGGCCAGTAATAAAACAAAAGTATTAAATTAATGGTATTTCAACCAATAAGAAAGAGAATACAGAAAAACTAAATGTTCTGTAGTGTTTTCTGCCTTTGTATAAAATATACCATCCCTTATATAGCAAAGAGTAAACAATTTACATTTTACCAGTTTTCTAAATTCTAACAAGATAACAAAATTATTAAACTATAAAATGTTTTTTTCCATAATGTATAATTAATCTGCTATCTTTCTCCTGGGAAGACTGGTACTGGGCTACAGCAAAATATAAGATATTTTTACCTTAAAAAATGGTTTTTGCTGCTGCTGCTCCAGCTCTAGCCTTATGCATTCTACTGCGCTCCCAGCCAACATGATGCAAAAGTTCCTTTTGATTTTTTGAAGTCTGATTTTTTGCTTAAGACTTTATAAATGTCTTTAACTATGTACTTTTGCTTTGTATTTAGCTTCAATTTTCTATTACTCAGTACCATTTATCTCATTTTTCTTTAAATGAACATAACAATCATATATTATTTTCATGTCCCTTTCTTCCTCTTGTCT
Source organism: Fukomys damarensis (assembly GCF_012274545.1). Lineage (NCBI taxonomy): Eukaryota > Metazoa > Chordata > Mammalia > Rodentia > Bathyergidae > Fukomys > Fukomys damarensis. The sequence continues at coordinate 13,235,247 of NW_022900918.1, forward strand.
TCCTATCAGCTGACCTGTATTTGTACACTGTGATACTGTTCATCCACACAAGTTGGCTTGGAGGAAAAAGTAAGAAAAATGAATGAAAAAAAAAATCAAATGACTCTTGGGCCCTCTATCTGAGAGACTCCCCACAAAGTCTATAAAATATCTATATTTTTAAGGCTATATCATACCCCTAATAGTTGTATGATTAGATTAAGGTTTACACAAGAATGATGATGTTGCTACCACCTAATTTTATGATGCAGCAAGTTTAGTTGTCAAATCACAGAAATTCATAACAAACTTTTAAGATATTTACACTGGGCTAAAGGAAAAAGGAAGACAGGCTATTTGAAGACTCTTTCTTTTACCACAGCGCACACAGACTGTGGAAGGATAGACTGTTAATAATTTTTGAATGAGTTATTCAATATCTTCCTCAAATGTTACCTAGGTGCTTTTAATATGCTTAGCACAAAAAGTAAGGCATATTTTGTCCATGCAAAACACATACTTTTCAGCAGGCAGTCAAGGGTCAGCCTCCACCACACTTGCCTCAACATTGGGGAGTGGGAGTGAGGAGAGGTAAGCAAACTCCATGGATGGACTAATGGACTGGCCTTCCTGCCATCAGCAGACCAGTGAGGAACAGAGCCACACAGGCACTTCCAGCAACCCAAACTGCCCCTCACCACCTCTGGCTTCCTGATTATACCTGTTCCTCATCTACACTACAGAGGCATGGGGGGTACTTCAAAGGCCATTGCCCTGAGCTTGCCCTGAAATGAATAATAGTAAGAGAACCTTACTCCTTCTAAGTCCCCACCCTGAGGGGTAAAGTTACTATTGATCAGTTCATTAATTATAAACATATTTTAGGCTGGCCTTCAATTTCATTTTATTTCACATGGTTAAAGATGATAGATTAATAACTACCACAAATTGCCTTTTTCCAAGCTGTGTTAGATTCTGTTGTTGTTGCTGACTGTATCACTTGGGCTAATGTTGTGATTGATTTAATCAGTTATATTTCCTGGTATAATAAAAATGAGATATCCCCAGAGTTATTAGAGACTCAAATCCTAAAGATCAGGTATATCTGAAAGACACCTCTAAGAAGATATCATTCCTTAAGGTTTTTAAACAGAAGCAACAAAGATACTTACAATAAGTAATATTTAAGTATCAATGCAGGAATTAAACTAAGTACTATACCAACAACAATGCAAAAATAATAGAAATGAAAAAGACATTTAATAAAACACAGTCTTCCATCTTACCAAAGTCAAATTCTGGTTGGGTCTTTATCGGGTTTTAGAATCAAATCCCTTTAGTCCAGGGATGAATTTGGAAGTACTGCTTCCCTTTCAATTTCTTTGAAAAGTTTAAAGAGTAGCAGCAATAGTTCTTCTCTAAATGTATTTCAGAATTCAACAGTGAAGCCATAAAGGCCTGGGCTTTTCTTTGTTGGTAAATTTTTAATTACATTTTGAATTTCACTGATTGTAATTTGGGTGTTTAGAATTTTTATACCATCTCTATTAAACTTTGATGATTCATATGTATCTGGAAATCTGTTCAGCCAAAAAAGACAACTACACCAATCTCTCTTATGAACATAGATGCAAAACTCCTTAATAAAATACTGGCAAACAAAGTGGAGAGGGGCATCGAGAAGCGTATATAACTGGACCAAGTCAGATTTAATCCAGGGATGCAAGGATGGTTCAACATGGGTAAATCAATAAATATAATACATTAGATTAACAGAGTCAAGGACAAAAACCATATGATCATCTCTATAGATGCAGAAAAAGCACTTGACAAAATCCAACATGCATTCATCATAAAAACACTGCAGAAAATTGGAATATATGGTCTTTATCTCAATTTGATAAAGGCTATATAGGAAAAGCCAACAACAAACATTATACCCAATGCTCAAAAAATGTAAGCCTTCACACTAAAATCAGGGTGAAGATAAGGATGTCTACTATCACCACTCCTCTGTAAATACTGAATAGTTTCTCTGGTATTAAAAATGAAAAGTGTAAATGAGGATCAAAATCTATAATTGATATTGTGTTAAAGCCTAAAAGTGTAAAGGAAGTAGGGAAAAGGTAAAAAGGGAGGTGAAAGGTAAAAACGGATAAAAATATGTGAAAAGGAAAAACATGGAAACAGTGTATTTGTGAGTATGAAGGGTGGATGGGGTGAAGTGAGGGCTGGTGAATGGGGAAAAAATAAGAACCAAGTTAAGTCATGTAAAAGTACAAGATCCCAGTGATGAATGTAACTGTATTGCATAACTAAAATGTACCAATAAACTTAATAAAGATAAAAAACTTTCTGGAGTAGGGCAGGAAAATGATCAGATTTGGGGGGGGGCAGTCCCAGAGCTGCTGAAAAGGTGTAGTACAAGGCAGAAACAATTGTCCTAATAACAGGTCCAGAGCTATAGATAGATCTTGAGGCATGTCTGAGAATCAGACAGAGATCTCGGCCCCCAGAGAGATAGACTCAGGCTTGGTCTGTGTTGTTGCCATTCATGGAATGGGCTTTAATAACATGTCCTCAAGACTGTACACAAAGTCAGCAGAACTCAGCTTAGCATTAACCTTGGTGGCCAAGGGGCTGCCTTCATTGACATTAAAACTCTGGGCAGCATAGTATAAAGTAATATTTAATTCATATAATAATGTGTAGTAAAGCATAGGGTTTTATCTTGAAATTTACTGTCAAGATGGTAAAATGCAATACTATTCAAATTCTATTGGCTTCCATTCCTAAGACAGTTCCCACATATAGAGTCTCTACTAGGTAAAAATATATGGCTCATCTGTTTGACTTCTTTTTTGGCCAGCATCACCTCTGCTGTGTGCAGTAGCCTTAGTCATGAGTCTACCTCAGCATTAAGGCAACAAATACCAGTGTGAGATGGCCCCTGTTATAGTGTTATACTGCTCTTGGTAGGCTGAAGTCTTAGAATACAATACAGAACTGTAGTGTTGGTACCTATAGGATAATTGGTCTTATTGTACTCTCATCACCAAGTATTATAATATGGAGAAAATAACTGTCTGCTTCAGGAAAGAAAAGGGAGGTGAACAAAAAATTGTGCCACAGAAACCTGGAGCTGTTTGTTCCATGGTGATTCATTGCATCATAAGGCAGAATCATTTAGTGTTTGATCAATTTGGTGACTATAGAGGAAAGGTCCAGACCTATCCGAGCCAATACACACTTTAGGAACTTACTCATTTCATGTTGAAGAATATACCAGCTCCAGGTTTGGTACAAATCTGGGGCTAAATCATCTTCTGAATGTGTTGAAGTAGCAATGGATTGGGAACAGCAGACATGGAGTGAACCCAGAATTCATCACTGTCTATTGCCAAAATGGTGAAAGTGACTTACAAACACAGAAAATAAAGAAGCCTGATAAGAATTTTTGAAAATATGAGCGCAAAGATAAATTACTACAAATAATACTTCAATGTTCAGACCTCAAGAAGCATAAAAAACTTTCAGAGAACCATGACCTCACCTAATGATTAAAATACAAGTTGCTAGAAACTAACAAGATAGTAGCCAATATGGTAAAAAATTGAGATAGAGATTTTAAAACAGCCATCTAAAGGAAACTCAAAGTACTTCAAGAAGACAGAGTGAAATAATTCAATACTCTGACAGAGACATTTAGTAGATGAAAGCAATTTTAAAAAATATCAAACAGAAATCTTTGAGCTAAAAACTGCACTAAACAAAATTAAACAGAGAACATCAATAGCAGTATAGATCAAACAGGAAGTAATTAGTGAACTCAAAGAAGAGCTCTTTGGAAATACACAGGAGGGAAGGACAAGGAAACAAAGAATGAAAAGGATAAAGCTTATGGGAAATTTGAGAAGTATTAAAAGCAAATATTCAAGTAATGGAATTTAAGAGGAACTTAGAATGACAAAGTGGTATATCTCTCTTTCCTTTTTCTTTTCTAATCTTTACAATTACAGTGGTACCCACCCAAACACAAATGTGGCCATATATTCCAAAATGGTAGAACATGTTAAATTCATGAACCAAGGTACCACTGTGTATTAAATTGTTATTATTTTAAAATAGATTAGTAGATTAAAAGGTGTTTTTCCTATGTCTTATATAACCACAAAGCAAAAATCCATATCAGAAACCAAAAATAAACAAGGAATCAAAACACTCAAGTAGCACCAGCCCCAGCAAGGAACACCACCCTGAGATCTCTCCCGCCGCCTGATCGGGGCCCATTCAGTGGATCCATGCAGTCCCCTGCCTGCTCTGCCACCATCCCCAGTGGGGAAGGTAGCCACGGGCACCCTTGAAACACCCCTACGATACTCCCACTGAGTCTCCCCCACTCTCAGACCTCCTAATTTTGCCACTCATTGGACCCACTCTGCAGAGGCATAGGTGGTCATAAAGGGTATTTTTCTGAGCTCCCAACTTTGAACATCTTTAAAGAAAGGGCAGAGGAAACCTGTAATAAACTGTGTAGAGTTCCACCCTGCAGGTTGGGAAACTCAAGTTAGGCCTTGTGGCCTGAGGTCAGTCTGAGTCTTGGGGATCTGCCATTGGCTAGCTGAGATTAGGAGACTTGGTTCTGCACATGGCTGTGCACATGGTATATTATGACAGGAGAGACATAGTCTGAAAGAGGCCCTTCAAACTCTTTTTTTTTTTCCTTTTTTGGAACCGGGGATTGAACTTGGGTCCTTGCACTTGCAAGAAGGCCACCAAACTGTTGAGCTAAATTCCCAGCCCCTTAAACTCTTTTTTTCTTTCTTTTCCTCATTCCACTCTGCAATTTCTTTCTTTTTTCTGTTCTCTTACTGCAACTCAGTCTCTTGCTCCACCATATTATCCCTCATCTCCCTTTCTATTCCTGATCTTACCCTAACTCAGACTTGTTTTTTTTACCATTTTTTTCTTTTTTCTTTATGTTATTTTCTTCTGTAATTTTACCTCACTCATGGGTCAATAGATTCAAGGGAAAGTGAACCCCTGTTACCGTTAAGGGGATATATTCTTGTCCTTACTCTTGCACTCTGTCTATTCCTTTTGAAGTCAATAGTTTCATAAAGATTGTATGGTCATTCTATGTCCTCTGGCTTCACTTGAAACCTCCTTCAATACTTTCACTTATCTACTCCTCTTGTCCTAACTCTGTCTAAGCCCCTATCCTAAATGGTAAAGATGTTATATTGAAAATATGTAAACATATTTTGGGCTGCTTCTTGATTTTAATTTAATTCACATGGATTAAAGGCGATAGATTAATGACTACCACAAGTGGTCAAATTGCAAGTTGTGCTTGATCCTATTGTGCTGCTGAATATATCAATTGGGATAAAGGATTGTGATTGATTTAATGAGTTGTTTTCTCTGATATTATGAAAATGAGAATGTCTATGAGGCATTAGAGACTCAAAAGCTAAAGTGCAACTATATCAGAAAGATTTAAGTAATAACCCAGAAATTAAACCAAGGACAATTGAAAAACAACAACAAAAAATGAGAAAACACTTAAGCAAGACACAAAGATAGACTTCCAGTTCACCAATGGCAAATGGTAGGGCAAATGAGGCTGAAAAGTCTGATAGTAAACCAGCAGAACATCCCAAACCCATAGCACAGGAAGTAACAAAACAGATCAATCAGGCTCTAGAAAAATTCACAACAGAAATAATTTCCCAGATAACCATAGAGATGGTGAGCAAAACGAAAGTCATGATTCGAGATACTAGAACAGAAAATAAAAAAAAAACAGATGAGCTCAGAACCATGATAGAAGCCATGAAAGCCCAGAATAAGAAAGAAATGGATACAATGAATGCTCAACAGATGAAAGAAATGGAATCCATAAAACAGATTCAAACAGATATCCAGGAGATTAAAAAGTCTATTGAAAGCATACACAACAGAATAAAAGATTGCGAAGATAGAATTTCAGATATACAAGATAGGATTGCAGTCAGTGACCTTGAAAAGAGAGGTCTCTTAAAAACAGCAAGGGATCATGAGAAATCAATTCAACAACTTCTAGATGATGCAGAGTAACATAAGACTGATAGGAATCCATGAAGTAGCAGGAGAAAATACAAATGACTTAAAGAAGCTATTCACAGAATTAATGACAGAAAACTTCAACAACAGAAGGGAAGAATTACACATACAGATAAGTGAGGCATATAGAACTCCAATTAGCCATGATAAAAAAAATCTACACCTAGAAATGTAATGATCAAGATCCCAGAATCCCAAAAGAAGAACAAAACACTACAAGCAGTAAGAGAAAAGAAACAAATCACATGCAAAGGAAAGCCCATTAGAATCACAACAGACTTTTCAACACAAACCCTGAGGTCAAGGAGAGCCTGGAGAGAGGTATTTCAAGTCCTAAAACAAAACAACCTCCAACCTAGACTGATGTATCCTGCAAAACTCTCTCTCAAAATGGATGGGGAAATAAGATACTTCCATGACAAAGAACACCTGAGAAATTCCATGAATGACAAACCAACACTACAAGGAATTCTAAACAATATCCTAGAAAAGGACAATGAAGGTCACAATACCATGAGGCCCAACAGACCAAATCAAATAGGCAAGGCAAGAAACTAAAAGGAGATGGGAGAAAAAGTAAAAAGAGTAAACAAAAGGACAATAACATGACAATAAGTCAGACATATCAGTTATAGCCATCAATGTTAATGGCCTCAATTCACCAATCAAGAGAAATAGATTGGCAGAATGGATTAAGAAGCAAAATCCAACAATATGTTGTATACAAGAAACACACCTAGTGCATAAAGAAGCCCGTAGCCTGAAAGTGAAAGGATGGAAAACAATTCTCCATGCTACAGGAGCCCAGAAAAAAGCAGTGGTAGCAATCTTATTCACAGACAAAGTAAATTTTAAACCAAAACTCCTTAAGAGAGACAAAATGCCACTATATCCTTGTAAATGGAACAATTCAAGAGGAAGAGATGACAATCATAAACATATATGCACCAAATATAAATGCCCCCAACTGTATAAAACAAATATTAAGTAACATGAAAAACCAAATAAGCACTAATACAATTGTAGTGGGATATTTAGATACCCCATTATCACAAATAGATAGATCATATAGGCAGAAAATCAACAAGGAAATGCTAGAACTGAACCAAGCTTTGGAATACATGGACTTAATATACTTCTATAGAGTATTCCACCCCACAAAATCAGAATATACATTCTTTTCGGCTGCACATGGGTAATTCTCCAAGATAGACCACATACTAGCTCACAGAAAAGTTGTGAATAAATGCAAAAGAATCAAAGTTATTCCCTGTTATTATCAGATCATAGTGCAATCAAGGTAGAGATCAATAGCACAAGAAACTGTAGGAACTTCACAAACACACGGAAACTGAGCAACACTCTCCTGAACAATCAATGGATCACAGAGGAAATTAAAGAAGAAATCAGACACTATGAATGTCCTCACTAGGAAAACAGAGTGGGCTCAAAAAACAACCTAATGATGATTCTTAGACTCCTAGAAAAACAAGAGCAAGAAAATCCCAAAGCTTGAACAAGAGAGGAAATTATAAACATTTGAGCAGAAATCAATGCAATGGAAACTAAGAATGTGATACAAAAAATAAATGAAACAAAGAGTTGGTTTTTTGAAAGAATAAGTAAAAGTGATAAACCCTTAGCTAATCTTATCAAAAAAGCAAAGAAAAGGCTCAGATCCATGCAATCAGGAATGAAAAAGGTGAAGTCACAACAGATCCAACAGATATCTAGAGGACCATTAACACCTACTTTGAGAACCTATACTCTAATAAATTAGAAAACACAGAAGAAATGACAGATTTTTAGATACTTATGAATTACCAAAGCTGAACAAAGAAGATAAAAACATTTTAAATACACCAATTACAGTCAGTGAATTTAAAAATGTAATTAAAAATTTACCAACAAAAATCCCAGGTCCTGATGGATTCACTGCTCAATTTTACAAGACATTTAGAGAAGAATTACTGCCTTTACTTTCCAAACTTTTCAATAAAATTGAAAGGGAAGCAATACTTCCAAATTCATTCCTGGAAGCAAGTATCACTTTGATTCCCAAGAAACAGCTAAAAAAGAGAACTACTGGCCAATCTCCTTAATGAATCTAGATGCAAAAATCCTTAATAAGATACTAATAAACAGAATACAGAGGCTTATCAAGAAGATCATACATCCTGAACAAGTCGGATTTATTCCAGGGATGCGAGGATGGTTTAACATACATAAGTCAATAAATGTCATACACTATATTAACAAAGTCAAGGACAAAAGCCACATGATCTTCTCAAGAGATGCAGAAAAAGCATTTGACAAAATTCAACACCCATTCATAATAAAAACCCCTCAAAAAATTGGAATGCATGGTCTATATCTCAACTTAATAAAGGCTATCTATGAAAAACCAATAGCTAACATCATATTAAATGGCCCAAAACTGAAAAGTTTCATGTTAAAAGCAGGAACAAGACAAGGATGCCCACTATCATCACTCTTCTTTGATATAGTTCTGGAAACATTAGCCACAACAATTAAACAAGAGAAAGAAATTAAAGCAATAAAGATAGGAAAGGAAGAAGTTAAACTGTCATTATTTGCTGACAATATGATACTCTATATCGAAGACCCAAAACACTCTACCAAAAGACTTCGAGACTTAATTGACAGATTCAGTAGAGTAGCTGGATACAAGGTGGACACCCAAAAAACAATAGCCTTCTTGTACACAAATAGCAGACTCACTGAGAGAAAAATTAGGGAAACAATTAATTTCACATTAGCATCCGAAAAAATGAAGTACCTAGGAATCAATTTAACAAAAGAAGCAAAAGACCTCTACACTGAAAACTACAGCACTCTGAAAAGAGATCGAAGAGGATATAAAAAAATGGAAGATATCCCCTGCTCCTGGGTAGGAAGAATCAACATAGTGAAAATGCCCATACTACAAAAACTGATATACAGATTAAATGCAATGTCAATTGAAATTCCAACACTATATTTCACAGAACTAGAAAAAAGAATCCAAAAATTCATTTGGAACCATAAGAAACCTAGAATAGCAAAAGCCATCCTAGGCAACAGACACATGGTATTGCATATAACAACTCCCAATTTGAAACTATACTACAAAGCCACTGTGATAAAAACAGCATGTTCCTGGCAAAGAAACAGACCCGTGGATCATTAGAACAGATTGGAAGACACAAAAACAATTCCAGAGATACTCACCTGCCTCATCTTTGACAAAGGAGCTGACCTTCCTCAGTGGAGGAAAGATAGCCTTTTAAAGAAATGGTGTTGGAAAAACTGGATCTCAACCTGCCAAAAATTAAAATTGGACCCTTATCTTTCACCATGCACTTAATTAAAATACAAGTGGATTAAATATCTAAATATTAAAACAGAAACACTAAACTTACTGGAATATAAGTTAGTCAGAACTCTGGAAGACATTGGCATAGGAAAAGATTTTCTGAACAAATCCTTAGTAGCATGGGGACTAGCAGAAAGAATCAACAATTGGGATCTCATCTTAACAAAAAGCATCTGCACTGCAAAACAAATCATCAGCAGAACTAAGAGACAACCTACAATGTGGGAAAATTTTTCCCCAGCTGTTCCTCTGGCAAAGGACTATTATCTAGAAAATATAAAGAACTCAAAACAATCAGCCCCCCCAAATATAAAGACCCCATTCAAAAATGGGCATCCGAAATGAACAGACATTTCTCAGACAAAGGAATAACAGCAGCAAGTTCCACATTACTGGTCATTCGAGAGATGCAGATGAATGCAACACTGAGATTCCACCTCACCCCAGAAAGAATGGCTGCTATCAAGAAATTGCACAATACAAAATGTTGGCGGGGTTGTGGGGAGAAAGGAGCCCTTCTTCTTTGTTGGTGGGAATGCAGACTGGTGCAACCACTATGGAAATCAATATGGAGATGCCTCAAAGAGCTAGGACTAGAGGTTCCATCTGACCCAGGCATCCCTCTGCTGGGTATCTTCCAAAAAGAACTAAAAGAATCATACCACAGTGATATATGTGCACCCATGTTTATAGCAGCACAGTTTGTTTTAGTTAAAACTTGGAAACAGCCCATCTGCCCATCAGTTGGAAAATGGATAAAGAAGATGTGGCTTTTTTTATAACATGGAATATTACTCAGCCATAAAGAATGAGAGATTAGATTCATTCATAGGAAAATGGATACATATTGAGGATATACTCCATAGTGAAATACATAAGTCACACATGTGTAAATACCAAATAGTTTCTCTAGTGTGAATAAACTGTAATAGTACATAAAATCCTAATGAGATAACTGACATTGTGAAATGGGAAGAAGAGGTATAAACATGTAGGGAAGGTGGGATGAGTAGGGGAACGGTAATAAGGTGAAAAAATGTGAGAAAATGAAAAGATGGAAATAAAGTATTTGTAAATGGGGAGAGGAGGAGGGGTGAAGGGAGGGCAGGGACACGGGGAAAAAATGAGAACCACGACCTTTCATGTAGAGGTACAAGATCCCAACAATGAATGTAACTGTGCTGTATCCCTAAAATGGACCAATAAACTTAATTAAAATAAACAAAAAACAAAAAACACAACACTCAAGTAGAATAAATCACTTAACCATAAAGACAAACTGTAAGAGAAAGAAAGAAAGCAACTACAATAAAACTAGAAAACAAGTTAGAAAGTTGATGTAGTAAAACCTTACATACTGACAATTGCCTTATACATAAATGGATTAAATTCTACCATTAAAAGATATATACTGATGAGATAAAACATTGAAGTCAGCTATATGTTGCTTAAAAGAAACTAATTTTGCCTCTATGGACATGTACGAACTGCAAGTTAAGGAATGGAATAAAATATTCCATTAAAATGGATTCCAGCTGGGTGCAGTGGTACATGCCTGTAATCCCAACAGTCAGGAGGCTGAGGCAAGAGGATTGCTGTGAGTTTGAGGCTAGCCTGGGCTACATAGTAAGTTCCAGTTCAGTTTCAACTACATAACGAGACCCTATCTCAAAAACAACAACAACAACAAAATGGAGTCCATAAGAAAGCAGTCATACCTAGTGCCAGCTAAAAAAGGCTTTTAAAACTATAATTGTAAATAATATCCTAATGGTAAAATTGACAATGTGTAATAGGAAGAAAGGGGCTAAAGGTGTAGGGAAAGTGGGAAAGGTAGGGGAAGGGAAATTAGGGAAAATAAAAAAAATGAGCAAATGAAAAAATGGAAATAACTTTTTTGTAAATATGGTAGGGAGGAGGGGGTGAAGGGAGGGCAGGGGTATGGGGAAAAAATGAGAACCAAAACCTGTCATGTAAAGGTACAAGATCCAAATAATGAATATAATTGTACTGTATACCTAAAATGTATCAATAAACTCAATGAGAAAAAATAAACTTTTAATAAAAAGTAGTAAAGAGATAGTCCTATTATTTCATGACAAATTGTTGAATTCAGTAAAAGTAAATACTTCTAATTACATAAACATTCAATATCAGAGCATATAAATATATAAAATAAATAAAGATAGACTTAAAAGGAGAAGTATATTCTTTTCTGTCTCAATTGGGCAATTGGGCTGTTTTCAAATTTTAGCTATTACAAAATGTACCGCTATAAATATGGGTGCTCATATATCACTGTGGTATGATTCTTTTAATTCTTTTGGAAATATACCCCGCAGAGGGATAGCTGAGTCAAAGGGAATCTCTAGTCCTAACATATCTCCATATCAATTTCCATAGTGGTTGCACCTGTCTGCAATCCCACCAACAATGGAGAAGGGTTCCTTTCTCTCCGCCAACATTTGTGATTGTGTGATTTCTTGATAACAGCCATTCTTTCTGAGGTGAGATGGAACCTCAGTGTTATTTTCATTTGCACTTCTCGAATGACCAGTGATGTGGAACATTATTTTCATATATTTATTTGCTGCTTTTCCATGTTTGTCAGAGAAGTGTCTGTTTATTTCAGATGCTCATTTTTGAATTGTGTCTTCATATTTGGGAGGTCTGATATTTTTTAGTTCTTTATGTATTTTAGTTTTTATATATTCTAATAGATAGTCTTTAGGTCTTTAGTCCACTTGGATTTTAGTTTAGTGCATGGTGAAAGATTAGGGTCTAGTTTTAATCTTTGGCAGGTTGAAATACAGGTTTTCCAGCACCATTTATGAAAGGGGCTGTCTTTCCTCCAGTGAGGAGAGGTATATTCTAATACAATAATAATAGTGAACTTGAACATCTCATTTTCATCAAAGAAAAGGTCATTTAGAGAGAAAATCAATAAAAGCAGAGTTAAGTTAAACCTTATACCAAACTGACTTAATAGACACCTACCGAGTTTTCCAACCATCAATCACAGTAAATGGAAAGTTCTCCATAAAGTATCATATAATAGACCACAAAACATGTCTTAATAAAGTTTTAAAAACTGAAATTATTTTGAATATCTTTTCTGACCACAATGTAATAGTACTAGAAAACAACAACATAATAAACTTATAAAATTATATAATCACATAGAAATTAATTATTAATAACTATCAAAGAAGAAATCAAGAAGGAAATTGAAATTTTCTTGAAACACCATGTACCAAAACTTGAGATATACTACAAGGGAAATTTATTCAATATCTACTTTAAATTTTTTTGTTTTTGTTTTTGGTAACAGGGATCGAACTCGGGTCCCTGCGCTTGCAAAGCAGGCACCAGAACCACTGAGCTAAATCCCGAGCCCTTCAATATCTACTTTAAAATAGCCAAAATTTACCCAATGAACTATCACTATATCTGAATCAATTAGAAAAATAAAACCAAACCCAATCCTAAATTAGTAGAAGGAAAGAAATAATAAAAATCAGAGAAGAAATGAATGAAAAAAAGAGAAAAAATGCAGAGATCTGAAATAAAATCAGAGTTGAAAAAGGAAGTACCACAACTAATACTAGAGAAACACAAACCAACATTAGTAATTATTATGAACAAATCTATGCCAGAAAACTTAATAATCTATGACCAAGGGACTAATTCCTACACACAAACCTTACCAACATTTAGTAAGGAAAGAGAAAATCTGGCTTACCAAGAATTATTAACAAGCTTGAAGCAATAACAAAAAGTTTATAAAAAATATACCCAGGATCAAATGGCTTTTTTGTTGTTTTACCAAATATTCAAAGAAGAACTAATATCAATTTTAAAAAATTATTCAAATAATTCGAAGTGGAATAAATTCCTCCAAGTTATTCTACAAGACAAAAATTATTCTGGTACCAAAACCAGATAATAAAATAAAAAGCTATAGGCCAATGTCCTTGATGAACATAGATGCAAGAATATTTAAGAAAACATATTGAATGCATCATCATATTACAAAGATTATTCACAAAATCAACTGAAATTCATTGCAGATATGCCAAAATAGTTGAACATATGCAAATTTATAACTATGATAAGTTAGCAGAATAACTATGATAAGTTTGCAGAATAAATATGATAAGCTAGCAGAATGAGGGGAAAATATTTGATCATCTCAGTAGATGGAAAAATCCTTTCATGATTAAAACCTTATAGGAAAATAGACATAGAAGGAACATACCTCAACAGAATGAAGGTCATATGCAACTGGGTAACAGCTAACGTATATTAAGTTGGGAAAAACAGAAAGCTGGCAGCTTTTTCTTTAAGATCTGGAGCAACATATATTCAACATAATGTTGGAAGTCATAGAGCAATCAAAGAAAAGAAATGGTACTCAAGTTGGAAATCAAGAAGTGAAATTGTCACTGTTTGTAGATGACATAATATTAAATATAGAAAATCTCAAAGACTCCATAAAAACTTATTAGAATTAATAAATAAATTCATCAATGTTTTGTGATAGAAAATCTACATACAAAAATCAGTAATGTGTTGTATAGCAAAACTGAACCAACAGAAATAAAAATCAACAAAGAAATGAGATTTACCATAACTGCAAAAACAAAAATAAACAAAACCAAAACAAGTAATAAAATTAACCAACTGAACAAATGAATTATTTGCAGGTGATCTCTTCAATGAAAACAAACAAAAAAAGATGGAAGAAACTTAAGCAAACACAAGAAAATAAAAAATTCTGTCCTTATGAATTGAAATATTCAATATTATTAAAATGTTCATACTAGGCAAAGCAATCTACAGATTCAAGATAGTCCCTATCAAAGTACCAATAAGAGTCTTCATAGAACTATATAGCACAATCTTAAAATTTGTATGAAACCCTAATGATTTTTTTGTAGATTATAATCAAAACTTTTTATATATATATACTTTTAAATTCACTCTTTTCAGAAGTGCATCATGATTTTTCTAATACTGAAATGTTAGTACATGGGTACTCCTTCATGAAAGAGACTTGCATTACTTATGTGTATGAATAAGTTTGACTGGAAAACGTTCTATTTATGTGGTTTGCTTTCTAGCAGTCAATGAAGCCATAGAGCTTGTCGATGCTCAGAAAGCAAAGGGAACTCAGAAAGGCTGCATATCAGATGTGACTACATGTATATATTGAGTAAAACAGATTGAGAAAGCTTGTAATGTAAAGATCTTACTCTTCATTAGCAGTTAGAATCATATTAGATAGAAACTACACCATATGCATCATTTTATTCTATGGCCATTATGTAAAATTTGAAATATAGGGGCAACACAAAAAAAGCCTACATGAATGCATTATATCAGAGGATTTAAGCATTTTATTAGTAATAGTTAAAACTTTACAACTACTTTTAAACAATTTTATTTTGCTAGGCATTGTGACAAATTCAGGTTATACAAAAACAAAACAAATTTGATACTGGGCCGGGGATTTAGCTCAGTGACTCTGCCTCCCACCTCTCAAGCAGAAGGTCCTGAGCTTGATCCCTGGGACCCCCCCAAAAAAAATTGATACTGTGTGGAGATTGAACTCAAAACCTTCACACGGAGTCATACCTTTATCCTCCCCATACACACCTTTAAAGAATTTTTGTTTAGAGACAGGGTCTCTTTAAGTTGCTAAATGGCCTAGTTTGAGTTCAAACTTGTAGTCCTACTGTCTTATCCTCTCAGAGTGCTGATGTTACAATTGTGCACCATTGATTCTGGCTAAAACATACAATGTTTTGAAGGAAATACATACACACATACACACATATTGCACACACACAAATAAATAAATAAATTCAAGTAGATTTTTGATGAATGCTATAAAACAAAGTATAGAATATTTAGACAAAGTATGTGAGAGAGAACAGATCTTGGAGGATCAGGATTGCCCATCTTTAATATGTTAAAGGTGAGAAGTAGAAAAAAGAAAAGGAAGTTAGACTCAGCATATCAATGAGAAGTCGAGTAAGAAGAGCCTGAGATGGAAAAAATTTCCAGTATATTTAAATACAATATTGATATGCATATTTTCAGAGTTCTCTAAAGAAATAAAACTATGACGTATGCAAATTATATATATATATATATATGGACATATTATGAGAGTTGGTTCATGCAATTATGGAAGATGAGAAAACTTACCAAATACTGTCTAAAATCTGCAGAATCAAGAAAGCTGGTAGCATAATTTAATCCAAGTCTGAATCCCTGAGAACCAGGGTAAAAGTTCCATTTGAAGGCCAAAGGCATGAGAACTAGTGAGGAGGCTTTGTAAGTCTCAGAACCTGAAGACAGGATAATTAGGGAAAGACAGAGAAAGAGGCATCCCAACTCAAAGAAGGTGAACATTCACTCCTTTTGCAGGTTTAAATTCTACCATAACCCTGAGTAGATTGTGTGGTATGTACCCATATCGGGAAGGGCACATGTTCTTTACTTACTTTACTGAGTTAAACACTAATCTCTTCCAAGAAACACCATTACAATCATGAAAACAAGAAATCATGTTTTATCAGAGATGTGCTCACCCAGTTAAACTGACACGTAAAATTAAGTATCACGATAGAAGTGTGGTAGAAAATGAAATAATTTTTGGTAAGGTCCAGATTACACAGAATCATTTGGATTATGTTAAGGTTTTTGAGATGCAGACCTGAAAATAATGTGATTCCACTTTTCATAAAAAGAGGAAGTGAAGAGGAGGTATAGCTGGAGTCAGAAATGTAGTCAGAGCAGTGAGAAATTTATTGTAGCAATTTACCCAAAAGGTGTGGTTATTTGGACTTTAACGGTGGTGATAAGGGAAGAGAAGAACCTAGACTGGGTCCAGGAAGATGTAAGAATTAATTTTGCATTGTGTCTTAGTTAATTTTCTTATTGCTGAGACAAAATACCTGATGCCCAAAGTTAAGGGAGGAAAGGTTTACTTAGCTCATAATTTGTAGAGGTTTCAGTCCATAATCAGCTGGCTCCAAGGCGGGGTGGTATGGCTGACAGTTATCATAGAGGAGAAACAGTTCACGGTGAGAAGAATGGCAGAGCAACAAGGGATGGCCAAGCTTTTTCTCTCCCTTATATCTTATTCAGGCTATTTAGGGTGGATATCACTTATACTCTTAAACCTAGCACCCTTGAGCCTAGTATTGCACCATGAATCAACCCCAGTGTCACACAGTCTAGATCCAGCCACCTCTGGAAAAAGCCCCTACTATGACTGCATGAGGCTGTGGAAGAACATCTAAATACAAGCAATAACATATTATAACATTTGCATTTAGCTATAAATGTAGAACTGTTGATTGTTTGAGGCCTGGTTTCATCTGATACTTTTGCAGATAAAAATTGAGTTTTCTAGTTCATTTAAGAGCTTGGAGACAGAATCTAGGACATGTTCTTTTACAATTCTAGAGGCATTCCAATATTTATGTATTATCATTATGAAGCACTGAAGTAGATATGAGAATTTTCTGATACACTATTGCAAAGAAGGTAAGATTTTAATATTCTGATAGTAACTTCAAAGTGACAAGCTGCCTTAAATCAGAGAGGGAATCTCAGGGCTTAGAGTGAATCTTGAGCTTTGTGGGAATCAAGATGTCAGTATTAAAATGCTTCTTTTACTTCTCATGCTTCAATTATTTCAAACAGGTTGAATTTAGGGATGTAGGAGCATAAATTGACAAATTTTCTCCTAATGTAGCTACCAGAGAGATGACTGGGGATATTAGGGATCTGTTTAAAGACTTGCCTTCTATACTCTCATGGTAAAATTTAATTAGCCAGTATTATCTGCTGAATTGATGTGATGAAACTGAAGAATTTTAGACCACATCAGCCTGGATAGAGTCTCTGAGGTAAGCAGAGCTAAAAACAGGTACATTTACCTGAAATTCTCTCCTATTTCCAGAAATAAGCCTCACTAAAAAGAAAGATAATTCATAAAATTGCTGAATAATGGCAACTGTGGAAAAACTATCACCTGTCAAAGAAGAGCTTGTAATTAAATTAGCAGAAGTGACTGAATACATGAAGCTAAGATTTAAGCAATTTCCATGTGATCAGTCTGCTAAACTCAGTACTTTACTTGAGCATCTTGTCTACTGGTCTTCAACCTAGGCTAAGAGCATAAAAATTACCTCGTCATTCAATTTGAAAAATCCTATTGACCTATCTATTTAAGTAGGATGACTCCAGCCTTCAAATTAGCCATGGATCTGCCTTCTAAATGAATTCTGGCTGCAGTAGCACCTTTAACTCCTATATTTTCCACACTTCATTTAATTTCAAGTTCTTTTGGGGGAGGTGGTGTTCAGAACATACTCATGACTAAATGTTTAAAGGACTGACGTTTGGTACAGGTATGCAACACTCAAGTTTCTAAGGGCAAAGGAGAAATTAATTATAAAGTCCCACTCCATGCACCTCCTTCTAAAGCTTAGGTTTTAACTGCTCAGGCTCTTTTGTATGAATGCTTGGTCAGCATCCTCGGTATTGGCCACCATCAGATTCAGCATCTCCAAGTGCTTGTGCATTTGTGGACACCATGTGTGCTACTGCATTTCCAGCAGGGATACCAGTATAGCTAATCTTTTGGTTATTGACATTCATTGCTACTTGATTCACCAGCATTCAATATGGCTGATAAGAGGAGTTCAGAGAGGAAGAAAGTAAGTCCATCCACATTTTTCCTTCTCTCTTCATCTAAATCTTGTGCAGCAGCCATTGCTGAATACAATATGGACAGCATTTCATACTTTCTGGGAGGTCTGTTTGGAAATGTCCCCAAATTTCTTTCAATTTTTGACTGCCACTTAGCGAGATGGTTAGTGTAGCCACATTTACCATAACTTCATTTATTTTATCGAGTGTTTTGGTTTCAGAAACTGAGTACAGATATAAAGGCCGAACTAAATTGACTACTTAGTTAAGGAAAAGAAGTGAAATAATGATGTTTTTGACAGAAATCTTTCAACATTCTGGGCAATCCATTTATGTGAAGCCAGGCAATGTTTCCTGGAGCAGTATTTATTAAATTCTCCAATAGGGGAATGAAGTCAACTAGTCAACTGTGGAAAAACTATCACCTGCCAAAGAAGATCTGACATGCCAGATGAGGACAGTTTCAGCATGGCCACTTAGTTTATTTCCTGGGGTTGGAGCAATGTAGAATGGTCTATTCTACTAGCAGTTTCTCTAACTCTGATGCCATGCAGAGCAGGCAAGCAAAGTGAGATAGCTTCCTGTGTTAGCTTCTGCTACTGTAAAAACTACCTGATATAATCAATTTATAAGGAGAAAAGATTTATTTTGGTTCATAATTTCAGTGATTACAGTCCATAATTGATTGATCTCACTGCTTTGGGACTGGTGGCAAGGCCTCACCTCATTGTGAGAAGTGTGTTGCAGAACAAAGCACTCACCTCATATCTGGGAAGTGAAAAAGAAGAGACACAATCCCCTTCAAGGTCAATAGCCTCATAAAACTTCTTGTTTGGTACCATATCTCAAAGTTCCTACCACCCCCTAATAGTTCCACGCTGGGAAGCAAGCCTTTTAACAAATGGGTCCGGGGGAAATCTCAGATCCAAATTATAGCCTTCTTCCCTTGGCTTTCAGAGGCTCACATCCATCTCACAATACAAACCATATTCAGCCCATCTTCAAAGTCCCCAAAGTCTTACCTATTTTAGTGTTGCTCAAAAGTTCAAGCTTTCTTTAAGACTCAAGGTAAACTCTTACCGTGAAAGTCTATAAAAAAATCAGAAAACAAGTTACATCCTTCCAAGATACAATGGTGAAACAGTTATAGGATAAACATTTCCATTCCCGAAGGGAAAATAGGAAAGAGAAATGGGCCTAAGCAAAACTGAAACCCAACAGGGCAGATATTGAGTTTGACAGCTCCATTTCTGGCAGCTAGATCACATTGTGTTAGGATGTGAGCACCTAAGAACTTGGGCAGCTCCATCCTGATGTTCTTGCTGGCTGCAGACCACTTTGGCTTCTCTCGGGGAAAGCTTATGTTTCCTATAGCTTCCTTAGGCAGGTGTGCCACATTCTAAGCTATCTTTATTTTACTAGAAATTAGTCGCCAATGCAACTTAGTTTCATTCTCATTGCTCCACACATTTTCCTGTCAGGGGCCCGTTGCAGGGAAGGAATTCTGACCCTGCAACATATTTATATAGCTCATTTTTATTTGGGATTGCCAAGAAATAGAATTATTACAGAATGAGAGGGCAGAACTACATATAGGGTGTTATAGGGTAAAGAATAGATGAGCACAGATACCCAGATCTACACTAATAACCATCATCTAAGACAAAACACTTTACTTCCGGGCACATAACTGTCTTCATCTGCTCATACTTTAGGCTTGAGAGCAGTGGCATTCATTGATGCCTTTAAAAAACATGTTTGTGCTTTTGTTTTTCAACCAGGTTATTTTATTCTTTCTTAAAGAAATCAATGTGTCCTAGTTAGTTTTCTCTTTGTTGAGACAAAAGTACTCAACATCCAAATCTAAAGGGGGGAAGGTTTATTTAGCTCTCAGTTTGTAGAGTTTTCAGTCCATACTCAGCACCAAAGCAGAGGGGCAATAAGGAGGAGAATTAGTTCATGGCAAGCACAAGACAGCAAAAGTAAGCAAGCAAGGGATCTGAACATCATCTTTCTGCCCCTTTGTTTTATAAGGCTACTTAGGGTGGGTGGCACTAACACACTTAATCCCACCATAACACACTCTAGATTTAGCCACCTCTGAAAAAGCCTCATCAATGATTGCCTCAGGCTTTAGGGAGACTCTAAACACAAACTATAACACAATGATAGTTTTTAAGGATGAATTTAATGGTTTTCATTACAATGAAGCTTTAAGAAAAATGCTAAAGAAAAAACAGTATGATAGTAGAAGCTGTTGTGATATATGGTGTAGATTCTCCTTCAGTAACGAAGGACCAAATGCCCCAAATATTGGTTGTCCCACCAATATCCAGACCTCAGCTATCAGCCCTCTTCAGGATTCCCTCTGCTGAAGAGAGGCGTCTTGCTCCAGGTTGTACCTCCTTGACATTAAGATGTCAAGACTTGGCCTCCTCACAATTCTTAAAACTTCTAATGATCATTTAAAATTTTTTTTTCTCTCATTGAGTGTATTGGTACATTTTAGGTATACAGTACAGTTACATTCATCATTGGGATCTTGTACCTTTTACATGACAGGTCTTGGTTCTCATTTTTTCCCTTTATCCCTGCCCTCCCTTCACCCCTCCTCACTTCCCTATTTACAAAAATGTTGTTTCCATTTCTCCTTTTCTCATATATTTTCTTTTCCCTTATTTCCTTTCCCCAACCATTCCCACTTCCCCTACACCTTTAGCCCTTTTCTTCCTATTTCACGTTGTCAATTATACCATTTGGATCTTATTTACACTTTTAGTTTTTCACACCAGAGAAACTATTCTGTATTTACACACATGTGACTTATTAATTTCAATTAAGAGTATTGCCTCGATGTGCACGGATCATCTTTGATGCAAAGCTTCCACATGGCTAGGGGCGTCGCTGTGATTCATCATAATGCCAAATCTTCCTCTGCCAAATCCTGCTCCTTTCCCTTCCTTTCCTTAGGTATTAATACCAAGAGGACTTCCTAATAATCTCCATCTTATAGTCTGCTTGGCTGATTGTTCAACTTTCAGCAAGCAATAGTAATACCTCCATTGTTTATTGGGTCATACATTACCCATTTAAGCTTCTGGAGCAATGTTTATTCTGATTTCCCATAATGAAATTCCTCTGATTGTCCTGAGGGAGTATTTTCTGAGAGTGCATTTTATTCTCTCTTTCTCTCATGCAGCATAAACCCAAATGAAATAGCTTGTCTACATTTTTCAGATTCATTAAATGCATTGTCTATTCAAGGAAATTGAACTTGTTATTTCCAGCTTCCTTAGATAAATGCTTTTAAGAAAGTCAATGTTTGTGCAAATAATTTGAGTTCACTGAAAGGAGTTTGACAGGTTATCTTCAGAAAAGCCAATCATTAAAGAGAAAACGTTGCAGTTTCACTCCTTTGAGTTCAAAAGAAGAGTTGAGATCAAGAAATGAAAAGAAGTATACTGATAGACATTGCTGAATAAATTTAGTTTATAATATACAATATTACATGAAAAGTATGAAAACAAGAAATGCAAAAGAATGGGCTACAAATGGAGGAATATTCCCTCACTGAAAGTTTCTGAAAAGCACTTAAGAGTAGACTTCTCAATGTTATCTGAATAAAAGAAAAAACATTGATCAGTAAAACATTCATTGTGGAAAATCTCACACAAATATTTTTGTAAGTCATATTTATCTGATGCTTTAATTTTATATAATGAAAAAATACAAATTGATTATCATTTATGTAAGCTCCAAACAAATGTGATCACTAATATTGAGAGAACTTCCTTCATCCAGTTCCCAAGTTTTGGAAATCTATTATGATCTTTTGGGAGAAGTTATCCTTATCTCAGTGGCCAAGTAAACAGGACAATTGTACCTGGTTAAAAATTGATGATTTATAAAGTAACATGAGGCTCAAATAAATACAAAGCAAACTTCATGGGCTACCTATATTATTTTGTTGCAATGAAATTTTATGTAAAAATAAATTGTTCCATGTTCTTTTTTTAAATTTTTTTTCTCATTGAGGTTATTGGTACTTTTAAGTATACAGCACAGTTACATTTGTCATTCAGATCTTGTGCTTTTACACAACAGGTCTTGGTTCTCATTTTTTTCTGCATACCCCTGCCCTCCCTTCATCTGCACCCTTCCCTATTTACAAAGGCTTTGTTTCCATTTTTTTTTGTATTTTTCTTTTCCCTTATTTCCTTTTCCCCACCCTTCCTACTTCCCCTACACCTTTAACCCCTTTCTTCCTATTTCACATTGTCAATTATACCATTATACCATTTGGATCCTATTTACACTTTTAGTTTTTCACACCAGAGAAACTATTCTGTATTTACACGTGTGACTTATTTATTTCACTTAAGAGTATGACCTCAATATGCATCCATTGTCCTACAAACGACTCTAGTTTCTCATTCTGTATGGCTGAGTAGTACTCCATATTATAGAAAAACCACATCTTCTTTATCCAGTCTCCAACTGATGGGCAATTGGGCTGTTTCCAAGTATCAGCTATTACAAAAATTGTTCTGTGTTCTGAGGCTCCAGCAGTATATAAAAAGGTATTAGGCAAACGACAAGGAAATAAATCATCTGAAGAGACAATGGAAACGAACACATATTGCCTGTCTGTATTTGGCACAATCTGCAATCCTTTTTATCTCAGTTAATCTCCAGGGAACCCATGAAAGGCTTGAAATATTGAACAAACTTTGCAAAGAAATGATTAACTTGACCAATATATCTTAGTTATGAAAAGGAAAAGTGCAAATTTAAAGCATGACCAAGCAGAAGTCAAATCCCATGCAGATCTTTCCCTTGACACCAGTAAGAATGATTTTGTGCACCTGGGCACCACCCTGAGTTCTGCATGTTCTGCCCCTGCCTCTCCCCCTTCTTTCCCTTCTTCCTTCCCATCCTCTTCCTCTCCTCTCCTGCTGCTTGTGTGTTTCATTTGTTTGTTTATTTAAGAAGGACTTGAGATCTTTGCTGTGAGTAACAAGGATTTTTAAGAAAGATATAAAAGCTAACTGTTGGTCAATGTGAAAATAATAGTGTGAGAAACATTTAGCTTGAACTCTCCTGAACTTCTCTTTACTCCTCAAACAAGAAGTGATCAAGTTAGAGAAAACTATTTAAATCGCATCGATCAGAGGATGAGTTCATTACATAGAGTTGGTGTGCTTGTGCAGATAAACCTATGAATAATAAACTCATTTACCAAATTACTGAGGTGAATTTGTGATGCAAAAATTGTTCAGTGTTAGAGACCTGAAATCATTTTTAAGTATCCAAAAGGAAGAAGAAAGAGAATAGAAATCCACTTGACTCTATTCTCCTTCTAACTACCTTCCCCAAAGAGTTTAAGACATTGTCCCACAGTGGTTGTGGGACAATACCCATGCCTAAAACAGCACAATTCATAATAGGTAAGTCTTGGAAATAGAGACAGAGAGGCAGAGAGAGAGAGAGAGAGAGAGAGAGAGAGAGAGAGAGAGAGAAACAGTACACATATATTTAAAAGTGTACCTTGACAGTATAATTGTCTTACATGTTTTTTATGTTCTTCAGTCTATTAGTCTGGTTTTCAATCTGTGCATATGAAAATTAATTATAAAGCCATAAAATGAATCTGATGCTGGAAAAATAAAGGGGGGTAGAAGGAAGGGGGAAATAAATATTTAAAGTGTGTTATGTACATGTACCAATTTCCTACAGTGAATGTAATCATTATGTACTGCAAACATGTACCAATAAAAGTAAAATATTAAAGAAATAAAAAATAAAGACATAAAAAAGGAACCTAATATAGCATGGCCGTAAAGAATGAGGTGCTTTTGTCTGCCTGCCTGAGCAAAAATCATGGTTTTACCACTTCCTCGTCCCACCTGTAAAGTAGAGAAAGTAGTACTCATGGTATTGTTTGGCTGGTTAATTTATCAGTTAGCCAGGAACCTGGCATAGTCAACACATCACAGTTTTGTTAAAACATAGAATAGAATAGAGCTAGGTATGCTTCCTAGTGTCATGAGGATGGGCGAGGGCAATGATCTTTGTTCCTTTGTCATCACAACTTTAAGGCATAGCACTGTTCAGCCTATTCTCCAGTCCATTCCTAACATAAAGGTCACACCCACCTACCCCCTTTTTTTGGTGGTCCTATGCCATTGTAGCTACAGGGAAGAATCTTCTAGTCACTTAGAAAAGAAGCAATTTCATCCTTCTACCACAATATTGGAAGTTTCAGTTTCTTCTGGGCTTACTGCCACCTGCAATTAAATAGCAAATGATGAATAAATAAACAAAAAATGACTTTTCCCAGATCCTCTTGTAGCTAACTGTGGCTACATAAATGATGCTATCCACAGTGGAAACACTGAAATGTGAGAAAATCTAAGAAGGTTCTATTGGATGTGAATTATTGGAGAGGTGGATATTTTTTGATTTGTCTTTTGTTCTTGTCTGCCTTGCTATGCTAAAGTGATGACTGGATCTCTAGCACTTTGTTTGTTTGTTTGTTTGGAGACAGGATCTTGCCATGTAGTTCAGGCTGGGCTTGACTCTCTATGTAGCCCAGACTGACCTCAAACTCATGGCGATCACCCTGCCTCAGTCTCTCAAGTGCTAGGATTACAGCCATGTGCCACTACACTGGGCTCCAGCAGTCAGCTTGAAACATGAGAACATCATAGAAATAGCAGGCACTTAATGTTAGAATAATGATGTAGAAAATAGGAATTAGAGCCTTTGATAACAACATGGAGTTGCTGTATTAGCTGTAATCTGCTCACTTCTAGACTTCTTTTAAATAAAAAAGAAAAATTACTCCTTCTTTAAGTCACAGTATTTGCTTCTGTTACAGTCAATCCTAATCTTAACTGATGAAGTTGCCTTTTGATATATTATTTGGAACCTTGGAGAGCTAACCATCTTTCCCCACCTATAGCACACTCTACCTAGGAGTTGTGTGTATCAAACTTTTTAAATTTATAAATAACTTTTTGGAAACTTAATTTATTTTTTCTGCTTATTGCTTATTTTACACTTACACATTGAAGTTATTGACTTAACTTTCTTTTTAAATATAGTGTAGCTCAAATTTTGCTACGCCTAAGTGCAGGTAAGCTACCCACCCTTTTGGTTGACTGGTTCTCAATGGAGAGTTTTTGCTTAACAATAGAACATATTTTCATGTGTAATATCTCTCTTTCCATAACTAGAAAGTTGGATGTCTTTGCTTTTACAAGCTGCTTGGTAGTTATTTATTCTGACCTCATTTGATTAAACTATTTTTGGGTGCAGGAAAACATGCATGTGTGCTTCAAAGCTTAAGTTATGAAAACTTATTCTTGGCTATAGCTCCCAGCGTTAAATCACTGACAGTGTTCACTACAAGAGAGCAAAGCTGTCCCTACAACAACTAGTCATAATGAAATAAAATGGGAAATGGGCAAAGCCTAAATGCTATCCAAGTGACAAAAATATCTTCAGCTTGAGTACTTCCTGTTCATTAAGCATGAATAAACACAATGTAATCCCTCATCGGCAGTGAGCAAGACAAAAAAATAACTAGGCAGATGATTGATAGTTAAACAGATGATAGACAAGTAGCAACTGGATCATTTTTTCTCTTTTCCCTTTCAAATTTTCTTAATTCTAGAATTGAGCATATTAAGTTCTTTAAAAATACAGTCCTGGCTCTGGGTCACAATGCTTGTGTTTCTTCACTTCTCTAAGAATATGAAAAATACATTGTAATTGAAAATGACAATAAGGGCTGAGGATTTAGCTCCATGTGCTGCCACCTGCCTTGCAAGCACAAAGTCCTGAGTTCGACCCCTGGTACAAAAACAAAACAAAACAAACAAACAAAAAACAATGAAAATGTTCTGCCCTTATATATGGTACCTTCCACACTATAAGTCTATAAGTATTTCACTTTGTTAATACAAATATATGAAGAAATGACATTACATGAACAAGCAAAACCGTCTGGGTGGGTGACGGACTGCCAGAAAATATTATTTGTTGACTGCAAAAGTATTTTATCCAAGTTGGGAAATGGAAATTCCCGAAAATTGGGTTTCTTGGTGGGCTTTTGTGGTAATAAACAAATCTGGACTTTTATTCTGTGTTCTGAAATGATTTTATTCTCTAAGACCATCATTCTAGTACTTTCCACAGGCGGGTAACTGAATGTCCACAATCCTAGTACTGGAAGAGCCAAGCTCAACATCCTCTCTTGGCTTCCATCCTATGTTTTTTCTGCTGAATAAGGCCTGCTGAGAATGAATAGATTGTAGTTTATTATGTTGTCCTGATTATGAATCAGTGCAATTTACAAATGTTTTGCATTTGAAACCTGGAATTGTTTTAGGCTCATTTGCCGACATATGTGAATTTGCTAGAAAGGGCCAGGATCAAATGACACCCTACCATCTGTGGAGGGTATTATGTCTAGAGCGAAGAATGTGAGAGAGGCTTGCCAAGTAAATTGAACTTACTGAAGTCCAAAAGTAAGTGCAAGTCTTACTCTTATAAAATGTGTTCAAAAGTACTCAATTTCAAGTTATATATGTTCTTGGATTTTAATGGTTATTAGAATACATACACTAATATTAACTTTATTATTATTATTATTATTATTATTATTACTATCATTATTATTATTTGTGGTGGTGGTAAAGATCAAACCAAGGGCTTTGTACATTGTATGTAATTAGTGCTTTACCACTGAGCTATATCCCTTAATGTTAAATTTTAAATATTGAGGACAAATTTGGGCTTTCATGGAAGGTTCTGTGTAATAGAATTTATTAGAAATTATGAAATAAAAAAGCAGCTTCCACAAGTCTTCTGTTCTTTGAGCATGTTCTTTTTATGAGAGGTATTCATGACACACTGTTCAAGTCTCATGGTTCCATTGAAACTAACTTCAAGCATAATTTTTTTTTTTTTTATTGAGTTTATTGGTACATTTAGGGATACAGTACAGTTACATTTATTGTTGGGATCATGTACCTCAAGCATAATTTTTAATCCTATTCTTTCTTGCTAATGGCTCACAATTTCCCCAAGATTAAATCTTATTTTCTGTTTTTAGAATTAAGTGATCTGTCTTCTTTATTTTAATAGCATTTGGAGAGTAGGGTAGAGATTGATATATAAAAACAAACAAGATTATTTGTGGACATATATCAAGCAATGCTATGCTACAGAATTTGGACCTAAAACAATGCACAGTTAATAAGACATACAAAGTTCCTACTGCAGTGTCATTCATATACTAACAGGAAAAACAGAAAGTAAACAGATATGCTTTTGTGTCATGTGGTAGTAAATGCCACAAAGCAATACAAGGCTGTTAATTGTGTATGAAATGATCAGACAAGGACTTTCTGAAGAGTGCAAAGGAGAAACTGGCAAGAAAACCTATCAAATTTGTAACCCTGGACCTTGGGAAAAAAGATAAGAACTTGGCTTTCTGTATGTGAAAGAAAAAAATGTATTAGTTTAGTTATTATTAGTTTTTCATTAGAATGTGAGAAAAATATATTTAGTTATTCATATCACTAGTGCTAGGGAATACATCCCCAGAACGTTTGCATCTCAGAGAAGTGAAAAGTCTACATCTATTAAATAACCATTCCCCTTACCCTTTGCAATCTTGCAAATCTCTGTTAACTATCCTATTTTCTGTTTCTATGAATTCAATGAATTTATACACATACCAGTGGAATCATATTGAGTATGTCTCTTTGCAAATGGCTTAACCAATTTACAACATATTCATGTTGTAGTAAGTGACTGAATTTTCTTCTTCAAGGAAGAGTGATATTTTACTTTATGTGTATATTACATTTTGTTTAATCCACTCACTTATCAAAGAATATGAAGTCTTAGAATTTTTCTTAACTCTTCTTTTCGTTTTGTATTTTCTTGGACATTTTAAAACATTTTATTTCATGAATTTACTCTTTGGAGAAATTTTCAAAATATTTCTGCCCTTTTTTCTAAAACACTTCCATCTCTTCTATTTATCTTTCTATTACTGTTATTACCATGGCTTCTTCATTGCACTTAGGCTCAATATTGCCATTTATCACTGTTAAAGTAAATTATTGTTTGTAAAACAATTCATTTTTAAACTTTCTCATCTAATTAGTATGCAACACAGAACAAGTACTTTATCTATACATATATATGCTTGAGTGGATGTCGTTTACTTTTGTAATTTTTGTCAATTTATAATTATGTCTCTAAGGAACGGATAGAAGCTTTTCTTTTCACTCAAATCTTAAAACGTAGAGAGGAAAAAATGGTTTGGGGGCATAATGAATACCACTCGATGTGTTAGCTTTTCATCACTATAACAAAGCACATGAGACAAAGAAAATGGATTTATTTTGGCTCGCAATTTTGTTCCTAATTAGATGGGGTGCTGTGTGGCAAAGGTAAGATACCCAAGGCAGGTAAAACTGTTTACCTCATGGCCAGAAAGCTAAAAGGAAGACAAAGAGGCCAGGGTTTCCCAATCACCTTCAGGAGCACACTCCCAGGTACCTAAGGACTTCTCACTAAACCCTTCTCTTAAAAGTTCCATTATTCCCAGTGATTCAAACTGGGGAAGAAGCTTTTAACACATGGCTGTCTGGGGGAACATTCAAGATCCAAACTATAGTGTTAGGAATACCAACTAATGTACAAATATGCAATGAGAAAACAAAGTAGCACTATTTCATAAACATAATATATAGAAGGCAAATTTATAAGCATCTGTGAACTGTGCTGTTATATTAAAAATATCCTTATTAATAGTGCCATAATAAAGATACATAATTTTATGGTAGTCAAGAGCAACAAAAAAATCCATCAAATTTTAAAAAATATTTTATTGGTACATTTTAGATATATAATACAGTTACATTCATCATTGGGATCTTGTACCTTTACATAATGTATCTTGATTCTTATTTTTTCCCCATTCCCCTAGCCTCCCTTTCCTCCTCCACCTTACCTATTTATAAAGACTTTTGTTTCCGTGTTTTTCCTTGTCTCTTATTTTTTTTCTCTTCCCTTTTTACTTTCCCCCAACCCCCTCCCATTTGCCCAATACCTTTAGACCTTTTCTTCCCATGACAAAATACCAATTATACATTTGACCCTTACTTAGACTTTTAGTTTATCACAGCAGATAAACTATATGGTATTTACAAATGTGTGTCCTATTAATTTCACTTAAGAGCATGTCTACAATGTGCATCCACTTTAGCTATAAATGTCTCTAGTTTCTCATTCTTTATGGCTGAGGAGTACTCCATTTTATAACAAACAAACAAACAAACAAACAAACACATCTTCTTTCTCCAGGCTCCAGTTGATGGGTAATTGGGCCACTTCCAAATTTTACCTATTACAAACTGTGCTGCTATAGACATGAATGAGCATATATCTCTGTGGTATGATTCTTTTAATTCTTTTGGGAAGATATGCAGTAGGGGAATAGCTGGGTCAAATGGAACCTCCAATCCTAGTTGTTTGAAGTATCTCCCTACAAATTTCCACAGGGGTTGCAGCAGTGTGCACTCCCACCAACAATGGAGAAGGGTTCCTTTCTCCCCATACCCCCATACCCCCTACCAGCATTTGTTATTGGTTGATTTCTTGATAGCAGCCATTCTTATTGGGGTGAGGTGGAATCTCAGTGTTGTTTTCATCTGCATCTCTCGAATGACCAGTGATGTTCAACATATTTTCACATATTTATTTGCTGCTTTTACTTCTTTGTCAGAGAAATGTCTGTTCATTTCAGATGCCCATTTTTGAATCAGGTCTTTACATTTGGGGGGTCTGATTTTTTTGAGTTCTTTATATATTCTAGATAGTACACCTTTGTCGGAGAAACAGCTGGTAAAATTTTTTTCCCACATTGTAGGCTGTCTCTTAGCTCTGTTGGTGGTATCTCTTGCTGTGTAGAAGCTTTTTGAAAAGATGAGATCCAAATTGCTGATTCTGTGTGCTAGTTCCCATGCTACTGAGGATTTGTTCAGAGTCTTTTCCTATGCAATGTCATTAAGAGTTCAACCTAGTTTATCTTCCAACAAGTTTAATGTTTCTTTTTTAATATTTAAATCTTTAATCCACTTGGATTTTAGTTTAGTGCATGGTGAAAGATAAGGGTCCAGTTTTAATCTTTGGCAAATTGAAATCCAGTTTTTCCAACACAATTTATTGAAGAAGCTATCTTTCCTCCAGTGAGGAGATTGGTGCCTTTGTCAAAGATGAGGTAGCTGAGTATGTCTGCATCTTGTTTGAGTTGCATGCAGCTTGAGTTGTTTCTGCATCTTCTAATCTATTCCACTGATCCTCAGGTCTGCTTCTTTGCCAGTACCATGCTGTTTTTATCAAAGTGGCTTTGTATTATAGTTTCAAGTAGGGGATTGTGATACTGCCTGCCATGTCTCTGTTGCTGAGAATGGCTTTTGCTATTCTAGGTCTCTTCTGGTTCCAAATAAATTTGGTATGTTTTCTCTAATTTTGTGAAATATACTGTTGGAATTTCAATAGAGATTACATTTAATCTGTATAGCAGTTTTGTAAGTATGATCATTTTCATTATATTGATTCTTCCTACCCAGGAATGAGGGATATCTTTTCATTTTCTTATATCCTCCTTAATCTCTTTTTTTCATAGTGCTGTAGTTCTCAATGTAGAGGTCTTATGCTTCCTTTGTTAGATTGATTCCTAGATATTTTATTTTTTGGATGCTATTGTGAAAGTGATTGTTTCCATAATTTGAGTCTCAGTGAGTATTTTATTTGTGTACAAAAAGACTATTGATTTTTGAGGGTTGACATTGTATCTGGCTACTCTACTGAATCTTTCATTTAAGTCTAGAAGTGTTTTGGCAGAGTTTTTTGGGTCTTCTATGTAGACTATCTAATTGCCAGCAAATAACGACCATTTAACTGCTTCCTTTCCTATCTTTATTCCTTTTATTTCTTTCTGTTTTCTAATTGTTGTGCGTAATATTTCCAAAACTATGTTGAACAGAAGTGGTGATAGTGGATAACCTTGTCTTGTTCCTGATTTTAGCATGAAGGTTTTCATTTTTTACCATTTCATATAATGTTGGTTGTTGGGTTTTCATAGATAGATTTTTACCAAGTTGAGATAAAGACCATCTATTCCTATTTTCTGCAGGATTTCATCATGAATGTTGCTGAATTTTGTCAAATGATTTTTCTGCATCTATAGAGATAATCATATGGTTTTTATTCTTGACTCTGTTAATATAGTGTATTACATTGTTTTATTTATGTATGTTGTGCCATCCTTGTATTCTTGGAATAAATCCAACTTGGTCAGGTTGCATGACCTGCTTGATGACCCTCTGTATTCTGATTGCCAATATCTTATTGAGGATTTTTGCATCAATGCTCATCAGGGACATTGACCTGTAGTTCTCTTTTTTGGTTGGGTCTTTCCCTGGTTTTTTAATCAAAGTAACACTTGCTTCCAGGAATTAATTTGGAAGTATTTCTTCCCCTTCAATTTCATTGAAAAGTTTAAAGAGTAGTGACAGTAATTCTTTCCTAAGTGTTTTGTAGAATTCAGCTATGAGTCCATCATGACCTGGGCTTTTTTTGTTGGTAAATTTTTAATTATATTTTCAATTTCATTGATTATAGTTGGGGTGTTTAGAATTTTTCTGTCTTCTTTGTTCAACTCTGGTAATTCATATGTATCTAGAAATCTGCTCATACCTCCTGTGTTTTCAATTTTATTACAGTACTGGTTCTTGAAGTAGGTATTGATGATCCTCTGGATTTCTGCTGGATCTGTTGTGACTTTACCTTTTTCATTCCTAATTGCATGGATTTAAGGCTTTTCTTTCCTTTTTTGGATGACATTGGTTGTTTATTGATTTTATTTACTCTTTTGAAAAAGTAACTATTCAACTCATTGATTTTTTTTGTATGTTCTCTTTGTTTCCATTGTATTGATTTCTGCTTTGATCTTTATAATTTCCTCCCTTGTACAAGCTTTGGGTTACTCTTGCTCTTCTTTTTCTAATAGGTTAAGATTCATCATTAGGTTGTTAATTTGAACTTACTCTGTTTTGGGTGTTCACTGCTATAAATTTTCCTCATAGAACTGCTTTCATTGTGTGCCATAGATTCTTGTATTTTGTATTGGCATTACCATTAATTTGTAAAAACTGATGAATCTCTTCTTTAATTTCCTTTGTGACCCATTGGCTGTTCTGGTGAGCATTGTTCAATTTTCATGTGTTAGTGAAGTTCTTGTGGTTTGTTATGCTATTGATCATCAGTTTAATTGTAGTATGACCTTCAGTTTACTTGTAGTATGATCTGATAATATACATGGGATAACTTCACCTCCTTTGTATTTACTTAAATATGTTCTATGAGCTAGAATGTGGTCTACATTGGAGAATGACCCATGTGCAGCTGAAAAGAATGTATATTCTGATTTTTTGGGATGGAACACTCTGTAGACATATATTGTCCATTTGTTTACTTTTTTGTGTATGGTACCGGGGACTGAACTCAGGACCTTGTGCTTTTGAGGCAGGTGGGAGAATCACTAAATCCTTGGCCCATAGTCCATTTGTTCAAAGGTTGGTTCAGTTCTATTATTTACTTGTTGATTCTTTTGTCTAGATGACCTTTCTGTTTGTGACAGTGGGGTATTGAGGTCCCCTATTATAATTGTATTAGTGCTTATTTGGTGTTTCATATCCCTCAATATTTGTTTGGTGTAGTTGGGAGGGCATTAGTATTTTGAGCATATGTATTTATGATTGTCATTTCTTCCTCTTGGATTGTTCCATTTACAAGGATATAGTGACCTTCTTTGTCTCTCTTAATTAGTTTTGGTTTGAATTTTACTTTGTCTGCAAATAAGATAGCTACCCCTGCTTTCCTGGGTTCCTGTCCAATAGAGAACTGTTCTCCATAGTTTTACATTAAGCCTATGAATTTCTTTTTGAACTAGGTACAATTCTTGTATACAGCATATTGTTGCATTTTTCTCCTTAATCAACTCTGTCTGTTGATTTCTTTTGATTGGTGAATTTAAGCCATTAACATTGATGGTTATAACTGACATGTATTGAGTTATCATTGTCACATTATTTTCCTGTTGTTGGCTCTTTTTAATTTTCCCCCTCTTTCTTTAATTTCTTGCCTTGCCTGCTAGATTTGCTCTGTCAATCCTCACAGAGTTGTAATCATTATTGTCCTTTTCTAGAATATTATTTAGAATTGTTTGGAGTGCTGGTTTGGTGTTCATGAAATTTCTCAGGTGCTCTTTTTCATGGAAGTATCTCATTTCCCCATCCATTTTGAGAGAGAGTTTTGCAGGATACATCAGTCTAGGTTGGAGGTTGTTTTCTTTTAGGACTTGAAATACCTCACTCCAGGATCTCCTTGACTTGAGGGTTTGTGTTGAAAAGTCTGCTGTGATTCTGATGGGCTTGCCTTTGCACATGATTTGTATGTTTTCCCTTACTGCTTTTAGTATTTTGTTCTTCTGTTAGGTTTCTGGGATATTGACTATTATATGTCTAGGTGTTGATTTTTTAAAAATTATGGCTAATTGGATTCCTATATTACCTCACTTAAATGTGTGCCAAATTCTTCCCCTCTGTTTGGCAAGATTTCTGTCATTAATTCTGTGATCAGATTTTTTTTGTCATTTGCATTTTGTCCTGCTTTTTCATGGACTCCTTTCAGTCTTACATTACTCTTCTTTGTATCATCTAGGAGCTGTTGGAATGATTCATTATGTTCCCTTACTATTTTTAAGAGATCCTTCTTTTCATGGTCACTGATCTCCACCCTGTCTTCTATATCTGATATCCTGTCTTCAGATTGGCTCAGTGTGTTATGTAAATTTTTAGTAGTTTTTAATCTCCTAGATATCTGTTTGAATCTATTTCATGAATTCCATTTCTTTCCTAAGTTGGACATTCATGGTTTCCATTTCTTTCCTATACTGTGCACTCATGGCTTCTGTCATGGTCCTGAGCTCATGAAGTTTTTAAAAATCTATTTCTGTTCCAGAGTCTGTAATCATGTCATTCATTGTTCTCAGCATCTCTGTAGTTATCTGGGAATTTATTTCTGTTTTGAAATTTTCTAGAGTGTCATTCATCTGTTTTATTTCCTGTGTTATCACGTGGTTGATTATCAGACTTTTCAATCTCATTTCCCCCCAAATTTGCCTTTGGTTAGCTGAAAGTCTATGTTTGTGCTTGAACCTAGTTTTAATGTCTTCCATTTTCTAGTTTTGCTGGTACTGTCCTTGCTTTGCTACCTGGGTTAAGGCTTTGATCTTCCTGTTATAGCTTGTCTTTAGGTGTTGAGTCTCTAATAACTCTGAGACAATCTCTTTTTCATTATGCCAGGAAGGACAACTGATTAGATGAATAATGACAACTTAGCTGAAGTGATACAGTCGGCAACACAAAAGCATCAAGCTCAGCTTAGAAGAAGACAATTTGTGGTAGTTATTAATCTATCACCTTTAACTGTTTGAATTAAATAAAAATCGAGGATAGAGCTCAGGACAATGGCCTTTATGACCCCTTTGTGCTACTGTGGTTTGAATCCAGGTATAGCACAGCCAAGAGACCAGAGGTATGGAAGGGAGCTGAGCTGTAAGGGGGCTGAAGGTGCCCGCTTGTCTCCACATTCACTTGTCTGCTGCCTCTTGGTCTGTTGGTGGCTGATGTGAGAGCTGTAGGCCAGCTCCAGGCAGTTCCACCTCTTTCCAGTGTGCTGCAGAGCTCTGGGCCTGGAGCAAGAGCTGCAGGCTAGCTCCAGGGAGTTCTGCCTCCTACTAGTCTGCTACCGAGGTTGGGGGCTGGGGCCAAATCCCTCAGATTTTATAACAGAGGTCTAAAATGAGCTATTGAATGAGTCAATAGTGAGACTGACATTTACTTATTTATTTTTCTCATTGAGTTTATTGGTACTTTTTAAGTATACAGTACAGTTACATTTATCATTTGGATCTTGTACCTTTACACAACAGGTCTTAGTTCTCATTTTTTCCCCTTGTCCTTGCCCTCCCTTCACTCCCTCCTCCCCTATTTACAA
Source organism: Fukomys damarensis (assembly GCF_012274545.1). Taxonomy (NCBI): domain Eukaryota; kingdom Metazoa; phylum Chordata; class Mammalia; order Rodentia; family Bathyergidae; genus Fukomys; species Fukomys damarensis. Next base: position 13,270,585 of record NW_022900918.1, read on the forward strand.
AGACTTTGTTTCCATATTTTCTTTTTCTCATATTTTTTTCTTTTCCCTTGTTTCCTCTCACTTACCTGTCCCACTTCCCCTACACCATTAGCCCTTTTCTTCCTATTTCACATTTTCAATTATACAATTTGGATCTTATTTACACTTTTAGTTTTTCACACCAGAGAAACTATTCAGTATTTACACATGAGTGTCTTATTTATTTCATTTAAGAGTATGGCCTCAATATGCATCTATTTTCCTATGAATGACTCTAGTCTCTCTTTCTTTATGGCTGAGTAGTACTCCATTTCATAGAAAAACCACATCTTCTTCATCCAGTCTCCAACTGATGGGCAATTGAAATGTTTCCAAATTTTAGCTATTAAAAATTGAGGTATTTAATTTTTGATGGGAAGAGTTAGGAGGAAGAGTATTGAGGGTAGAGGAACAGCCTAGGCTACAACAAGAATTTATCAGATTCATAACAGACATGATGACTCAATTTCTTATAATACATTTTAACTCAAATTACCTTTATTTTCAGTAATTTGTAACATATCTGATAATAAGCCAGAAAAGAAAATAGGGCTCCTGCTGTGAGATATGCCAGGCTAGCATGTTGTATCTGATGTGTAGACAGTGAGAAACCATGGGCAGATTTTGAGATGAGTGATGATCTTGTACTATAGACGCTTTGAGAGAGAAAAATTCCAATAGACTTTGAACTCAGAAAGTTGATTACTTTAGTAATACTGGTAGTAGGTAATGAATTGTAATAAATGGAGAACAGTGAGGATGGACAGTGAAGAAGTGGTGAGTGGAAAATATTTTTGAGAGGTACACTTAGCCATACTGATTGGTTGGGTGACTATGAGGAATTAGGGAGGGGAAACGATGATAGAAGATCCTAGAGGTTGGAGAGCATGGCAGAGACACATAATTAGGATTTGAGAGGAACAGGAAGAAAGATTAACAAATTAAAATTTGAGTTTATAACATATGGGGTATGTGAGTCATGGAGAACAAACAATCTTTATGTGGAATGGTAGGAGTATGACTGTAAGTATGATTCACATAAGGTGAGGTTTGGGTATCCAGTAGTGGCTGCAAAAAGCATAAGATAATAAAAACATATTTTAAACATCTAGTAAACTTTGGGAACTCTGAAAAAAAAAACTGTTCCATACAATGAAAAGGAAACGTTCTTCAAACTTTTTCATGAAGTAGTCACCAGTGGCTCAGTGTTCATGAAGATTACTTACCCAAGAAGACATAGCTGGTCAGTGTCACAACAGTCTGGGAAGCATGCTTTATCTGACTCTATAAGTCAGTCTGACTGTAGAAGAGGCAAATCTCTTGCTTTTCCTTCAGCATCATTTCTATCTTCTCTTTTCTATATTACAGTTCTTGAAATTTTATTATTTATGATGCTGCAAAACAACTTGGGATATATGTAGCTCTAAACTCCCAGAACTAGTAAAATTACATTGATCAGCAGCACATCAAAATCACTATCCAAGGCAATTCAGCTACTTTTGCCAATTTAGCAGTAATTAGGTCTAAGGAGGCTTGGGAGTTCTGTGTTTCTTCTACATCTAGAAGAGTATACTTTCATTGCTGTGCTTCCAATTATGTTTGAAGAGTGTTTTTCCAACCATCCTAGGAAAGAAATTATATAACCTTGTCTCCCTTTCCCATTATTCTAACCAGAATAAATTTGGATTTATCAAGAAAAAACAAACAGTTGTCCAAATGCCACATAGCAGACTATTTTACCTCTGTTTCTGGGCATGAAAATGATGGTTGCTAGGAGACCCAGAGAGCTGAAAGGAAAAGTGAGACAAAGGAAACTGAAATAATATTTGTCCAGCTATTCAGAACTGTGCAGTTACTTTTGCTTTCTTCTTTGTAATGAGCCATTTATATTTTTCAAATTTCTGAGTGAGTGTAAATATCACCACTGTGTCTTTGACCTATTTAAGTACTCTGGATATTTCTAACTGAATGATGACTTTCAAAATATATTAACATTTAAATGTTTCCAGGAGGGGTGAGAAGAAATTATCTTGCTTTCTTTTTTGATGACTAAAACTATCACTTGGAAAAAGTATGGAGGTGTTACTATTGCAAACCTCCTGGTAGAGATTTTCTGATGAAGGAAGATAGTAAAAGTGAGTAAAACTTCAGAGGATTAGTGCACTTGAGGTGTGACTATTCCTGAGTTAACCTGCAAGTATGTATAATATCTAATAACTATGCATTAGTAATAGGATAATAATAACTTAATAGTATATACACAGGAAAAGTTGTAAAGGGCTCCTTTTGAGTACACACCTTACTTGGTCACTTTCTCATCACTGAAGCACAATATCTGACACTTGCAACTTAAAGGAGGAGAGATTTCTTTTGGCTCTCAGCTTCAGAAGTTTGTCTTCTATCCTTCAACTCCAAGTCAGGAAAGGCATGGTAGTAGAGTATAGCAGAAAAAAAGCTGCTTATGTCATGGCAGCTAAGTATTAGACAGGGAAAGGAAGAGCAGTGAAAGAGATATTCTCTTCTAGGCCACGTGCCATGACCAGTCCCACCTCCTAACAGCAAGTTAGCTGTATCACCCCCAAGATTCATCACCATCCAAAAGCCCTTCCTGTGAGCATATAAGCCTTTGAGGAAAAGAGTACTCTGTATTCAAACAATAACACTATTCTTATTAAAGTTTTATATGCAAGGTCACTGGGGACCTGTAAAGGTCTTGATTGTTGCTCACTATTATGGCATCATTCAGTCTGAAATGTTTAGGAATTTAAAAACAAGTGATTATATAAAATTGCTGTTTTGTCCTTTTTTAATTTTTTGTAACACAAAGGACTCAGATTCTGAAAGAAGAAAAAGAATAAAGAAGCATTCCTTTATTTTTTTCCCCCTGGTACTGGGGATATGGCACAGGATCTTGTTCTTGCAAGGCAGGTGCTACATCCACAGTTCTGGTTTTCCTGATTTTAAAGATTATCATACAAAAGAAATATTTATTGATATTCAAAATCAATTACTGATGAGGACCAAGTTTTGTGTTTTTAAAATTTTTTCAGTTTTTATTTTTTATAACTATATGTTTATATTACATGATTACATTACTTTTAGTTGGTACAGGTACAAAACACATCTGAACTCTTTTTTTTGTCTTCTTTAACATCCCTCCTTCCCTTCTCCTTCTATCCCTTGATTCTGTTCCTGTTTAAGAAAAATAAATCTGTATCCCCACTTCCTATTATCTTTCTTTCATTTTACTTTTATCAGAGTGAAAGCACTGGAAAAATCAAACTATATGTCCAAGACATCACTGAGGAAAGTTTTTCTTCAAATTAAGAGAAGGCTTAATGTTTCCTCATGTATGTATACAAGCAGATGTGAGAAATATTTCAATACCTTTTAAATTAGAAGTAGTCTTTAGGATTTGCAGCAGAAATACCCTCAGTTCAATTTCTTGCAGCATATGTGAAAGTTTTATAAGGTTATGTGTGAATACAAATAAGTACAATAATTTCTGATGCTTTTGCTTTTAACAGAGAGATAGGTGTAATGCCCTGTGATTTGCTTCTGAGGAGGAGATTAAAGAAAAAGGCAGAGAAGGTGACCCTTATTAATACAGTGTGTTTAAACATCACTTACAGAGACAAAAACAGTATCAGTAGTCTTTGACTTCATTGGCTTCTACTCAAAGATAATGCTTGACAGATTTCTTTAAATTACCATTTATAAAATTTGCCTATATGATCAAATCAACCAGTTTTACTACTGTAGCTTAACTCATACAAAAAATAAGCATCAGTAACAATCATTATGAAATACAGAAAATTTCATGGCTTCTATTTTACTAAAGATACCTTTGATTCATATATAATGTGTATGAATTTAAACATTCTGTATTTTCAAGTTTTCATATATGGTAAACCAGCCTTTGTACAGGCTTATAATTTCTTGGAAATGATTTCATTTCTGTTGGACTTCTATTTAGGACTTGATAATTAACACCAAACCACACTTTCAGAAAGACATGTTTTAATAATCCAGGAAAACAAACTCTTAAAAAAATTAGCATTATCATAGCTTAATCATATTTTTTTCCACAACAGATACCTGTGTTTTGATAATAATGCTTTAGAAAGTGATTAGGATCTCTATATATTTACATAGTCTAATCTTTGTTAGTCTCAGTTAATGTGATATAGTTATAAAATGATCCAAAATTTATGAAAACTTCATTAAAATATGCATCAATTTTTAGAACTCCTAGAGTAAAATAGAGCCTAAGTCCTTTGAGGGCCAAGGATATCTCATCTATCATTGAATGCCTGGTTTATAATACATGGTCCCCCACACAGAGGCATGCAGCTTGTGCTGGTGAACGAATGAGTGGTTTTAAGAATGTTTTACATCTACCTCTTTGTTACATGCAAATGATTAGTTGACCTAATTAGAATTGGAACCATCTTTGGTTTCTATCTTGATTGCAAAGGGCCATCTGGGCTCATCAATTTCATCCTCTTCACTGAACAACTCGAGTTACACAGCATATGTTTAGTAATTTGTCACCTTTACAAAAAAATAAAAAGTAAAACTCTGAAGGGAGTAATTGCAGTCCAGAAAGTCTCATTATCATAGTATAGAAAATTCAATCCTCCCACCTTTCTTTCAATGCTTCAAATGAACAAATGTATCTCCAATTAAAGAAATTATAGTGCTGATACAACCTTACTGTAATGATACTCTATTTTTTTAACCACATAATTTTGAAATAGATCAGCTCACAGATCTATGTTAATCATACAGTATATTATACAGTCATTCTGACTAAATTTCCCAGTGCTGATTCCAAATGTAAAAAAGAAATCATGACTGCAAAAGGTAAAAGATTTTTTTTCAAATACAGTCATAGCAACAATAATTCTGCCACATCAAATACTTGAATACATAAGAGTTTCTATGGAGCCTTGAACTCTATATATATTTGAAAAATCTATTTATGGACAGTAACCTTAAATATTGAAAGACAAGATTCTGATATTTTATTTGCAAACTTTTTGACAATGTGGTATCTGTTTTCCCCTCGAACATGTTGAGTAGCACATCTCCCTATCCTACTCAAGTGTGCATTATGAAGATCTTTGAAGACCCAGGTTAGTCTACCTGTAGGCATCTGTCATGGACACAGCACAGACAAGAGCAGAGGAGAGAATCCCAAGGCTCAAAGGAAGCAGCAGAACACAAATGACAAGCACACAGATTGCCAACTTTAAATCCTAACTTAGCTAATTCTGTTACTCAAGTCTCAGTTTCCATTCACAACATCAGGACAATAGGTGCTTCCGAAGGTTCTTGTAGGATTAATCGACATGAACCCTGAAAAATATATATGCAGAGTTGGGATCATCTTGAAAGCACAAAAATCTCACCTGCTATTGCCCTGCCACATAATTTCTTTTTGGGCAAGGGCCAGTAACATGAACTTCTGGCAACATTTCTGCTTCTATAAGAAGGAATATTAGTCATACTTATCTGTATATTTGTGAGGATTAGATGGTACCAGCAAAAGGTAACATATAGTAGTTATTCTTAAAATTATTTATTGGATTCCTAGAAACCAAGTGCTGCCTATTAATATTCACACTTAATTTACTTATTTACTCTTGATGTGTGTCCAAGAGATGTTCTTTCTAGTAGTGTATTGCAATAGCTAAATGAATGATATTATAATAATCACCGAATATATATTATATTATATTATCATATATGCACTTATAATTGAAATGTGGAGCTTTTACTCTGAGCACCAAGAACAGTTATAGATAGTGAGGATATAGTAGTGAATAAAAATAGATGGAGATTACCTTGGAAAGAGACAGACAAAAATGTAATATGTCAAATGATGAATGGTTATGTCCAAACACAAGTAAGAAGCCTAGAGAGTGATGGGAAATTCTACCCTGAAAGTGGCATTTGGCCCAGGGCCTGAAGAAGAGGAGGAAGTAAGTCAAACAGAGACAACAGCAAGTATGAAGTTTCTCCCATAGGAGCCAGAACATGTGAAACAGAAAGGAAAAGAGCATTTGTGGCTTCAGAGGTGATAGTGAGAAAAACGATGGAGATTAGGAAAATAAAAACAAATTTTGTTCTAGGAGGCAGATCCCCTAAGGTCTTATGTGCCACGAAAAGTCCCTGGGCTACATTTTAATGTGTTGGGGCTCTTTGGCAGGTTTGAGTGTAGGAGTAAAGTAATCTGACTTTTGTTATTAGCAAATCAAAATTTATTTTTAACTGATAAATAAAATGGTAAAAATTGTACGTATTTATGGGGTACCATGTATCCTTTAATATACGTGTGCGTAGTGGTGACCCACTGTAGTTTCCACATAAAGAATGGAATGGGGTACAGGTGGAAGTGAGGGGAAGGGGTTTCTGAGGAGGTCACTGCAGCAGTCCAGGCTAGGAAGAAGGATGCTTAGATTAGGGAGCAGCAGTGGAGATGGTGAGATGGTTAAGATTCTGGATATATTTATTAAGGAGAGATGGGGAGATATATTGAACACTTACTGCTCTCTACCAAATTAACAAGTTCTGCACTTCGCCTATTTAATAAATTATCCTAAACTTATCTTCAAAATTGTGCATATGTGGATATTGGGCATATGTGGATCAACCTGTAAATAAATACAGTTTCTTCCATTTTTTTCATTTTCTCATATTAATTCCATTCCATTATTTCCTTTTCCCTACCCCACCCACTTCCCCTTCCTCTTTGCACCTTTTCTTCCTATTTCACATTATCTGTTATACATTTTGATCCAAGGGAAGGGTACAACTCTCCAATGATGAATGTCATTATATCAATGATAAATGTCATGTCTACATAAAATGTATTAATAAAAGACTTAAAAATACAGTTGCCTCATTTCAAAAATGCTATATTTATCTCCAGTCATATACCAAAAATAAATTCGTCCTTTACTGAAGGAAAGATATTCTCCAATATATCATATCTAACCCATGGTAAAATAAATGTCCTTTTAAAAGTGTTATTTCTTATACATGCTTATGTATCTATGGAATGGATCCCAGCACTGGGGTTAAGAAGAGGATACAAAATTTTCATTCTGCAAAATATTGATTGATTGTTTTCAATTAAGAACCTCTATGTTGTTAAGTATCTGTGTGTGTTATAGTTTGGATCTTAAATGCAAAAAACAAAAACCCTCCTGTGTTGAAGTCTTGGCGCCCAGCTGACGGTGCTCTTGGGAGATGGTAGAACTTTCAAGAAGTGGGGCCAGTGGGAGAAGATTAGGTCACTGGGGAATGCCATTGAAAGGGGATGCTGGGACTCCAGTCACTTCTCCTCTCTCTTTCTCTCTCTCTCTCTTTCTCTCCTTCCTGGACACCAAGGGATAAGCAGTTGTTTTCTGATACACATGTTCCTCACCGTGATGTTCTGCCATGGCACAACCCCAGAGTGATAGGGTTTCAGTGATGGAATGAAGCCTCTTAAATGGTGAGTTAATACAAATCTTTCTTCCTTATAAGAATCTTAGGTATTTTGCCAGCGATGGAAAGCTAAAACACTACACATAATTTTTTAAAATTTGTAACTATGTTCACAAAATGTTTTTCTTTATGACTCCTGAGCTTTGTGTCCACTTAAGATTGTTTTCTAATTCAAGAATATACATTTCTTAATTCTTATGTTTTATATTTTATTACATATTACAAAAACCTGCTAAGCTTACAAAACAAAGTTTCTCCCGTCCTTCATGGAGTGATGACTCTACAATGGCTTGTTGCTCCTGAGCTGCAGGACTGTCTAGACTTAACCTTCAGTTGAGGCAGCACAGACTTGGGAAGCTTCCCTTGAGGAGAGCAGAGCCACTTCTCCCAGGAGTGGCAGTGAAGCTGACTGCAAGCATCTTGCTCCCTAGAGGAATGGGTATAAATGGAATGCACTGGGGCCAGATGTTTCCAAACAGAAACATTACTGTAGGTAACTCAGGCAGCAACAGAGTGAGAAAGGCAGGAAGGGTGTTAAACCCTTCCCCTAGGAAATCGGGAGGAAAACTGTTTCTTCAGACAGTAGACTTCGAGGCCTAACCAATGACCCCTGAAATAGAACAAGGAAACATCCATTCCAGGCACACTAACAATTAAATGCCTGATCCTATGGGTAAAGAAATGGAAGGCGATCAAATAGATGCTGTTAGAAAATTTCTAATGAGCCAGTGCTTTGTTTTATGAAGATAGGAATTGTTTACTTGGAATTCTCAGGGGTGAATTCATAAGCATACAAAGTCACTGATTTAATGTCAGTAGCTACAAAGAAGAAAAGTGATAATAATCACTATCCTTGCACTGTTGTATCCAAACAAAAATCCATAATCATTATAGATTTAGATTTAGCACTTTAGATGTTAAAACTGTGACCTCAGAGTTTGTGGCAAATTATCTGTTCATACACACACATGCTTGCATATATATATAT
>NW_022900918.1:13279263-13319539 GCF_012274545.1 Fukomys damarensis
TCATCACACTCCAGGCCTTTTAAAAGGTTGGTGCAGTTATTCAGCTATTTTATAATGGGAGGAAAGCATCACTATAGAACAAAGGTCATTTCATAATGAAAAGGATACAATTCAACTTTGAGATTCCATCTTACTTCAAAAAAAATGGCTATAATCAAGAAATCAAATAATAATAAATGGTAGAGAGGCTACTTGGAAAAAAGAACTGTCCTACATTGTTGGTGGGAATGTAAACTAGTACAACCATAAGAAAATCAATATGGAGATTCCTAAAAACAAAACAAAAATTTAAAAATAGAAATTCCATTTGACCCCACTATTTCACTTATAAATATCTTCTTAAAATAAAGATATCAATTACAGTGCTACATGCCTACCCATGTTTATAGCAGCACAATTCGTGACAGCTAATTCTTGGCAGCAGCCTATGTGTCCATCAGTAGATGAATGGATAAAGAACACATAGTATTCATACACAATGAAGTGCTGTTCTGCCACACTCTAATCTTGATCATTCCCACAGTAAATCCAAGAGCCTTATTGGACTACTTTTTCTTTCATGGCTTATCTTCTTTTTCTTTTCCTCCTTCTCCTCCTCCTTCTTTTTTGCTTAGCATTTGAGAACTGCTTTTTTTTCACTTCAAACATTTTTTGGGGGAAGGGGGTTCATATGAGGTGAAATAGTATAGAAATCTGGCCATTGTAAAGGTTGAGATTTTATTAGCCTAACTCACTATCTCACAAGGTGTTCAGTTACTGTTATTCATAATACTGTCAAAGATAGAAATTCTGGAAGCTTACTAATCTTCAAATATGAAAGTGACTGCCTGTAGTAGTGTTTGAATGGTTGATTTTGAAAGCTTAGTGAAAAAAATAATGATGTCAAATACTTGATGATGAAATTGGTGCTGGAAGAATGACCAGTGGTGTCAAGGACATTATTTTCTCCCTTTCTGATTGTGCCACTTATGCAAATTTTGTGATTTCCCTGAGCCCCCATTTACACAATTGTAGAAATGCAAATTAGAGTCCACCTTTTTTTTCTAAACAACTCCCTGTCTCAATATAATATTAGGTTGAAAACTGTTAGCTTTTTTAAAAAGATCTAAATTTAAGATGGTTTGAGGTTTTAGAAAGATTTTGAGATTTAATTTTGTTTACTACAACAGTTTTAATGGCATTTTGTTATTGTGCTACTTCACTGACATGACCAGAAATTTACTGGTTAACATGAGACAGAAGAGCAAATCATTCAATAATTGTGACTTCACTTTAATTTAACCAATTCCTATAGAGATTTTATATGAGTCTAAGAAAATAACTTTTTTATTCTGATGATCCCAGTGCATGATTTGTTTCAAAGTATTTCTGTACTTACTCTGAAAAACTGCAGCTCAAAAATTTTTGTTCCTTTAGTCCCTCTCTATTACCTTCTGCTATAAGATGATAGAATTTAGAGACCCTTAGTAAGGCCAATTGCTTATTTTCTTTAGTATGAATCTCCTTTCAGGGCAAACTGAACCGTGTCTTTCCATGACACTTTGAAGCAAAGATAGCATCTATCACCATGCCTTCATGGACTTACACATTCCATTTACTTTTCCAAGGAGCTTTGAGCCGATCTTTTCTTATCAGACTTGGCATTCCTCAGGGCACTCTTCTGTAATCAGAAGAAGTATGTTGGCTACACTACAGAGACTTTGGCTTGACCCTGTGGACTCTGAACAGAATTGCCCCACAGAGACTTAATTCTAATTCATACTGTGCCATTCATTAGTGTTTGCTTTTTTCTAAAACCCCCTAATCTTACAGTATTTCAAGTTTTGATGCAGCAAGTAATATTGCTGGTGTATTCAGCTAGGAGCTTGTTAGTATTAATTAATTAATGGTCACAAAGAGCCTTTTAAATTATGCCGTGTCTTTTCTGGTATAAAGTAAAATCATTTGCTTGTCTTTTTATCTTCCTTTTGTTGTCAAAAGGTCTTCCAACTACTGCTTTCAGAGTTCTTAAGCCATCTACTTTTCAATTAAATTCCATCCAAATGAATTTTAATTATAATCAAGCCACTTTCATTCCAGTTATAAATGGGACCCCAATTTTATAGCTCAGGGTTTGGATGGTGTGGGTCATAAGGTGCTTCTGATCCACTTTTTCTTTAATGTTTAAAAAGCCTGAGACAAAAGCCTCAACATACATAGTGTAAGGAGATTTTAAAGTGTCAGATGAAAATGAGCAGAAACCACAGTTAACTAAAAAAATTACCCTGCCAATTTCGCTTCCATGAAATGAACAAATCATCCATTTGATTTCACACAAAAATTCAAGGATATGACACAATTTTCTCAGTGTTCTACAGAAATCTATCTATAGATCAGATGATCACATCAAACCAAGACTACTGGGAGTGAAAGTGTGTGCTCTTTGGAATTCAGTTTATAGCTAGATCACTAAAGCGTAAACTAGAAAACCAGTTTTATGTCAGAATTGTTCCAAGCTAAGTGGGAAGTATGGTCATCATGTCCATGTATCTACTGAATGTAGTCATTGGCATTCACTTTGATGGTACTGATTGATTTACAAAACATTTTTGATTTCTCTGTTATTGACAAAAATAGAAACAAAAATGCTTTCTGTTTAACTCAGAGTTCATTTGTTAACTTACGTATGATTTTCTGCATACTAATTATTCCAGAAGCATTATGTCTTTATAATTCAGAGAGATTCCAGGGCAGTAATTATTAAAAGAATCATCTATTTTCAGGGTATAATTTTTACACAATATATTTTGTGTGATCTCTTTTTACACATCCCATTCAAGAGTCATACCATCCAGTTACAAGGGGTTTGAGGGAGTTTGGGCTGATGGCACATCCTCCAGGGCTTCAGAACTTTTGAATTTGACAAGGACTGCACATCTTTAGCAAAGAATTGCTTACTGCAGAAGGAATTGTGCTAACTAGTACAGATCCTTCACTCTCATGCCATGGCTAATCAATCACAATTCTGAGTTTAGTAGCAAAAGAATTGTGCTCTAATTTTAGTGTGGATAAATATCACTAGTTTGTCTAAAGCAGAACTTCCAGGAACACACCCTCGGACTTTGTGCAGTTGGCTGGACAAAGGGCTTGGAACATCTTGCGTTACTCAATACATTTCAAGATAATCTGTGGCTCCAGAACTTTTATTTTCTTAGGGAAAACCATTTCTGAATTTTAGACATGAAAGTTTGGACCACAATTTATCCATAGTTCAGAGAAGTGGTTATACCTATTTTTATGTTGAAATAGTTTGGACAGTGATGACATTTGAGTAAATAAGTCTGACATTTTCAATAAAATAAGAAAAGGCAAGTGAAACCTATTTTTCTTAAAACGAATATTTTTAAAACAAGGTTAAATCATTCAAAACTGAAAGTTGAATTTAAGTAACTTTCTCCTAAAACTACATTTTCTTCTTACAATGCCTCAGACTACAATATTTTTTCATTGAGTTTATTGGTACTTTTTCAGTATACGGTACAGTTGCATTTATCATTGGGATCTTGTATTTTTACATGACAGATCTTGGTTCTCATTTTTTCCCCTTGTCCCTGCCCTCCCTTCACCCCCTGCACCCTCCCCTATTTACAAAGACTTTGTTTCCATTTTTCCTTTTCTCATATTTTTTCTTTTCCTTATTTCCTTTCCCTTACCCTTCCCACTTCCCATATACCTTTAGCCCTTTTCTTGCTATTTCACATTGTCAGTTATACAATTTGGATCTTATTTACACTTTTAGTTTTTTACACCAAAGAAAACTATTCAGTATTTACACATGTCTTGTTTATTTCACTTAAGAGTATGGCCTCAATATTCATCAATTTTACTATTAATGACTCTAGTTTCTCATTCTTTATGGCTGAGTAATACTCCATTTTATAGAAAAATCACATCTTCTCTATCCAGTCTCCAACTGATGGGCAATTGGGCTGTTTCCAAGTTTTAGACTGGCGCAACCACTATGGAAATCAATATGGAGATTCCTCAAAGATCTAGGACTAGAGGTTCCATTTGACCCAACTCTCCCTCTGCTGGGTATCTTTCTAATAGAACTAAAAGAATCATACCACAGTGATATATGCACACTAACGTTTATAGCAGCACAGACTACAATATTTTTAAAGAAAGTTTTCGGTGACAAACATTACAATTAAAAACTGAAGTCATCTTAGTTGAATATAATAAGGATTTGTATTTTATGACAATGGCATTGCATAGATTTATATTCTACATTTTACAGTATTATTTTTATCCACCAAACCTAAAATAAAAATAATAAAATATCTTGGGATTTAGTGGCAATAGATGTCAAAAATGCATTTTCCCATTGAATTTATTGGTGCATTTCAGGTATACAATACAGTTATATTCATAATTGGGATCTTGTACCTTTACACGATGTAGCTTGGTTCTTATTTTTCCCCATTACCCTTCCTTCCCTTCACCCCCTCCACCCTTCCTTATTTACAAAGACTTTGTTACACATACATTGTAATGCAAGAAATATTTTATTGCCCAAATGGTATGTAAAATGAAATATTTATACAATGAAATATAATTGTCTTGAAAAATGAAGCAAATCTTGTCATTTCAATGACACATGTAAACCTAGAAAGCATTATGCTAAATAAAATAAGCTAGCAGAATGACATATAGTCCATGATTTCAGTTACATATGAAATCTGAAAAAGTTGAACTCATAGAAGTAGAGATGTCAGAAGTGAGAGGAGTAATGGTGAACTACTGAATAAAGGGCACAAAGTTTCAGTCACAAGATGAATGAGCTCTGGAGATTGAGTAATAAGCATGACATCTACAGTTAATGACATTAACTGGTATACTTGATATTTGTTAAGAGACTTGATCTTAAATATCCTCACCAAACATACAAATGCTAAGCATGTGAGGTAATGGAAATATTAATTAGCCTCATTTTGATAACTACTTTATAATGCACAGACACAAAACATCACATTGTATATATTAAATATTTACAATTTTGACCAATCCTATCTCAATAAATCTAGAGTAAAAAGTAAGAAAACATTCAAACAACCCGTCTTTCTCAATTTATTCTCTCTTTTTCATAAGCTTGTAGAACGTCACAAAATATAAGTTGTTTTTATATTAGTTAGTAATAGTAAAAAGCAAGGCATATATGCTGATATATACTAAGTAGTATACATGTATATAAAGGCCTTTAGGAGAAGTATATTCATTGTTAATAATTTGCCTTACAATTACTTATTGGATTTCCATGACATGACAATTATGCAAAGTTCTGGTGATGGCAATGAACAGAGTAGACTGAAATGTAGCTCTAACTTCAAAGTTCGATTCTGACATTGAAAAAACAACTAAGAGTTGTTAGTTGATAAAATTAAATGTGTTGATATTGACTGGCAGACTGGCAAGAAACATGCCATCACTCAATGCATTTTTTTTTGTTACTGGGATCAAACCCCAGTCCTTGCTCTTTTGAGGCAGGCAATGGAACCACTGAGCTAAATCCCGGCCCCTCAGTGCATTTTATAGGTTCACTTTCTAAGGCAAATTATAATAAAAAACAGTTAAAGTAAGAGAAGAGAAATATATAATAGATTGTTTTGATATAGATGAGGAATAAAGATTTTAAGAAATGTTTTTCCTAAAAAAGAAAGGGGTGAGATTCCTGAACTCCCTCTGTGTTTAATTATCAAAATTCTCTATATGGTCGTATAAAAGTTATTGCAGATTCTTGAAATAAGCCAATAATGAAAGCATAATTTAGAACATTAAAACAAAAATACAAGAAAATAGCTCCAAAGATGAATAGATATTATTTCTTTCACAACAGCTGAGCTGAAATTTAAGGAAAGTTAGATAACCATAATAATTCAAAAATTTAATGATAAAAGTTTCAAATCAGAGAACTACTTATGAGCTATCATAACTTAGTTACTGAACTAAACTTCACTTATTTCATCTATAATATGAAGATAAAGTTAATAATGATGATACAGGGTTGTTTGGAGTATTAAACAAGGGAATGTATTTAAGGTATTTAGCAGTGTGTGTAGCACATAGTAAATGCTGAAGAATTATTAGGTATTATTTTACTATAAGTCAAATTATTTAATTCATTATTTGTCCAATCCATTTTCATTTGTATAAAGTTCTGTGATTGTTTCATGAACATTTAGACTTTATTGGATATTTGTTATCTTTAGATTTTAAGTATAAAACTTATATAACAAACTCAGTTTCTCTTAATACACACAAAAGACAAGAGAACTAATTCTTTAAGAAGTATAAGTCTAACTGTGAGAGTTAGATGGGGTTGAAGATGTAGCTCATTTCTTTTCTACTACTCTAGGGCTGCTATTAAGCAGTCTTGGTTTATGGAGTAAAATTGAGAGGCCTTCAATTATAGAGGAGAAAAGAGTTGGTGAGTTGTTAAACTTCCACTTGTGGGAATAATGTCTTTGATTCAATACAAACATAAATCTTGTTCAGAGGACAAGCTTGACAACTTCTTAGTTTCATTACATAGAACTTCTTACCTCTCCACCACTGCCCACTTAGCATGCTTAATTCATCTTGTGTATTTTTCTTTATTGCCTTGTTATTTTATTACATTATAAAACCT
The DNA here is from genome assembly GCF_012274545.1 of Fukomys damarensis. Classification (NCBI taxonomy): domain Eukaryota; kingdom Metazoa; phylum Chordata; class Mammalia; order Rodentia; family Bathyergidae; genus Fukomys; species Fukomys damarensis. The sequence continues at coordinate 13,285,931 of NW_022900918.1, forward strand.
CTCTAAAATTCTTTGGTGAACTCAAGGGAAATAGTTATAGATTCAATCAGATTTTTCAAAGGTATAAGTTTTGGGGTGTGTTATTGTTTGGGTCTAGGTGTCTCCTCAAGTCCTCATGTGGTCATAGGCTGGATCTAGAGTGTGTGAAACTGGAATAGATGCATGATGCAATGCTAGGCTCAAGGGCACTAGGATTTAGGGTGTGAGTGCTACCCATCCTAAGGAGTACCCTAAGTAGTACCCTAAGTAGTCTGAATAAGATAAAATATGCAGGGAGAATGTTAAGGTCTCTCCTTGCTTTTTTTGCCTTGTGCTTGCCATGCTGTTTCTCCTCTGCAATGCCTGTTTACCATCCCTGCCTGGGAGCCAGCTTATTATGGACTGAAACCTCTACAAATTGTAAGCCAAATAAACCCCTTCCCTGCCAACTTTTGTCATTGGGTATTGTGTCTCAGCAGTGAGAGAAAAGTAACCTACACAGGATGTGAAAAATGTAGATGGTAGGACTATGTTATAATTATGTCCATCCCTTGAGGTTAGCCCCATATGCCAGTCTCTTTACCTGAGCTCCCTAAATATGTCCCTTTAGTTTCTGGAAGTTTCTGCATGTCCATCTTGGCCAAACAAAGGTTATAAGAGATCTCTCCTCCCCCAGTACAGCCTGTAGCTGTACAATTCCTGTACAACCAGGGACTACAAAGCCTCCTAAAAATTGGTGTTTCCATCATAGAAATGCTTTATTATTTCTCATTGGCTACATCAGGAGTTCTTTTTCTATTCCCTACCAAAATCTCTACAGAAAGTGCTTATATTTAGGTAGCTTCTATTCAGGTAAAAATATTCACTAAATGTAATGCTTTATCAGTTGCCATCATTTAAATAACCAAATGAGATTACAATGTTTTCAATTTTTCTCAGTCATTTACCTGAAGAGGGTAAGTGTTCTTTCATCAAATAGGCACAAGAGTAAATAGAGTTCTTTATATATTCTAGATATCAGAACTTTCTCTGAGAAATAGCTGGCAAATTTTTTTCCCCATGTTGTAGATAGTCACTTTATTATTTTGGTGGTATCTTTTGCTGTGCAGAAGCTTTTACATTTGCTATGATCCCAATTGTTAGTTCTTGCTGTTATTTCTTCTACAACCACGGTTCTGGTCAGAAATTCTTTACCTATATCTATGTCTTCAAGCATTTTATTTATTTGTTTTCCAGCAGATTGTTTCTGTTCTAATATTTAGATTTATGATCTATTTTGATTTTAGTTTAGTGAATGGTGAGAAATATGGGTCTAGAGTCAGTCTTCAACATGTGGAAACCCAGTTTTCCCAGCACCATTACTTTTTCTTTCTCTTTCTTTCTTTTTTTCTTTCTTTCTCTCTCTCTTTCTATTTTCTCTTTTTTATTAGTACATGTTTGTAGAATATGCATTTTACAATCATCATATGGAGTTGGCACATATATATATATAAAATATAGCCTGTTTCATTTTAAATTTCCTTCCCTTGCCCTCCCTCTTTCCTCCTCTAGTTCCCCTTTCTCCCTTTTCATTTTTGTTGATATTGTTACTCTTACTTCACGTTTATGGCATATGAAGTCCACACTCATTGAGGATACTAGGACCTTGTACACAGCATATCTTCATTCTACCTATTTCACTATTTCCTCCCTGTCACCTCTAGCCCTTGGTCCCCTAGACCCCACCCCATCCACAATAAATTCATCTCATTCTATACTTTTTTTATGTTTCTTTTAGTTTGTACTTCCAGCACCATTTGTGAAAGAAGCTATCTTTCTTTCAGGATTTGGCCCTTTTGTCAAAGACAGAGTAGCTGAGTCTGCTTGGAGTTTTTTCTGCACCCTCTATTCTGTTTCTTTGATTCGGAAGTCTTTTTTAAAAATATCAATATCATGCTGTTTTTATCACAGTGGTTTCATAATATAACTTGAAATCTAGGATCATGATGCCCCCTTGTCTTGCCCGTATTGTCCAGAATTGCTTTTGCTATTCTAGGTCTCCTCTGGTTCTATATGAATTGGAGGATTGCTTTCTCCCATTCTGTAAGGAATACTATTGATATTTTGATTAGGATTGTGCTAAATCTACATAACGGTTTTGGAAGTATGGCCATTTAGACTGTATTCATTCTGGCTTTCTTGGAATAAGGATTATCTTTCCAATTTCTGATATCCTCTTCAGTTTCCTTTTTCAGAGCACTATAGTTTTTTTTATTAAAGGTTGCAAAGATACATGATAACAAGAAATGAAGATACTAAATAAAAATTTCAAATATACATATATATGACAGCAAAATATGAAATAAACAAGAATTTGTGTAACACAGACTAGTTGAAATACATTAGTTTGATATGATCTTCAAACATTATGTTCTTTCTCATTTTCTTATAATAATTTTGAAATAATGTAATTATAAATAAAACAGAGTTACATATTATAGTTCAGAAACTGTCCTCAAAATGTTATGATTTATAAACTCCTTGGTTTAATTAATTGATAAATATTATATACTTGTTGATTGTACCACTTACATTTTCTAACAAAACTTCCCACAGAAAAAAATATACTTATATTTAAAATCCAAAAGCAACTAAAAAAATTCACATTTTTAAGATCAGATTTTTCTGTTTCTATCTATTTTATTATACCCCATACTTATTTTTATTATATTTTTATAAGCATAATGATAGAATTTAACACCAATGGATATGTAATATTCTTCCCAAATGAATGACTATGAGGTCAAACATGTAATTTAAAGAAATCATAAGGTTGCCAGAGAAACTATCAATATGCCAAGTGTGCACAATCCTACCACAGTCATGCATGTTTCTCATTTAATAGTGCACACATATGTAAAAATATACCCCTCACACATATACATAATGCATATTTTCTACAATACAATATATACTTAGGTATAATAAAATAGTACAGTGATGTGTGGAATGTTGGTGATTTGTATAATTTGAGAAAAAACAAATATCATCTTTGAAGTAGTTGGAGAATTTATAATATGTATCAGATACTAAATAATATTAATGATTAAGTATAGTTATAATAAAATTTACTTAAAATTAATATTTGTCATCAGTAGAAAATAGGTACAAAGATACACTGATAACATAACAACATTTATCTTAACAAATTTCCAACCAAACAAGCTATAGTGACAGAAAAGGAAGTTTGTAGAAAGCAGAGATGAAAGAGGAAAATGACAGATGGGCCTTAATACTTTTCATACTACTCATATATACAGATTTCATAAATTCTCAAATAAAAAATAAAGAAAATTAGAACCAAAATAACTCATCAATTTGGTAGACTAACATATAGAGACAAGGATTAACATATTGATAAATTTTAAACATATGAAATGTAAAGCCTGAGATTTAGCTTAATAGTGCTGCACCTGCTTAGCCAGAACAATGTGCCGAGTTTAATCCCCAGCATCAGAGGAAGAAAAAGAAAAAGGAAGAAAAGAAGAAAAGAGGGGAAAAAAAGCATATATACTTTCTGACATACTCAATAAATTAAAAATAAATTATTTATTATCTCTTCCTCTTGAATTGTTCCCTTCACAAGGATGTAGTGAACTTCTTTGTCTCTTTCAATCAGTTTAAGTTTGAAACTTACTTTGTCTGTGAATAAGATTGCTACCCCTGCTTTTTTTTTGGTGGCAGGGGGGCTCCTGTTACATGAAGAAGTTTTCTGTTCTTTCACTTTCAGTCAACGGGCTTCTTTTTACACCAGACTTGGCTTGTATACAACATATTATTGGATCTTGCTTCTTAATCCATTCTGTTGGTCTATTTCTCTTGAATGGTGAGTTGAGGCCGTTAATATTGATGATTATAACCGATATGTACTAACTTATTATTATCATGTTTTTTGTTTGTTTGTTTTTTTTGCCTTCTCCTTTTAGTTTCTTGGCTTGCCTATTTGATTTGCTCTGTTGGGCCTCATTGTGTTGTTACCTTCATTGTCTTTTTCTAGAATATTGTTTAGATTTTGTTGTAGTGCTGGTTTGGTATTCATAAAGTTTCTCAGGTATTCTTTATCCTGGAAATGTCTTATTTTCCCATCTATTTTAAAAGAAAGTTTTGCAGGATACATCAGTCTAGGTTGGAGGTTGTTTTCTTTTAATACTTGAAATATCTCATTCCAGGCTCTCCTTAACCTAAGGGTTTGTATTGAAAAGTCTGCTGTAATTCTGATAGGCTTTCCTTTGCATGTAATTTCTTTCTTGTCTCTTACTGCTTGTAGTATTTTGCTCTTCTGTTGGGTTCTGGGATCTTGATTATTATATGTCTAGGTGTAGATATTTTTTGATCACGGCTAGTTCGAGTCATATATGCCTCACTTATCTGTATGTCAAATTCTTCCCCTCTTTTTGGGAAGTTTTCTATAATTAATTCTGTGAACAGCTTTTTAAAGGCATTTGCATTTTCTCCTACTATTTGAACTCCTATCAATCTTATGTTATTCTTCTTAGTATCGTCTAAGAGTTGTATCAATTTCTCATGATCTCCTACTGTTTTTAAGAGACCTCTCTTTTCACGGTCACTGACTGCAATTTTATCTTCTATATCTGATATTCTATCTTCAGACTCTTTTATTCTTTTGTGAACACTCTCAATGGAGTTTTTAATCTCCTGGATCTGTTTAATTCTGTCCTATGGATTCCATTTCTTTCTTGTATTGGGCATTTACTGTTTCCAATTCTTTCTTATGCTGGGCATTCATAGCTTCTATCATGGTCCTGAGCTCATCTATTTTCCTCTCAGTTTCTGTTCTAGAGTCATGAATTATAACTTTCATTTTGCTTGTCAACTCTATGATTATCTGGGAAATTACTTCTGTTTTATATTTCTCTAGAGCCCGATTGATGAGTTTTGTTACTTCCTCTGCTTTGAGTTCAGAGTGTCCTGATGATTCACTATCAGACTTTTCATCCTCATTTGCCCCACTATTTGCCATTGGTGAACTGGAAGTCTGTCCCTGTATCTTGCTTAAGTATTTTCTCATTTTTACTATTGTTGTTGGGTTATCCTTAGTTAAACCTTTAGATTATTACTTAAATCTTCCTGATATAGTTGGGTTGCAGCCCATGGGTCTCTAATGACTCATAGACATTCTCATTTTCATCATACTGAAGAAAACAGCTCATTGAATCAATCACAATCCTTTATCCTAATTGATACAATCAGCACCACAATATAATGAAGCACAATTTGCAAATTGGCCACTAATGGTAGTCATCAATCTATCACCTTCAAACCATATAAATTTAATTAAGATCAAGAAGCAATGCAAAATATGCTTACGGTAATGAAACTTTTCAATAAGGATATTTACCATTTACAATGGGGTCTTAAAACAAAGTTAAGACAAGAAGAGTAGATAAGTATAAGAATTAGAGAAAGTTTCCTATGAAGCCAAAAGATGTAGAATGACCAGACAATCATCAGGAAATTGTTAAATTCAAAAAGAACAAACAAAATGGAAATATAGTAACCCTTGAGTGAGGCAGAATAACATAAGAAAAGAATATAAAGAAAATAGAAAAAAATAATAAAAGAAGAAATCTGAATTAGGACAAGAGCAGAAACAAAAACATAGATGAGGGATACTATAGTGGAGTAAGAGACTGAGTTAGAGAAAGAAAACAAAAAGGAAAAGAAAAGAATTTGCAGAGTAGGGTGAAAAAAAAAAGAAACAAAAATGAGTTTAAAGGGCCTCTTTCAGACTATATCACTGCTGTCATAATATACAATATGTGCTGACATTTGCAGAGCCGAGTCCCCTGATCTCAGCTAGCTGGTGGCAGAACCCTACAAAGCAGACTGAGCTCAGACTGCAAGCCCCAGACTGAGTTCCCCAACCTCCTAAAGGGTTGAACTCCACTCAGTTCTACTGTAAATTTCCCCCACCACTTCTTTAAAGCTGTTCAAAGTTGAAAGTGCCAGAAAATACTCTTTATGACCACCTCTGCCTCTACAGAGTAGGTCCAAAGACTGGTACAATCGGGAGGTCTAAAAGCGTGAGGGGGAAGGTTGAGGGGGTTCTGGGGTGCCCACACAGCTACCTTTCTAGCACTGAAGATGGCGGCAGCAGCACCAGCAGGGGAAGACCTGGCCAAGAAGACCCCCAGAGAACTATAGTTTTCATTGTAGAGGTCTTTCATTTACTTCGTTAGGTTAATTCGTGTTTCATTTTGTTTGATGCTATTGTGAAAGGTGTTTACCTCATTTCTCTCTCAGCAAGTTTGCTATTGGTGTACAGGAATGCTACTGATTTTTGAGCTTTTACTTTGTTTCTTGGTATGTTACTAAATTTGGTTATTGGACTGAGGATATAGCTCAGTGGTGCTGCTGCCTGCCTCACAAGCACAAGGTCCTGAGTTCAATCCCTGCTGCCAAAAGAAAAAAAAAGAAAGAAAGATTACTAATTCTAGGGCTCTCTCAGTTTGGAGGTCTTCTATGTAGAATATTGTTATTATTATATCACCCTCTGAAGGGGATAAGGGAAAGGGTGGAAAAGATTTGAGATGTGTTATATACATGTAACAATTCCCCATAAGGAATGTAATTATGCACTGCAAATATGTACTAATAAATATTTTTAAAGGAGTAGAGGAGTTCATGTATATCTTCACTTCTTTTTTCTCTTGTAAGCACATACAAACTCAAAATATTTTGTTTTATATTAATGATCAGGCAATCATGAGCAAACTCTAACCAGTTCTTAGGTGTGAAAAGTAGATTGAAAAGGGGCCTATTCTGATTTTTTTTTTTTTTTTTTTTGAGACATGGTCTCACTATGTAGTTGAGACTGCCCTGGAACTCACTATGTAGCCCAGGCTGGTCTTGAACTCACAGCGATCCTCCTCCTGCCTCAGCTGCCTGAGTGCTGGGATTACAGGTGTGCATCACCATGTCCAGCTCTATTTTGATTTTTTGATAGCTGATATTCGCAATATATTTGAATTCACACAACTACATCTGGAATAGAATTGCAGATAGACACCTGTGTGCATGTTAATGCTTATATATCCGTAAGGATAGCTATTATTTGGTTCAGTACAGTCTTTTTTTTTTAGTATATTTTTCAAAGAAATTTATATGTGAACAAACAGTGTAGTTGTTATTCTCAGTTAACCTTTTCAAATATGCATGAATAACACACATTCCCTTGTTTCATTGTTTTATTTTATGATTTACCTTTTAAAAGTGTAAATTTTCCATAATATTTTGAAAGAGTATCCAGTACAGGTAAAAGTAATTTAAAAAGTAGAATTCTCACAAATAAATTATTAAAGTTTATTTTCTACCTCATTAGGGAAAGTGGTTTGGCAGTAATTTAAAAAGCATTAACAATATGCGTAATTTGTGATCTAATAGTATTTATAGGAAAATATTCAAATAAAATAATTAGGCATATAAACAATGATTTTTGAGCAATGATGCTTGCTATGCATGTTAGTATATAAGATTTTTTGAATATTCTACAATTACATAATTAATAAATTATAATTATAATATTAAGGTATCATTAAAATAATATTTATTTTTCAGAGGGAAAACTATGCTTTTTGTGTATTTGCAAAAGATTAAAAAGTAAAAAGTCTAGAAGATAATACTAAAGAAAACATTTTAAAGCAGTAGGGACAGTGAGAAGGATAGGGAAAGGGGAATAGGGAAAAGGAAAAACATATGAGAAAATGTAAAAATGGAATTAAAGTGTTTGAAGGTGGGGAGGGGAGGAGGGGATGAAGGGAGGGTGGGGGACAAGGGGAAAAAATGAGAACCAAGACCTGGCATGTAAAGGTACAAGGTCCCAGTAATGAATGTAACTGTACTGTCTACCTAGAACATACCAATAAATTCAATTTAAATTTAAAAAACTATTTTAATTCTCATATAGTACATATATGTATATATATTATATATATGTACATAGGAAAATAATGGAACACAGCAAACTTATGATTTATATTTACTTAGCTTTATATAATGATATTGTTAGGAAGTTTTAATTCCTCATGAGACTTTTTTGTATAGTCTACAATCAGCATGTGTAATTGCTCCAATCTGGAGGAAATTCATTTTTAATATATGAAATGATTTTCCATCTGTTCATAACACATTCATTTTTAGTACTATTATTATTGCTATCCCCTAAATATTTCTTTCATACCATACATGTTTAAGCTTTTTAAATGCTTCCATTAAATATTTTACATTACCCTCAATTTATAAAACAAATTATAAAACTTTTACAAAAGTGTAAAACATTTACATCATTTCACTCAGTGACAAATATGGCTTCATTTATGTTCCCAAAAAGGGTACACAATTAATTCAAAATGCAATTTAAAGAAACTGATATTATTAAATGCATGTGATCATTATTAAACAAGATATCAATGATATTTTTATTCAAGGAAACACAAAAATCAATGCTGTCTTGTTAATGACCTGTCAGCTCTCTGCTGGGAAGATTTACAGAAATCTAATGCTGTGATCTCTACACTTTACCTTCTCAAGAACAATTTATCACTTAATTGGCAAGATTTGAATCAGATTTTATGTTTCACTTACTCTTTTCTGAATGTTGTGCAGAAGTACATCATATCAAACTAATATCTGGAAGTATTATGTTATGCAAAATATTAAGTTTAATGCTCCAAATATATTTTTATTTTATATAATTTTCACCATTATATATTGCAATAATAAATAAGTGATAATATTGTAACTTTCAAAATATAATAAATGTTTCAGTTATATTTCTTGAAAAATCAAGGGTCAGGAATGATATTCTTTTTAATTGAGTCCTAATAGAGCTCTAAATAAGAAATAAATGAAGATGCCAGGAATGTAGCTCAGTGGTGCTGCTGCCTGTCCCACAAATGCAAGGTTCTGAGTTTGATCCCTGATACTGGGAAAAATAAAAAAATTAAAAAATAAATAAATGAGAGTGGACATGGGGTGGGCCAGGGAGAAGGAAGACCCAGGAAGGTCAGGAATGTGTAAATGTCTAAGACAAAGGAGGAAAGTCACAGATGACTCATTGGAGCTAAGACACACAGAAACATCTACAAAGGGAAGATAGAAGTAAAGAGGGTGAGGAGGCTGCCAAATTTCCAGGTCTGATATATAAGATTTAGGTATTAGGACTTTATCTCAAATGCTGTAGAAAGGTCATCAAAGTGCAGCAGATTCACATGAACCAAAGTTTTTTATAGCATGATCAGTTCAGCTCTGGTAGAAATTTGCTGATTAATTCACAGCTGCTTATTATCATCTACTCAGTGCCATGTGCATGATGGTATTGGGGACTTATCGAATTGGAGAAGGGGAGACTGAGGGACACTGATGAAAAATGATATACCAAAAATGTTAATGTGCTGAGCCTTACCAGAGAGGACGCCTCCAGCTGATCTGCAAACCTGAGCCAGACTGGGAGGAAGAAGCCTGGAGGAAGTAACACGTGAGAAGCACGACTGTCAACTTGCAGAGTCAGCAAGAGGGTGAGGAAGACTCATCAGGGTGCAGAAAACAGGAGACAAGGAAGAACTTAGAGACCAGGGTAGGCAAACTTAACAAGTCCACAATGAGCCAGTATAGATGGAGGAGATGGGAGGTAAAGATGGTAAGAAGTGTGTGGTGGGAGTGTCAATATGCAGGGTATTGCACTCAGAGGACTATGATCTTTATTCTAAGACCAATGAAGCCTTATACTTCCAAAATTATGTCATTGAAAAATCAGATTTAATTTTTAAAAGGTCACTCTTAGAATCACTGTAAAAAACACATTGGTATGAGTGAAGGGAGATTATTTAGAAAGCAAACAAGTAACTTTAAAAAACATAATGGTATAGAAATAGGAATTTTAAAAAGTAGAATAAAATATTTTCTCAAGCACATTTTGAGGTATACAGATATTCCAGATGGATAGTCAAGTCTTATTTCTGTAAAGTACAAAACACATGGCCTGGCCAAGTATGATGTGCTACACATCTGTAATCTTAGCTATTCAGGAGGCTGAGGCAGAAGGATCCAGAGGCAGGAGAATCTCAAATTGGAAGCCAGATTGGGCAATTTAGTGAGACCCTGTCAAAAAACAAAGAATAAAAAGGACTGCGATGTAGATCAGTGTGGATTCCATCCCCAGTACCACAAGTGAACAAGCTATAAATAAATAAACAGCAATAAAACTAGTTAGACCTTTCTGTTCATGATGGGAGGCAGAGCCTTCCCTCAGTGATAGTCACATTTATTTGCAGGTTGGCTATCTAACCAGACATCATTAGGCCTTTTGAAACATTCAATTAGTAATAGTTACTTTACCCCATTGTTTTAAGGCTTGAATGTGATAAATTATTGGAAAATGCTTTGGAGACTATGATTATTTTATTCTGCCCCTAAAATGATGAATTGAAAAGCCTAATTTTACATCTATCCATCAATATTTATTCATCAGCAACTTCCAATGTGCTAGGCATCACAAAATAAACAGAAGACATTTATAGACCTACCAGTTTGTGATTTAAACAGGTGCTTATTTGCAAATGAAATGAAGGGAATACTGAAAATAACAAGGTGGGCCCAGACTTTAGACTCCATAGATAGATCATGTTTCTCTGTTTTAAATCAGTGAGAACTGTGCTCAGTTAACCTTGAAATACAATTCATCTTCTCTTGATTTTTTGTTTAGAAGTGTTGATTGCCCTAGGGAGAGAATTATCATCTTGTGATTGAACTTGGGATGTTTCTGCTGGAGATTTTCCCAGCAGTTGGAACCCAGCTGATTACTGCATCTGCCCAGTGTCATGACCAGACCCTCATTGTTTATGTTTCATTATAATCCAATTAGGTAAACAGGACTTAGAAAGTTTACAGATAACACAGGTTCCCAAAGCTTTCATTTCTCTTTTATTTTTCTTCATGTAATGGAAGATTCTGCTCATAAGGAAAAGGAATGAATAGATTATATTCTTAGTCAAACCATCTTAATCTCATCTAAACTGTCTCTGGTTCCTTTCTTATTTTGCCAGTCTTCCTGATCCAGACCAGATTGTTATGGAAAGCATTTTCACTAACCCTTTATGAAAATTCCACTTGTATTATCATTTAATCTACTGTTCTACTTTTACATCAAGATTCCAAAGAATAAAGAGATCAAAGTTCCATGAAGTCCATAAATTTCAGGGAGAAAACTGAAGTAAAATTTCAATTTCTCAGTTAGTAGAATGCTAGACAATTTTGTGGATATAGTTGACTATATATGCCTACCTCTATATACACTTTATTTTAGAAGTGATTGAAAGTCTAATAGTCTAAAATGATAGAAAATATATGGGTATATATTTTGCAATTATAATTTTATATGAAGAGAAAATATACATCCATTAAATGAGAAACTCAAATTATCAATTTCCTTATCTTTGCAGTAGGGATAACAATATCAGTAGGATAAATTTTGAGGATCAAATAGATTAGCATCTAAAGCGATAGTATTTTGTGAAGTATAAAATAACACATAAATTTGTTATCAACGGGAAGCTCTTGGCTGAGTATCCAAATTTAATTAAAGATTTAAAAAACATTATGTAGATGGAAAACTTTATTAATTAAAATCCAAACTTCATTATCGTACATTAAACATTAGAAATCCCTCACCAACCCTTGTCTCTTTTTTTGCCTTGGGATTTATTTGTGATTTTGATTTGTATTTCCTTAAGGATTAGTGATGTTGAGCAGCTTTTTATATACCTGTTGGTCATGGTTATATCTACCTCTGAGAACTATCTATCAAATTCTTTGTACATTTTAAGTGGATTATCTGTTTATTTTGCTATTGAGTCTATGACAGTTCCTCATATATTTTGGATATTAACTTGTTTTCTGATAAATTACTTACAAAGATCTTCTTCCAATCCACTGGCTTTTTAAATTTTATATTTTCCTTTGATGTGCAAAAACTTTTTAGTTTTAGTTTCAGTTTGTATTTATTTTTTGTTAAATATGCATTTGGTGATATGTCAAAAAAACACCTTCTGAGGCCAATATGAAGGTCATATGTTTAACTCTTCAATCCATTTTCAGTTGATCTTTGTATACTTATATACAATGTGAGTGTACTTCATTTTTCACATGTGAGAGTTTAATTTTCCCTACATTAATTGAAAAGAATGTCTTTTCTATATTGTGTCTTCTCCTTGTCAGAAATTCATTGAGCATATGTATTTAGGGTTATCTGTGATCTCTGTTCTAATTCATTGTTCTGTGTATTTTACACTGCTTTGATTACTATTGTTTTTTAAATATAATTTGAAATCAGAAAATGTGAGGCCTCTGACTTCTATTTTATTTTTGAAAATTATGGCTACTTGGGACTTCCTGTTCAAACTTTTTTTTCTATTTCTTCAAAAATTGTCATTAAAATTTTGACAGGTGTTGTGTTGAGTCTATATATTCATTTGGGTACTATGAACATAATTCCAGTATACTAGAGGAAAGTAGCATTTTATTGCACAACTATACACATTATTAAAAACAAGTATAAGCCAAATGCTATGATTCACAGTACTATTATTTGAAAACTGTTTAATAGATATAGTGGTTACACAGATATGATTATAAGAAAATCCTTTATGTGAAAATTATAGAAAACGCCACAGAGGTTTCATTTGACCTGAGTACAATGGACTGAATTGTGTCCCCTAAAATTCATATGTTGAGGTCCTCAACCTCAGTATCTCAGAACGTGACCTTCTGTGGAGACAGGGACTTTACTGAAGTAATCTAGTTAAAATAGGATCATTAAAGTGAGTTATAATCTAGTATGACTGGTCTCCTTACCCCAAGGATCTTTTAATACAGACAAAGAGATTGCCAGGTCAAGGCAGAGAGCAGATGTAAAAAACAGTTCCAGAAGCTAGGGAAGCAGCATGGACTAGAGTCTTCCTCACAGCTTTTAGAAGGAATTGGCTCTGCTAACATCATAATCTCAAACTTCTATTCTCCAGAAAAGAGAGACAATAAATTTCTGTTAGTTCACTCAATTTATGTATTTTGTTATGTCAGGCCAAGCTAATTAATACATCACGTCTTAAAAATGAGTAAAAATGCATCTGTACTGCAAAGGGAGGAAGCGCAGGGGAGACTGTTCAAGGCCAAGAGAATCTGTGCAAAGACAGAGTGGTATAAAGGAGCAGATTCCCCCTCCCCCCAAAAAACTGCATGTAGTTAAATATGACAGAACATATGATTTGAGGAAAATACCAAGCAGGAGAAAACCTGAGAAAAATGCTAAAAGCTTGTGGTGTCATGCTGTAGGATTTAGGTGTTATTACAAAAGCAATTGTGAGTCAGTGATGGCTTTTAAGTGTATAGAACATATAAATAGGATGATTGCTTTAGAAAGAATTCTCATATTTTTAGTGTTCTGAAGGATGGTTTGAAGAAGAAAGCTAGAATCCTAGGGGCCATTCAGGAATACTTGTGATAGTCAGATAAAAATGATGGTCATACAACTAGAATAAAATGGAGAAACATAAAAGGGTGGACTCGAGAGACAGAAGTTATCAAAATTTGCCAACTAGCTAGTGAGCCGTCAGAGTGAGAGAACAGATGGTAACTTCAGTGTAGCTATGAAGAAAGGGTTGGCAGGTATTTCAATAAAGGAACAAATTGAGTAGAAGAAGGGATGCAGAGTTCACCAGATACTGTAACTGGCATCTCCAGTCAGGAGATGATAGAGGTACAGATTTAGATGGTAGCTATGGGGAATGGAGAGAGTGGATGAATTAAATGCATTTGTATAAGATGAAATCCAGATAATATCCCGGATATTGGAGGAAGAGGAAGGAATAGTCAGAGATGACTTCCAGTTTTCTGACATAAGAAATTCATTTTAAAGACATTAATGCTTAAAGGAAAGGAATTAAAATATTTGCTCAGAGCTATTTAGTCATTACTTGGTTGAATTAGAGGGGGCCTGAGGAAATATAAGTTACAAACTTCCAAAGTCTATAGATTTTTTGGTCCTAGGAGTACACAGTTTTGAGTTTACTGTGTACTCAACTCGTGGTTAATGCTAAAATGGTACTGTGGTTGACATTATTTTAAATCTGTGGTCACTCCTGCATTAATTTTCTTGTGGTCCCTGTCAAGATATATTTTTCTACCTTGATCTTCTTCTAAATGCTAATTAAGAACTTTATGCATGCTTCATGGGCAGCAGGAAAATATTTATAGCCTTCAGATAAAATTATAGGTGTTAAACGTTCCACAAAGAGCAATAATTTACCATATTATTTGGCATTTTTTGAAGCATAATTTTCATAGAATTTTAGAGTTACCAAAACAATAGATTTAGTCTAATAAGGAAAATGGATGCATTGTATTTTTAAAAGTGTTTTTTAAAGCAAAATGAATAGAACACAACTGACCAAATGAAAGCAAGAATGGTTATGCACTGCTATGTATAAGTGCATATACTATGTTTATAATTACTGGGTCTCCATCACTCTTTTTTGCTGCATTTCTGATGTAAAGTCTTCATGAGTGTTCCAATTAAAATAAATTTTAAGCTAAGATACTTAGAAGATGAACTAACATATAGCATATTCTGATTTCAATCTACATAGTAACTAAGATATCATTGGAATTTCAGAGACAGGGAATGCATTACTTTCCCATTGAAATTGTACCAAATTACTACAAATTTTATGCTTGAACAACATAAATGTATTCTGGAGATAAGTATCTTGCTCTCTTGGTTATCACAATAAACAATGACAGACTGTGTAGCTTATACATCAGAAATTAGTATTTTTACAGTTTTGTAGGATAAAAAGTCCAAAATCAAAGTTCTAGTCGATTTAGTAGATGATGAAGTCACTTTTCTTGGCTTGCAGATGGTCATCTTCTGTGTTCTCACATGGTGATATTGGAGGAAGAGAAAGCTCTAGTATCTCTTCTTTGTCTTCTAAGAACCTTGATTGTATTGGATTAGGGTCCCACACTTATAAACATATTCAACCTTTATCACCTTCTCATGAGGCTATTGGAAAAGTAGTCACATCAGAGGTTAGGGCTCTGACATATAAATTTGTATGCTGGGGGCAAACAAGCATTCAGTCCATAATACTAGGCTAAATTCAATGCAGGTAGGCCTGCATTCCTTTCTACATAGTCTAAGGGAGGATCTGTTTCCTTACCTTTTTCAGTTTTTAGAAGTTGCCTTCATTCATTGGTCTGTGACTCCCTTCCATGTTGAAAACTAATACCATATTTTCTTAGAGCTGCCATACAAAGAACCACTAAAACTGAATGTGGTAAAATAATTGAAATTTATCAACTCATAATCCTGAAAGCCCTAAGTCTGAAACCAAAGTGTCAGTAGGGTTGGCTCCTTGTGAGGGCTGTAAGGAAGAATCTGTTCATACCTCTCCTCTAGATCCTTGTGACTTATTAACAATTACTGGTCTTCTTCATCCTGAAATGCAAATTCATCCAGTTTCTGTAGCCACAGATAATTATCCCTGTATTTCTTTATACAGCCTTCCTTCTTTGTGTGTCTTTCTGTGTCCCAGGTTTTCCTTGGCTTGGTGCCAGATTTAAACTGCCCTATGGAAAGATTCACTTGGCTTCTGCTGTAGTCAGTGTTTGACAAGACAATACATTTACTATGGGACACATAATTTATAGGATTATTTTATGATAATTACCCAAAAAGTCAAATGTAAAAAAGTGCAAGATATTTACTGCATGTTAGGGGCCCAAAGAATCCAGGCAAGGGCCTGGATCCCAGCAATGTCCAACACAAGTCCAGACAAAGGCTTAGAGCTCACAACTATGTCTCATGCCTGTTTGTATTGAGGATCTGCACCTGGAAGGCCCAAAGACCAGTGGTGGAAGCCAGAAAACCTACACTGGTGAGATGAGGATTTGTGCCACCAAGCTGAGGGATCTACATTGGAGCCAAGAAGTGATGTTTGTGATGAAGATCAGAGCTCCCCTGACAAAACAGCAGCCATTCCCAGTGACAGCAAGGCCCTGAGTTCCTCTTCTGGCAAGAACAGCCTAGTTTGCACCAGGAAAACCATCCACAGTAAATTTCTCCTAGAAAATCAATAGGCCAACTGTTTAATTCTTTTAAATGTCTTATGTCTTAGATTATATTTTAAGGTTATTACAGAAGTTATGATTTCAGCATGTCTTTTTTGGGGTACACAATTAATCTTATGCAGTCAGAAATGGGCAGTCATGTTCTTCCCCTATGGTATTACAGCATTCTTCCCTCTATTTTTCCTCTCATTTTCACTGTTAAAGATGTATGATTACAATGGACTCACACAGATAATCCACAATTCGGAATAATTTCCCTATTTAAGATCAAGTGTTTAGCAATCTTAATCCTATATAACACCTTAATTTTTCTTTGTCATCTTTAAACATAACATATTCATGAGTTGTAGAAATTAATATGTAAACATCTTGGGAGGGCTACGATTTTTGCCTGCCACAGGAAAAGTTGATTTTTAAAGCTCAGAAATACTGAGTGTGGCTTGAGGGAAAAATTAGAGATATGTAGGTGATGTAACTTTGCAGTGGATTTCCTGGATGCTAAACTGTCTTCTAAAGAGAGATTTTTGAGTTGAGAGTGAGCTTAGCACATTTGTTTCTGGGTAAAGTATTGTGGATAAAATTGTAGCTGGGCATTTCTACATAATTCTTGTATATATCATCCCCCATCCTGCAGATAGCATCAAGTCCTCCTCTCAAGAAATATTCTAAATAATGCTTAACATATTAAAACTGGATTTTGGAAAATGTGCATCTTGATCAGCTGAATTAAAAGACTGAGTTGTTCTGCTATTTTTTAAAAATGTGGGCTAAAATGCTGAGCTCAGTTTCAAGGAACAATTTTTGCTTGCTTTAGGAGACAAGCGTACAAGCCTAGAAGGCTCAGAAATTTCCTATCCTTCACACACACACACACACACACACACACACGTGGGAGTTCATTGCTGTTCCATGGGTGGAAGGAGATAAAGGATAGGGCTTTTTGTATCACCTTCACTTAAGACTTATTTTCCTGAGTCCAGTGAATATTTAGAATTTCAGTACTATGTTCTTCATATTCAAGTTCATTTTCATTTTCACTGAATATTTAGCTTTTGCTTACAGCTTTCCCATACTTCATATAGTTAATGTTCATTTCATATTATCGTAAATTTACAGAAACGTCTTATATTCAGCATGTAAATTCATTCAGGAAAATGTGCATTCTGCTCTGCTGAATTAAAAGACTTAGTTGGGCATCCCATTTGCTGAAGCTTTCAAAAAAGAAAAATTATCTAAGAACATTTTGAATTATTCCCCAAAATTCTTTAAACTCATAGTTCATTACTACAAAGTTTGGAGTTTTCCTTGTAAGTGTAAAAGAGGGAAAGAATAAGACAGAGGAAAGAGAACAGTATTTAAAAGGATGTAAATAAGCAAGAATGGCAGGGTGATGGAAATAAAAGAAATACAAATCTTTGGAAGATAAGTAAATGAGAACACAAAACAGAGAAGACTCAGAATTCTAAGGAAACAGACAAAAGGCAGATAGATAGAAGTTTGCAGAACAATGAAGGAAAAAGTAGTACATTCATATGCCATAGAACAATACCTTAATCGATGATAGACTGTATATGTAACAGTTGTTCCATGAGTTTGCAGTGGAGCTGAAAAGTTACAGCCACCTAATGACACTGTAGTTAGTTATCACATTATATGCTTGCATTATTCATATGTTGGTGATACTGGTGGTATAAACATATCTATTGCACTGTCATTTATATAAATGAGTATAGCACACACGATTATGTGGAGTACATGTCTGATGGAACTAAATAGATATGTTATTGGTTTATGTATTTCTGTGCTACACATTTTTTCATTATTTTAGGGTGTGCTCCTTGTCCTTGAAAAAAAAATTGCCATAAAATAACCCTAGGCAGGTGCTTTGGGCTGTGTTCCAGAAGAAGGTATTGCTGTCATAAGAGGTGACAGCTCTATGAATGCTATTTTCCCTGAAGACCTCCCTGTGGGACAAAATGTGAAGCTCAAAGACAGTGACATTGATGATCTTGACCATAGGCTAATGTGTTTTTTTCTTGGTGTTTAATAAAATACTTAAAAGTTAAAAAGAAAATTAAAGTAGAAAATACCTGCAGCATAAGAATATAAAGAAAATATATTTTTGTACAATTTTTGCAATATTTATACAGAAGTTCCATGTTCCTAAAAGAAATTCAAAAAGTTAAAAATTATGCTTATGAAGTAAAAAAAGTAACAGTAAGCTAAGGTTAATTTATTATTGAAGAAATAAAATTTTTTTATAAATTTAGTGTAGCGAAGTGTAGAGTATTCATAAAGTCTACAGTAGTGCACAGTAATGTCCTAGGCCTTCACATTCACTTAACCTTTTGCTCACTCTCACCCAGAGCAACTTCTGGTAATGCAAACTCCAGGTAAGTGCATACATAGGTGAACCACTCAAGGTAAGTGCATACATAGGTGTCCCATTTTAATAGGGTATTTTTGCTATACATTTTCTCTGTTCAGATATATTTAGATACATAAACATTCACCATTGTGTTAGAACTGCTTACTGAATTCAATACAGTGGTACTTTGTACAAACTTATAGCCTGAATGCTGCAACATGTAGTCCAGCTATATAGTAGGCTGTGACATCTAAGTTTATGTAAATTATGCTTTATAATGTTGAACAATGAAAAAGTTCCCTGATGATACATTTCTTATGATGTATAAATGATGTCAAAGTATAGAATCTGTCTTAGAAGACGGCCCTATCATTCAGTGATTCAGGACTATATAAAAAAGGGATTCTGGGTATAAAAATAAATGGGATATAGGAGGGATAAAAATATCCCCAAGGGCAGAAAGGGGAAAGCATAATAATGGAGGCTAAGATATATTTTATTATTCTATGCAGTACATTTTTTCATTATAAAAGGAAGTAAAAAGAGAATGAATAATCAGACTATAATAAAAAGCAAAAAGATGATGGCAGCTGAAGAGCCAGAGGCTTCTCACACTACTTGGAGGACAATGCATTCTGCCTTTGAACATTGACTGGGGTTCATTCTTGCTAAACACAAATCCAGAAAGGATGAATCTCTGAGTGTGGCGTAAGGGCCCCCGATTCATAAATCACCCATAGACTCTGCACAAAAGAGTTTACTAAAAGCTTCTTCAGGCATAGTAATCACAGGCTTTGGAGAAGGATGAGTGAGACTTTCCTTTGCAACATTTTCTTCTACAAAGTTGCTACCTCAGGACAGAAACACTGTCCCCTAAGATGAGTTGCCTGTGTGTCTGCCACAAATTCACAAGGCTGGTCAGCTTTGCTATTTCTGAACAGAACACCGGGAAACTTCAACTTAAATGAATGGAGGTTTATTTAGCTCATGGTTGACTTTTCCAAGGTAGGAGCAGTGTAGCAAAAGGGCATGGAAGAGCAAAGTTGTTTGCTTAATGGTGACCAGGAAGTAGAGAACAAAGGAAGAGCACTAGGGAAGAAAGATCCAGGAACTAGTTATGGATTCCAAGGTCCATGCCCCCATGACCCACTCAGAAAAGCACAGAAGTGTGCTTTTGTCATTCCCTAAGTGGTGGCCGAGCCAATCAAGGTGATGGTTAAGCTTAACTATCATAAATCCTTAAGTGATTTCCAAAGACTCCTTGTTATCATTTTCAAAGAATGCTGAGAGAATTCAAAAGTTAGTATCACAACCCCGTGTGAAGATGGAATGGCAACATGTGTTTAGGAGCAGGTGTGAAATCTTGAGATAAATACCTAAGCTCTCATAATGTGAATATTCAATCAGATGCCCTTCTGAATTTGGTGATCTTCCTTGTAGACCATGGCTCCAGAGACAAACACTCAATGTGAATAAATTCACAATTGAGTGGTGTTACGCATCACATTCCTGGTTTCCTTCAATGCTATTTGTGTGCACACACGTGCACAATAGACTACCTAGATGCACAGTAGTTTTTCCAAATTACATCATATTTGCTTATACTTGGAAAGGAAGTCTCATGTTGCAAACTTTATTTATTTGTAAAGTTATTGCCTTAAGTAAATACCTTATCATTAAACTTGGTATGTAAAGAAATACTTTGTTATTGCTTTATTCAAATACCTACATTGGTGTAAAATAAAAAGAAGTCAACACACTGCTGTGCCAAACATTCCCAAGATTTTTCTGTCATGAAACTGCTTTAGTATACAAGGTAAAGATAAATTAAAAATGATAAAAAATAGGCAATCTTTAAGATGAGTCAAGTTATGAGTTCCTGTTATGTAGATGTTCTTATTTTATTGTCAATATTGGGGCTGTAATTAGGGGCCGCTAGGTGGATTTTTTCAGGAGTGATCCAAACATACAAAGTCTGAAGAATCAGTTCAAAGCATTTTTAATTGTTTCACCTCAAGGTACCATTTCCATAAACTCGAGTAATAGCATGGCATTTTTTTGATCTAAGACAGCATAACAATGAGGACTGGGAGCTTCTTCCAAAAGCCTTCATTAAATATTAGTTCAAAGAGGAGTGTGCTGAGGAACAAAAGGGTGGGGGAGACTGATTTCACACTTCTGAGAAGTATCATTAAGCCAAGAGTCTTGTTGCAGATTGTTGTATAGTTATGAGCTTGAAGAAAAGAAAGAATAAAATCAATCACTTGCCTGGCTTAATTTCAGCAATTCACAAATAATTACTTTAAGTATACTTCTAATGAGATTATGAATAAACTACTTATGACACTGTAGAAGACATTTTAAAGTGTTCTCATTTCCTCTTCATAAGGAAATATTGTACTATGAGAGTAATACTATGAACAGATACTTCATTCAGGAAGACAGACAAAAAACTGAATATGTAGGGATCACTGGATTCTACTCTAATTATGTCTTGTTTGATTTCTTTCTTTCTCTTTTTTTTTGTTTTTTGTTTTTTGAGGCAGGGTCTCACTATGTAGTTGAGACTGACCTGGAATTCACTATGTAGCCTAGGCTGGTCTTGAGCTCACAGTGATCCTCCTGCCTCAGCATCCTGAGTGCTGGGACTACAGGCATGTGCCACCATGCCTGGCTGATTTCTTTCTTTCATCTCTAACCCTGCAGTGGGAGTCCCTAAAACTCTGGCATTCAGAACATTTTCAGAATCCTTAAAACAATTCATGAAATTTTGAGACTCACAATCACTTTCTTAATTTTAAAAATTGATATCTTTATTTTTTATATAAAGTCCCTGTCATATTAGTCTCTATCTGAATAGAACTTAGTGATCAACTCCAGTCATTAAGTCAATTTTGGGATACATTTATGGACTGTTTCATGTGTTCACAGGTGCTAGGCAGCCTTCAATTGGGTTCTCTTACTACGAAGAGGATACCTAAAAATTCCAATGATCCATTTCTTCCTTTCTCTGAAGAACTGAATTTCAGAGCTTTTACCAAATGAGAATTCAGGCTTTGCAGAGGATCTAAAATCCTTTGCCAAGGAATGTTTTGGCTTTGCTTGCTGGTTGGTATTTCTTCTAAACTACCTGTTTCCTCACAGGACAATTTTATGTTAATATTAAACTATGAACTTTAGTGTCCATTTAGCTAGCTTATGAATCAAGTCTCTCCTTTCAATGTAATAAACAAAATACCTAAAATTTAGGATTTGCTATCAATGTATATTTAAAAGATATACTACTCTACCGTGATTAAAAAAACCTCTGAAAAAGTTTTTTATTTGAAAGGCAAAGTCTAAGGCAGTGGTTCTCAAACTTGTTCTTCTTTTAGATAAAATCAGTGGAGTTGGTGAAAATATGGATTCTCAGTCCTTTAATGCTTTATGGGTCATGGGCATCCCTCTGCTGGGTATCTTTCCAAAATAATCATACCACAGTGATATATGCACATCCAAGTTTATAGTGGCACAATTTGTAATAGCTAAAAGTTAGAAACAGTGCATTTGCCCATAAGTTGGAGACTGCATAAAGATGTGTTTTTTTTCTATAAAATGGCATTCTACTCAGCCAGAAAGAATGAGAAATCAGATTCATTCATAGGAAAATGATGCATATTGAGGTTATACTCTTAAGTAAAATAAATAAGTCACACATGTGTAAATATCAAGTAGTTTCTCTGGTGTGAAAAACTATAATTGTACATAATATCCTAATGGTATAATTGACAATGTGAAATAGGAAGAAAAGGGCTAAAGGTGTAGGCGAAGTGGGAAGGGTAGGGGAAAGGAAAGAAAGGAAAAGACAAAAATATAAGAAAATAAAAAAATGGAAATAGTTTTTGTAAATAGGGAAGGGAGGAGGGGGTGAATGGAGGGCAGGGGTAGGGGGAAAAATGAGAACCAAGACCTGTCATACAAGATCCCAATGATGAATGTAACTGTACTGTATACCTAAAATGTGCCAATAAACTCAATGAGAAAAAAAAAATGAAACTTTATGGGTCAAACTCTCATGCTAACCTATGTATGGTTAACAAGCCACAAATGAGGTTTGTACAGTAGTCTGATACAGTAACTACTGACGATATGCTATAGATTTCAGCAATGGTGGAACTCTGATGTAGTCTTAATAACTTCTAATGAGTTCACTCCAATTTTTATGATTAAAACATTTGTTAGAAATTATAATTTCAGAAAAAGCAGTTTAATTCAGTGAACATGAATGCCCTTCACAGTCAGATAAACCTTGACTGAGTAACTTAACTTTCCTTGTATCTGAAATGGGGATTATTGTATATTATTTATCTTGCAAATAGAATGGAGAGGAAAGATGTTGACACATACCAGGAACACATAGAATGCTCAAGAAAGAACACCCATTACTGTAGAAGATGTATGAAGCCCTTCCCCTTGGGGAAGAGTGTATGTCTGGATTCTTCTGTTGCTTTTGTACTAATTAGAAGCAGCAGAATAAATTTAAGTGCCTAAATTTGTTGTATTTCTACATCAAGGAAATGCTTTCATAGAATCATCACATAACAAAATGCTCTTGATTTTCCCCCCAAAGTGTTCTAAAAGAAAGCAATACTTATTTTTGAACTTTTCACTAAATTGCCACCCCACATTTTATTTAATTCTATACAAATGTTTAGATATTGGTGTTAAATCCTAGGAAACACATCTCTCTTCTAACATGACTAGTATTCTTCCAATTATAGATAACACTTGCTTTTTCCTGTAAGTTCACACTTCAATTAAGATTAATTCTGACCTTATTTGAAACTTACTTGTGGAGCCTTTCTTGGGCTATTTGCATTAGGTTTTCCTTGTTTTTGTCTCCATGCTTATTATTCTCTCCATATCATTCTTTCATAGTTTTTTAGTTGTCTAAAAAATACAGGAAATCCTTAGGTATGAACAAATAAACTAGCTAATCAAACTTCTAAGTCAGGTATTTTAGCAATAATGCCACTGTACAGATCTTCTCTATGCTAAATGTCTCACAATGCAAGTATTTAATTCATTGAATCAAAACTTGTGAATGTAAAATAGCCCAGGAAGACTGAGACTATTGCAATAGAGAATAGAGATCAGTACACAGTCTTAACTGAACTCCATGGCTGGGAGAGCTTTTAAAGCCTAGGGAGGGTGAAGATGGGATTATGCTCTATGTATCTGCTAAATGATCTCCCTAAACTTTCTTCAAGACTGAAGACAGTTTTACAAGTTTTTACAAGTTCCAGCATTGTGCCTGCTGAAGTTAGGGTCCACTTTCCTCTAGAATCTGGAAGTTAGGGTCCTCTTTGGTTTTATTATTGCACTTCAAAGAGATTGATCCCTGGTCCTTGACAAAGAACTGGGAGACCGGCAGGAGTTTTTTTGTTTTGTTTTGTTTTTTAAGATTCACGTTTCAAAGGGTCAGGGAAAAGGTACACTGTATCAAATTTGCTGAAGTAACTATTCCAAGAAAAACAATGCAAAGAACCTAAAAGAAGCATATCAGTCAAGCTGATGGGAAAGTTTAGGCCCTTCGGGCCAGTTCTCACAATTCCATGGCTGACAGTGGTTCTGCTGATCAAGCCTGTTTGCTAGACTTGCTTCAGACTGCAGCTTGCAGGTTGCTCCATCTGTGAAGTATTTTTTTTCAAAGTGTAAGAGTCAAGCAATACCATGCATCAATTTAAAGGTACTGATTGCATAACATCTGCCAATACCCACTCATCAAAGCCACTTTAAGTGTTCAGGGGAGTGTGTTCTGTCAACAGTGATAAGAAAAGGGAATGAATATTTGCTGAACAATAATCCAAATTATCATAGCAATCAACCCCCCAACAAAATCTAGTAATTAGCTGCAGAAGCAGGTAACTGAGTTCTAGAAATATTATTTTCAGAAAAGAAAAATTCCAGGGTTCAAATATATATATAATATACTAACATAGTCTACCCTCTTTTCCATTGCCATTTTCTTATTAAAGTACAGATACAGAAAACAGATGAAAATACAACAAGAAAATATTTGGGAAGAAATTAAAATGGATTGGGGGGTTCTGGAATTTTAAAATGCTGGATGCCCCACATCAAATGCATTGTGGCAGAGTAAAAAAACATCATGAGTAACTGAATGGTCAGATCCATAGCCATGAATTTCTGCAAACCACAGCTCAGTTAGAGAAAAAATATCACCCTGATGAGAAAAAAGCATTATCATTATTATCTGCTGAATCTATAGACTTAAAAGTTGAAAAGAAAAAGTCAGTTCAATAATGGGAGACTAGACTAGATGCTCTCTGAAGATGATTAAGGGGAAGCGTAAATACAGTTTTAGAAAGAGTGCATATGACAAACCTATGGCATATAAGGAGGATTTTTTTTCACTTTTCATCTTAA
This sequence comes from Fukomys damarensis, assembly GCF_012274545.1. Taxonomy (NCBI): domain Eukaryota; kingdom Metazoa; phylum Chordata; class Mammalia; order Rodentia; family Bathyergidae; genus Fukomys; species Fukomys damarensis. Next base: position 13,310,889 of record NW_022900918.1, read on the forward strand.
TAATCCTTTATTCTCCCCAAAATCACAATTCTTTAGAATTCTGAAGAACTTTGCTCATTTGCATTACAGTATTAAAAGATTGGAAATTAAAGCCGAAAATTTTGAATGTTTATTAACATTTAAAGCAAAATGATAAGCCATTATATATCAACATAAATAACACATTTTAACAAAAAATTACTATATTTTCCAAAAAATTAGCAAAAAAGGGTATTCTGTTGCATTTAAAGCTTTGTTTCTGTCTTAACAAAATCACTGTATTTTCATATCTACCTGTGCATCAGTATCTTTCAGTATATTGTTTTTGAAGGAAATTGGGGCTCACAAAGGAAGATAGATGGAAAAAGGAAAAATACTTTTACAGCTTCTCCAGATTAGTATAGCTACATTTTCCTGATACTAAAAAATTCCTGACAAGTGGTTATATCTGAAAGGTTAATTGCAATGTGGAATCTGAAATGATATCAGTGAACTTTACATGCTCTGCTACATTATGTTTAATTGGTCATTTTTGTGCTTTGAATGAATCTTTTATCTTTCTCTGATTTTGTGATACTAGGCTTTAGTTTGCAGCTTTCATTTTACAGTATAAAATAATCACATTTGTTAATATGACCACCAATCTTACCCAAAATTCTTACATACTAAGAAGCTGTCAATTTCATAGTGGCAAGATGAAAATTTTCCAAATTTACTTGTTTTACACAAAACCTCAAAATTTATTATTGGCAAAAAATGTGAGCTGTTTTCTTCAAGTAATATGCTTTAAAATTTTTTTTTCAGTTTTGAAAAAATGTACACCAGATACCCAAGTCAGGATCTTCATTTTTTCAGATGTTCTTTGAAGCAAAATTTGTTTTTCAGAAAAATTTGGTTAGTTCAACTGAATTCTAACAACTGTATGATTGATTGACTTTTCTCTAAGATAGCTATCTACTTTTGATTATGTAGTAGAATTACTTTATACATTTCATATAATGATAGGTATCATTAAAATGTGTGTATATAAGTTTTGAAGTCTAATTAAATCTATACAATTTACTACTTCATCAAGGACATTCTTTTACTTTTTTGATTAATGCATGATAAATATGTATATTTATGGGCTACAGAGTCATATCTCAATACATGTGTACAATGTATACTGATCAAATAGAGGTAGTTTATATTTCCTTCACCTTAACTTACTTTATGTTTGGAGATTTTACCCTTCTCTCCTCTAGTTACTAAAAAATACATAGCAAATTATTATGAAGTATCAATCAAGTCAGCCTTCTTCTCTTCTCCTACACTGTGATCATGAAGAATATAATGATGACTAGCACAGTTGAGCACTGCACCTTGATTCATGCAAAGGTACCAGGTTTTCCACCATTGCTTTGTTTTGGGAGCACACTACTTTTTCACACACACACTGTCAATTACTACAGAAATAGATATATTTTATGGAGCCACTGAAAAGAGTTCTCAGGACCCCTCCTAAGTGGCCTAAGGCTACACTTTGAGAAAGATGAAAGAGATAACATCACAATCATGACTCTTTCATTAGCTTCTTTGGGTATTTTCTTATATTCCTGAAAGTGTAAACTCCAGAAAATATAGCGACATTTAGTGTTATCGGCACTGAAGTAATGTATAGTAGCTCAAAATAGTGTAAGTACTCAGAAATAAAAAAAATATAAGAACCATACATCTCAAAATAGGAGGAAGTTTTACAATGACAGATTTGCATTTATAATTGTCTACATGGTATGTTGAGTACTTTTACTTAGAAATTATTTTATATAAATATAGACTGAAGTTTTGAAAAAACAGATAACTTCCTACACAATTATAATCAGAACAGTATACCTGCCTGGCAAGAAAACAAATGAACTTTGAGAAAATCTGAATTCAGAGATTTTTGCAGCTCATAAAAGAGAAAATTTTATTTTGAGGCAGAATTTACACCAAGTACATGCTTCCTTGTCTTGAAGATCACAGTATTGTTTCCCTGTTATTAGCTATAAGATTGCTTTTGAATTTAAGGTATTATACAGTGATTAGAACTGACTTAGGGGCAAAATTCACATTTTAATCCTCATTCCTTCATGAGGTCTTGACCACATCACCCAACATTTCCAAATCTCATTATTGGTGAACTAAAATGTGTGGAGAACTCCACTAGATGATTTGTAAGGATTCATTTCCAATCTATTGTTATATAATTTTAAAAGGAAGTATCTCCTACATGAACCAAATTTTATGAAAGTGGATTGACACATCACTGAATGACAGAAGAAAAATTTTAAAACTGAGGATAAATGAAAATATGAGAATAATGCAGTATAATTATATAGTTAGAAAAGATTTTATAAAACTATGAGTTACTACTGAAAAATTTGGAGCAGGAAAACATTTATAGAAGGCTATTATTTTTCCTCCAATGTGCTCCTATAACAACTTATACTTAGTCATATTATAGAATTTGTCACATTCTTTGCTGTAATTGGGTTTAATTGCTTGTTTTATTTCTGTCTATAGGCTTCTTGGGACAATAGGCAGGAAGGCATATAATGTAGCAAGCATTATGTTTTTATTTGTTGATCCCTGAACATTTATTTTCCTGCTTAATACCCTGCAAACATTTGTTGTGAGAAATAAATTTTCATTTCTGTATTAATATCACTTGAGCTCCCTTTTTTGATTTTATTTTGGCATCACAGAAACTATCAAATAACTTCATTTATAGTCAGGACAGGGATAAGATTCTAATAAGATTACTGACATTTAGAAATGGGAAGAAAGGAGCTAAAGGTGTAGGGAAGGTGGGATGGGTAGGGGAAGAGTAAAAAGGGAAAAGAAAACAATGTGAAAGAATGAAAAGATGAAAATAGAGTGTTTGTAGATGGGGAGGGGAGGAGGGGGTGAAGGGAGGGCAGAGGTAAGAGGAAAAAATGAGAATCAAGACTTGTCATGTAGAGGTACAAGATCCCAACAATGAATGTAACTGTACTGTATCCCTAAAATGTACCAATAAACTCAATTAAAGCTGAAAAAAAATCAGCCTGTAGGATGCATTTGTCCCCCATCTATTTTTGTAAATAAAACTTTATTGGAACAGAGTAACATTCTCTGTTATACTATCTAGGACTATTTTTACCCTATCATGACAAAAGTGATTATTTGGAAGAAAACCAGATTAACCTGTAAATCCCAGAATACTCTCTGGCCTTGTATAGAAAAGATAAGTGATTCTTGATCTAAAGTTTTAAGAAAATCATGAATAATTAAAATAAGATATCTTAAGTCAATAGTAAAAGCCTACAAACTTTTGTAAAGGCCACAAGTCTCTGTATTCAACAAAAAATTTTGTTTTCCATTATTTACTTTAAGCCTTCTTTGACTCTAAAATTTGAAGCTTTCTTTATCTTTCTATATAATCATGGATATTTTATATGAAACAGTATCCTGCAGGAGTTTCTCTTCTGAAAGTCCAGATCTCCCACATAAGTGATGCTTTTCATTCATCATTTAAACACACTTGTTTCTCTCTTGTTTCAGTGACTAGCTATCTAATATTTGGCCTACACACCAGGATATCAAACAAACTTTCCATGGTCAGCAGGATTGAATTCTATTTCTTATTGCTTCTTTCTCCAGTGTGCTGTATAACATGATTAAAGGAAGCTAAACAAAAATAACAGAGACAACTGGCATGGAAAATGGGCTAAACTACATAGAAGAAATAACTTGATATTTTCTTGCCTAGAAATTACAAAACCAGTGACAGGAACAATAAACAACAATGGAATTACAATAGCTTTCTTTTTACATTCTGGTAACATCATAAAGGAGACCCAAGTTTTGTTCCCACAATCTTCTTTCTTGATTAAATGACTTGTATAGTAGCACTAAGGAAAGCCAGTAAAAATAATCTGTCAAGTGAAAATGAAATATGAAAGGATGACATTGAGAGTCCTTGGAACTCTGCCTGTACCAAGATGCCCAACTTAGCTGTTTTGCTCAGTTCTCATTACATAAAATGTAACTTCTACTTGGCAGATGCTGTGTACTTACTAGAGAAGCAGGGATAAACTATGGAAGTAACAATTTATAAAGCAAAAAAAAAAAAAAGGTAATCTTTTGCTTAAGTTTCAGGGAAAATTAAACATATACAATAAATTTATTTTAAAAAATTTCCATATCAAAAAGAAAACCATGAATTGGCTCTCCGAATAAATAAATGAACATTTGTGAATATAATAGTAGGCTTACTGCTAAATCACTCTATGCACATCATTTGAAACTATCGTCTATGACTTCTTAATAAGTGCCTGAAACAATTTCCTAAATTATTATGAAAAAAGGAGAGAAACAGTCTTCATAATATATTAAGAAAGAAAACCTATCAAATTTATTTGTACTAAGAAATAGCTTGATTTTGGGGTGTTTTTGGGGGGAGAGGTGGTAAAAGGTTAATGTCAGGCCTTTGAGAAGAATGTAGGAGAGAATTCTTACTGCTAAATTTCTAGCTGCAAATAACTTTACTCACTGAAATAGCTATACATAAAGGCTTTTTTTTATATTTCTTGTTTCCTTCTTCGTTTTTTTTTGGGGGGGTGGTACCGGGGATTGAACTCGGGTCCTTGCACTTGCAAGGCAGGCCACCTAACCACTGAGCTAAATCCCCAGCACTCTTATTTTCTTCTTAATGAGGGATTTATATGCTTTTCTTCTACAAAGATTCATGGATTTCCTTTGTAGATAAAAATTTACATAAGCTGTGTAAAAATGCAGGAAATATTTATACACATTAACTTAATTTAGCCATAAAATGTTGATGAGAACATTGTCCATTATATCTCCCAGATCTCTATATAATTTCCTGTGAGATATGTCCTTTCAGTGTAAGATAAAGATACATTGTCTTCACTGAGAAACATAATTTTCCTCCTGTTATTCTATAAGGACTGAGTGATGTTTTTATGTTCCTCTCTTTCCAGTGTCTCCTGGGAAATTCAAGGATAAATATTATGGTCAAAAGTAACAGCTAATTTTTCCCCCTTGTCATATTGGTTTTTAATCTCTTATTCCTATTTGATTTCTTCCTTGGTCTACTTCCCTCTACTTTTTAAAAGTAACTTTGTCTCCATGGTTTTATCAGTGCTTTAAATCCCTTTTCTATATTAAGGAAGTTGGTGAGTTCCTCACCTAAACACTTGCCAAGGAATCAGTGTTATGCACTTTTGGCTCCCTTCTCCTTATCATCTAGATGAATGCCTGCCCATTCTCAGAGGCTGAGCTCAATAGTCTTCTCTTCTGTGTTCCTTTCTCTAATCCAGAAAGCAAAATCTGCAATTTAGAAGCAACATCTCACCTGTCTCTGTGGGTTTACTCATCAGACAGCATCCTTTTGTTTGCATCTTTTTCTTTCTTTCCTATTAAGTTTATTGGTACAATTTAGGTACACGATAATACAGTTATATTCATCATTGCAATCTTGTAATTTACATGACATATCTTGGATCTTGTTTTTCCCCATTCCCCCACCCTCCCTTTACCCCTAATTAAAAAGTCTTTGTTTCCATCTTTTTTCCTTTTCTTATCCCTCCTTTCCTTTTCCATACCCCTCCAACTTCCCCTAATACTTTAGAACTTTTCTTCCTATTACAAAATATCAATTATGCATTTTGATCCTTATTTACACTTCTAATTTTTCACACCAGAAAAATTATTTGATATTTACATATCTGTGTCATATTAATTTCACTTGAGTATGTCCTCAATGTGCATCCACTTAGCTATAAATGTTTCTAGTTTCTCATTCTTTATAGCTGAATAGTGTTCCATTTTATAGAAAAGTCACATCTTCTTTATCCAGTCTCAAGTTGATGGGCAATTTGTCTGTTTCCAAGTTTTAGCTATTATAAACTATGCCAATATAAACATAGGTGAATATATATCACTGTGGTATGACTATTTTAATTCCTTTGGGAAGATACCCAGCAGAGGAATAGCTGGCTCAAGTGGGATCTCTAATCCTATCTTTTTGAGGTATCCCCATATTGATTTCCACAGTGGTTGCAGCAATCTGCACTCCCAACAATGAAGAAGGGATCTCTTCCTTAAACAACCCCACCAGCATTTGCTCCTGGTTGAATTCTTGATATCATCCATTCTTTCTGGGGTGAGATATAATCTCAGTGTTGTTTTCATCTGCATCTTTCAAATGACCAGTTGAACATTTTTTCATGTATTTATGTGATGCTTTTACTTCTTTGTCTGAGAAATGTCTGTCATTTCAGATGCCCATTTTTGAATCAAGTCTTTATATTTCTGGGGTATGATTTTTTCAGTTCATTGTATATTCTAGATGGTAGACCTTTGTCTGAGGAGCAGCTGGTAAAATTTTTTTCCCACATTGTAGGTTTTCTTTAAGCTCTGAGGGTGATTTCTCTTGCAGTGCAGAAGCTTTTTAATAAGATGAGATCCTAGTTGTTGACTCTCTGTGCTAGTTCCTGTGCTACTGAGTATTTGTTCATAGTATTTTCCTATGCCATTGTCTTCAAGAGTTTTATCTAACATATATTCCAGCAAGTTAGTTTATGTTTCAACATTTAGATCTTTAATCCACTTAAATTTTAGTTTAGTGCATGATGAACAGTGGGGATCTAGTTTTAATCTTTGGCAAGTTGAAATCCAGTTTTTCCATGTATTAAAGAGGCTATCTTTCCTCCAGTGAGGATGGTTGGCTCCTTTGCCAAAGATGAGGTAGCTGTGTATGTCTGGAGTTGTTTCTGCATCTTCTACTCTATTCTATGGTTCCTTGGGTCTGATTCTTTGCCAGTACCATGCTGTTGTTATCACAGTGGCTTTGTAGTATAGTTTCAACTTGGGGATTGTGATAATGCCTGCCACGTCTCTGTTGCCTAGAATGGCTTTGGCTATTCTAGGTCTCTTCTGGTTCCAAATGAATTTTTGGATTGTATTCTCTAGTTCTGTGAAACAAACTGTTTGGAGTCCAATCTGGATTGCATTGAATCTGTATAGCAATTTTGGAAATATGGCCATTTTCACTATATTGGTTCTTCCTACCAAGAAACAGGGATGTCTTTCCTTTTTTTTTTTTTAATATCTTCTTCTAAATCTTTCTTTCAGAGTGTTGCAGTTCTCAATGTAGAGGACTTTTGCTTCTTTTGTTAGATTGATTCTTAGATATTTCATTATTTTGGATGCTATTGTGAAAGGAATTGTTTCTCTAATTTCTCTCTCCATGAGTCTATTATTTGTGCACAAGAAGGCTATTTATTTTTGAGTGTTGACCTTGTATCCAACTATACTGAACCTGTTAATTAAGTCTAGAAGTGTTTTGGAAGAGTTGTTTGGGTCTTAGATGAACAGTATCATATCATCAGCAAATAAGTACAGTTTCCCTTTTTCCTTTCCTATCTTTATTCTTTTTATTTCTTTCTCTTGTCTAATCATTGTGGCCAATGTTTCCAAAACTATTGAAAAGGAGTCGTGAGAGTGGACATCCTTGTCTTGTTCCTGATTTTAGCATGGTTTTCAGTTTTTAACTATTTCATAGGATGTTGGTTATCAGTTTCTTATAGATAGCCTTTATCAAGTTGAGATAAAGAGAATCTATTACAAATTTTTGCAGATTTTTATTACAAATGGGTGTTGAACTTCCTTGAATGCTTTTTCTGCATCTCTTGAGAGGATCATATGGTTTTTGTCCTTGACTCTGTTAATATAGTGTATTAAATTTATTGATTTACAAATGTTGGACCATTCTTGCATCCATGGGATAAATCCAACTTGGTCAGGGTCCATGAGCTTCTTGATGACCCTCTGTATTTGTTTGCAAGTATCTTATTGAGAATTTTTGCATCTGTGTTCACTAGGGAGTTTGGTCTGTAGTTCTTTTTTTGGGTTAAGTCTTTTCCTGGTTTTGGAATGAAAGTAACAATTGCTTCCAGGAATGAATTTGGAAGTATTACTTCCCTTTCAATTTCATTAAAAAGTTTAAACAATACTGTCAATAATTCTTCTCTAAATGTTATCTAGAATTCAGGAGTGAAGTCATCAGGACCTGGGCTTTTCTTCGTTGGTAAATTTTTAATTGCATTTTCAATGTCACTGCTTACAATTAGGGTGTTTAGAATTTTTTTCTCTTCTTTTTTCAACTTTAGTAATTCATATGTATCTAGAAATATGTCCATTTCTTCTCTGTTTTTCATTTCATTTAGAGTACAGGTTCTTGAATTATGTATTGATGATCCTCCGGATTTCTGCTGGATTTATTGTGATTACATTTTTCATTGCTAATTTCTTCGATTTGATTCTTTTCTTTCCTTTTGAGAAAGTTAGCTAAGGATTTATGGATTTTATTTATTCTTTAAAAAAACTCTTTGATTCATTGATTTTTTTTTGTATCAATCTCTTAGTCTCCATTTCATTGATTTCTGCTCTGATCTTTATAATTTCTTCCCCTGCACTAGCTTTTTATTTCTATTTTGCTTCTTTTTCTAGAAGCTTAATATTCAGCATTAGGTTGTTTATTTGCATTCACTCTGTTTTTCTAGTGTTTTTCTAGTATTCACTACTATGAATTTCCCAAATAGAACTGCTTTCTATGTGTGCCATAGATTGATATATATATATAT
>NW_022900918.1:13319567-13325645 GCF_012274545.1 Fukomys damarensis
AGAGAGAGAGCGAGACTCCCAAGTGCTGGTATTACATACTTGCACCACCATGCCCGGCAATAACTGTTTTCTATCCTTTTACGTTCAGTCTGTGAGTTTCTTTTTGAACTAGGTACATTTTTTACATACATCATATTGTTGGACTTTGTTTCTTAATCCATTCTGCCAGTCTGTCTTTTTTTTGGTACTGGGAATCAAACTCAGGACCTTTTTCTTGAAAGGCAGGTGGCAGAACAACTGAGCTAAATCCCTGGCAATACCAGTCCATTTTTCTTGATTGGTGAATTGAAGCCATTAACATTGATGGTTATAACATATATTGAGTTATCATTGTCATGTTATTGTCATGTTGTTGTTTCTTTTATATTTTTCCCCTCTCCCTTTAATTTCTTGCCTTGCCTGATGAAATACTTTGGATTTTCTCTGTTGGATCTGATGGACTTGTGACCTTCATTGTCTTTTACTAGGATATTTTAAAAAGTTGTTTGGAGTACTGGCTTGTCATTCATAAAGTTTCCCACGTCTTTTTTGTCATGGAAATATCTTATTACCCCATCAATTTTGAAAAATAGTTTTTCAGGATACATCAGTCTAGGCTGGAGGTTATTTTCTTTTAAGGCTTGAAATACCTCCCTGTAGGCTGTCCTTGACTTGAGGGTCTGTGTTGAAAAGTCTGCTGTGATTTTGATGGGCTTTCCTTTGAGTGTGATTTCTTTTCTCTAACTGCTTGTAGTAGTTTGTTCTTCTGTTAGATGTCTGGAATCTTGACTATTATGTGTCTATGTGTAGATTTTTTTTCACAGTTAGTTGGAGTCCTATATGCCTCACTAATCTGAACATCAAGTTTGGGAAGTTTTCTGTCAATTCTGTGAAGAGTTTTTTATGTCATTTTCACTTTCTCCTGCTTTGTTGTGGACTCCTATCATTCTTATATTATTCTTCTTTGCATCATCCAGGAGCTGTTGGATTGATTTCTCATGGTCCCTTACTATTTTCAAGAGATCTCTCTTTTCATGGTCACTGACTGCCATCCTGTCTTCTATATCTAATGTTCTGTCTTCAGATTGGCTCAGCTTGCTATGTATATTTTCAATATAGTCTTCAATCTCCTGTATATCAGTTTGAATCTGTTTCATGGTTTCCATTTCTTTCCTATGCTGAGTATTCATGGCTTCCATCATGGTCCTGAACTCATCTATTTTTTTAATCTGTTTCTCTTGTAGAGATTCTAATCATGTCTTTTATTCTGCTGACCATCCCTGTACATATCTGGGAAAGTATTTCTATTTTGAGTTTTTCTAGAGCCTCATTCATCTGTTTTGTTACTTACTGTGGTATCTGTTCAGGGTGCCCAGGTGATTGATTATAAGACTTTTCCACCTCATTTTCCCCAAATTTGCCTTTGTTAAGCTGGGACACCTGTTTTCTTTCTTGCTTAAATGTCTTTTCATTTCTCTTATTGTTGTTGGTGTAGTCCTTGGTTTAATTCCTTAGTTGATCCTTCAATATTGCTATTGTAAGTATCTTTGTTGCTTGTATTTAGAACCCTTATGTAATGCTTCTCAGAGGTGTCTTCCAGATACAGCTGGTCTTTGGGTTTTTGAGTATCTAAAGACTCTGGGACAATCATTTTCATTAAACCAGGAAGGATAACTGATTATATCAATCACAACACTAGCCCAAGTAATACAATCAGCAACAGCAATAGAATCAAGCACAGCTAATAAAATGACAATTTTAGTAGTTATTAATCTATCAGTCTTTCATGTCTTTAACCATATGAAATAAATCAAAATCAATGACTAGCACAAAATATGCTTATAGTAAATAAACTGATCAATATAGTAACTCTACACTTCAGGATAGGGACTTAGAAGGAGTAAGGCTCTCTTACTTTTCTTAATGTCTGCTCTATCTTCTGGAGGTCACAACAATGGTCTTTAAGACCCTCTATGCCTCTGCAGTGTGGATCCAGGTACAGATACAGATAGAAGGCTAGAGGTGGGGGGTTAGGATGCTGGGATGGTGCTGGAGGCACCTGTGCAGCTCCTCTGGATGTCAGTGGTGCCACACTGGTGGCTTCAGTCAGCTCTGGTTCTCACCAGCCCACTCTTGTTCTACTTATAGATTGTCAGTCTCTTTTTATCAGTGTTTTCACTTCTGTCATGTTTCTGTGACTAACACCCAGTCTCCATGCCTAGCCTGTAGCCAAATATCAGAAAAATGATAGGTACAACCAATGTGTGTAGATGATACCACTAAATCAATGAATTCAAAATTTGAGAAAAATAAAATATTTTGGAAGTTTTTATGAGTTAGTAGGTACATGGACTGGAAAACATCTACTGTGTTCATTTAAATATAACCAATGCAATAATATTGGGAAACTGCAGGAGGACACAATACTACCTGCTTGGCAAGACACAGAAATTTGATTTGTAATATATTCAAGGAGGTAATTATTCTCAGGATAAAATTAATATGGGATTACATGTTGCATAATTTTTAAGACTTGGAATGGTCTTAAAACAATGTATCTTCAGGACAAGGTGGTGTGAAAGTTTAAGCAATGATATGATGACAACAATAAAAATGACATATTTAGAAAATGGTGGGAAGCTCATGTCTAAGACTAATAGGCAATATGGTTAAACAGGTAGCTGTGTGGGTAGTTAGAAGGTTTGGGTCAGTTTATGAGAAAGCTTTAAGATTTAAATAGTAAATGACATTTGATACAAAAAAGTTTTTACCCACTTTTTGAATAAGAGTGAGCTTGGTTAAAGATTACATTAGTTGGAAACAGTAGAAAATTAAAACAGTATAGACTAGAGGAAGGAAGATTATATAAAGGCCATTAGAAATGCAGACACAGGAATATAAGAATCTAGGTTAGAATGCTTATAACCTAAAAAGAAGAAAAAAGTTTATCTGGAAAAGGCAAGAATCATGAGTCATATTAGATGATATATATATGTAAATAATGAGCCACAGTCCTACTTAGAAGACAAACTATTACCATATAAATATTGAAAATTAATAAATATTATATGTGCTGTACTAGTATTGGCCTTAAAAATCATAAATTAGCACTGGGCATGGTGGCACACACCTGTAATCCCAGCACTTGGGAGGCTGAGGCAGGAGGATCACTGTAAGTTCCAGACCAGCCTGGGCTACATAGTGAGTTCCACGGCAGGCTCAATTACATAGTGAATCCTGTCTCAAAACAAAACAAAACAAAACAAAAAATCATAAATTAGCATAGAGAACATAATATAATATGCTAGGCATTGATTTTTCTAACAGAAAGAGAATAATTTACACATAACATTATTTTAATGCTAATTATTTGTAAAGCTGTAGTTTATAGACTTTGCACATGTTTGTAACAGAATTGTTAATCTCTGAAAACTATAGACATACAAAGAAGTTTGTAGTAGTTTACTAGGCCCACCCTAACAAAATATTACAGGCTGGTAGTTTTAAATAAAAGAAATTTATTTTCTCACACTTCTAAAAGTTGGAAGTCCAAAATAAAGGGGCTGGGCGATAAAGTCGCTCCTGAGGCTCAGTTTTGTTGATGCCCTCCCTGGTGTCTTTTCAGGTTTTTTTACAGGAATAAATTCTATTTTATTAGTCGTACCCTAACAGCCTCATTTTAACTTAATCATCCATTTATACATAATGTATTGACAGTAGGAGGTACAATGCTTAGGACATCAACATCAGTTTTGAGGGGATACAAGTCAGTTGATAACAGAGCTATGATGGATATTTTTAAAACATAGTTTATGGTTCATGTATCTAAACTGATACATTTTTTATCATTGCTTTCCATAATAAGAAAAAAAGTGGTCCTACATTAATTTTTAGATTATAATCATACTCCTTCAAACTTTTAAACTTTATAAAATAATGTATGATAAACAATTATTCAAGGAAATGTTAAACATTAGCCATTAAAAAAGCCAATACTTACTGAATGGTTATTATATGCCAGTCTCTGTTCTATGTTCTTACACTTATATGTATTACCACATTCAATCTTTACAGTCATTGTGTGAGGTAAATTCTATTATTGCATGTATTTAATAGTTGAGGAAGCTAATTTGGAGTATTCCTTAATTAGCTAATAATCTAATTGAGCAAGGATCAAATCCAGACAGCTGAGACTAGCAGGAGATGCTATGAAAAGTCCAAAGAAAATTTTAAAGTGTTACTCACTGATTAATGGTTTGGATTCATCAAGAAATCTGAATTGGCAGGCTGGGGATTTAGCTCAGTGGTTCGGTGGCCTGCCTTGCAAGCGCAAGGAACTGAGTTCAATCCCTGGTACCAAAAAAAAAAAAAATAAATAAAAAATAAAAAAAAGAAAAAAAGAAACTGAATTGGCCTTTGTCAAATTTGGTCTTAAAATTCCAGTAGTACTAATGTAAAGCTATGCGTAGGATTAGAAAACTGGGAAGTCAAATCTACATATTTGTTTAAACTTCATTAGTAAATTGTGTAAATGGATAGCTTTCTAATCTTAACTTAAGAACTGTCAGGCTCAAATTTATTCCTGGTTTTCATTACAGAAAGCTTCTGAGATTGAATATGTTTTCTGTACTCTGTGTGTATTTTTGGGAGAGAGAGAGAGACAGATGGGTAGATACTATTCTAAATTTTGGATATTTTTCTTTTTAACTCCAAAAGCTATTTTGAACTAATAATCTCTTAAGTCCAGAGATATTATTTACATCAGGAGTAAATAAATAGTAAATTTACCACCAAAAATTGGGACTATATGAAATTAGACAGATAAATTGACCTAATATTTTGCTACCAATTGTGTATGTAAAAGAATCATTCCTTAAATAATAGTTTTCCAAATTAAAGCTAAGTCTCCAAATATCTCTTATTTTGTTTTTGATCATAAAATTTATTCATAAAATAGAAACATAAAATTCCACTAAGTATATTTTTAATTAGTGAGATCTAAGGGCAATTATTTAAAAATTTGTTTATGTGTTGCCATAAAAACCCACTCAATAAGCATGTTTTTACTAAAATAATATGCTGATTAGCCATAGGGAATATATGAAGTATAATTAGAAATATCTGTAACTCTTCTTTTGGTACCAGGAATCAAACTCAAGGCCTTGCATTTGCTAGGCAGGTGCTGTTCCTCTGTGCCATATTCCCAGCCCTTACTGTAACTATTTAAGAGTTTAAAAATTGACATATTGACCTCTCAATCAGTGATTGAAATTAGCGTTTTTTCAACATGTATGAAAATGGTCATTCTCAGCAAAAATTCTATAATGGAGAGCCAGAGTAATTAATCATTAGGAAAGTTAAGCAAAGCACTTCTTAAAGACAGAATACTTTTGAGAAAAATAACTAAATAAATGTTTATCTTAGGCCAAAATCTCCTCCACATAAACTAAAATCTTTAACTCCATTTAAACAGCCTTTCTAAATGGGATCAGGAGATTCAGGAAATACAGAACCCCATAGACTACATATCCTTATCCATCCTTACTCTGCCACTGGGCCTGACATTCCTGTCTCTTTGGTGCTATAAAAGGGGGGAAAAAAGGTAGGAGAGGTGGGCATTGTTTTTCATGGCTACTTTGTGTGGGACATGTGGGTGGTGTGAACACTTTTAATTGGAAGAGTTCTTGGGGGATGAGGTGGTGCATAGCAGTAACAGCAAGCATTTGTCACAGTGATTGACTAATGAAATTTCAACTCAATTTTGTAGGAATTCTGAGAGAAACCTAACCCAAAGATGAGGCAGAGGAGAATACAAACAAGAGGGCCAATTAAGGGGAGGAGATACGGGGCCAGCTTCCCCAAATACTGGCCCAAGATTAGGACATACATTATTTAATTTCTGAAGTCTTTTCATTTAGCCTTTTAACTATGAGTCTTGCACTATGTCTGACAAATTGGTATAAAAGCAACATTCTTATCCTAGAAAAATTCATAAACCTCCTCTCTTGGCTGTGAGAAGATTTGGGCCTCTGCAATTGGGTTACTGCCACCAGGGACTCTATCTTTTTTTTTTTCTTTTTTTTTTTTTTTTTTTTTTTT
>NW_022900918.1:13325758-13365819 GCF_012274545.1 Fukomys damarensis
TTTAAGATAAGAATAGAGTCAGCTCTTTCCTTGAGGCTGTCAGAAAGATCTCAGGCTAGGAAATAGTAGTAGGCCAGGGAGGTAGCTAGATACACTATCCCTGTCCCTGTGTTGGTTGTGATACCCAAACCAGCAAGGAGGGGTATTATTAGCAGATCTCTATATTGTCAGATTGGGCTTCTAATGGTGACAGGCAGGCTTTGGTTCCCTGGAGCAATGTCTATTTTGGGGCTGAGGTTTGTTAGTGTGAAGGTGCCAGTACAGTTAGTGGGAATTTGTAGATAGGTGGATGTCCAGCTTTCCACAAAGCTGGAAAATACCTTCTTTGGGTAAGCAGAATTGTTTGTGGATGCTAAGAAATATAAGAGATTTTGTTTTTATTTTCATTTTTCTAGATGCCCAGAGTACCTGACAAGAGAGCTCTCAGAAGAGGCTGAAAGGGCCCCCTGTAAGGGACATTGGAAGCATTGGAAGAAGAGTTTTTGATGCTTTTGGGAGGAGTAGTTAAAGGTAGGAAAAAGAAGTCTGGGTGGGAGACTGGTGTCAGGGGGTCAGTTGATGTATTGTCATGCATGGGAAGTGGTAGCCATTAAAGAAATCTGTTAAGCAATGGTGTTGCAATCTTAGGAGGACTAGAAATATGGACAGGCTGAGTGAATGGGGAATCTTGAGTGACCCGGTAATTCATGTGGTTGGCTAGGGCCAATAATTGTAAGGGAGAGATTAATGCAATTTCCACAAGTAGTAGTCAGGTGAGTTATCAGCAGAGCATAGCTTCACTCTGGAGCAATGTACCCACTGGGTACATTTGGGATGGTCTTGTAGAGAGACAGCTGTTGGGGTGCTTTAGATAACCAGGAAGGGTCTCATCTACTGGAGCAGCAGTGACTGGAAGTTTAAATCTTTAACCAGGACAAATCTGTTAGCCAAGCTATCTTCATAAAGCTAGGTGTCAGGAGAAGTCAAGGTAAAGTTAGCAGCATGTCAGATCACTTTTCAGTCTTTTTGTAGAATTGGGAGATACTCTCCAAAGGTGCTGGCCTCTGAGCTGAGGTTAGACCCAAACAGAAAGATACTGCCATAATAAACCTTAAATAGACTGTATTCCATAGGTTCCCAGGAATTGGCTCAGATGTGAAGGAGAATGCTCTGGAGCAGGGAAACCCAGTCTTTATAGAGTTGGAATGTGAACTTAGTGAGGTGGGTCTTGAAGAGGCCATTTGTGCTTTCTACATTTTCAGATGGTTGGTAGGGAATGTGGAGGTTTCAATGAACACTAAGCAACTTGGACACTTCCTCAATAATTTGATTAATGAAAGCTAGATCGTCTGATTCAATGGAGATGGGAAGGCCAAAACTGGGGATAATATGAGGTAGGAGGGGGTTAATAACAGTTGAGGCCTTATATGAGCCAATAAGAAAGACCTCTGCCCCAGTAAATGTATGAACCCAAACCAGAAATTACCTGAACTTTCTCACTTGTGGGATGTGATTAAAATCTATTTACCAGATCTGAGTTGTAGAAAAGCCTCATACTTGATATGTAGGAAAATTAGGGGATCTCAGCAAGCCCTGAAGTGTGGCTGCATACCAAACTGAGCATCAAGCAGTGATAGTTTTGAGGAGGGTATTCCAGCAGGGAAAGCAGATCAGAGGTTCAAGTAATCAGGTTAGGGGTCTGTAGTCTGGGTGAAAATTGAGATGAACTGATGAAAGAATGGCATGGATATGAGAAGCAAGAAGGAAGAACTTTCCCTGACTTAGGAACCATCCATCTTTGGTGGGAATATCCTGATATTGATGATGTTCAGAAGGGGAATAGGCTGGGGTGAAGTCATAAAGGATGAAGTACTGATCTTTGGGAGTGTGGAGGGAAGATTGCTGCCTCTTTTGCAGCTTTTCCTGCAAAGGCATTTCTGGCAGCTATAGGGTCTGTAAGTCTCTAGTGTCACCTGCAGTGAAGTACAGCCACTGATGTCAGCAAGAGAGTGGCCTGGGAAAGGGCTTTAATGACTGGGACATTAATGATTGAAGACCCTTGGGAGGTGAGAAAACCTCTTTCTTCCCAGATGGCAGTGTGATTATGCAATATATGAAATGCATATTTTGAATCTGTGTGGACGTTAACCTGTAAGCCCTTAGCTAGTGTAAGAGCACAGGTCAGAGCAATTAGCTCAGCCTATTGAGAAGTGATGGATAGAGGGAGAACTAAAGTTTCTACATTAGAGTTGTGACAGATTATAGGGTATCTAGTCCTGGCAGGGGAGTAAGGGGGTGGGCTTCTCAATGAACCAGGCGTGGTTAGGAGTGTGAAAGGGAAGTGGAAATGTGAGAGAAAGGGGAAATTGCTAGGTATATTACAGACATGCAGTCATGCAGTTGAGGCTTTTTAGAAGGAGGTATTGGGTTGAAAAGAGAGGCTAGATGAAAATCAGGGCCCAAGATGATTGTGACCATAGGAGTTTCCAAAAAGCACATAGAGTTGAAGAAGGTGAAAGGTGGACAGAAAGTGTGAGAAGTGAGATCAAGATACGAGTCCCTGAAGGTTGTGGGAAGAGTAAAGGTTAAGTAGAGAAAGTCTAGCGATTTTTAAGTGTCTCCAAGAGTAGCAGGGCCAAAGTGGCAGCTACCTGTAGGAATAGCAGCCAGCCTATGACAGTAAGGTTAATCTGTCTAGATATGGGATGGGACCTTGAGTCAGAACCCCCACTGCATATCCCCTGTACTCTACTGTAAGAAGGCTAAAAGATTGGGTGAGGACTGGAAAGGCCAAAGAGGGAGATGTCTTTAGGGCCTCCTTTAAGGTCTGAAAGGATGAGTGAAGAAAGCTCTTGTGATCTAAGGGCTCAGTGGGATCCCCCTTTACGAGTTTGTAGAGGGATTTAGTTAGGAGTGAAAAGCCAAGAACCCAGGTATGGAAGTATCCTATTATGCCAAGAAAGGAAAGGAGCAGTCACTTGATGGTGGTAGTTGGAATGTTCGAAATCAAATGGATGTGGTCTAGGGGTAGGGCTCAGATATGTTTGTGGAGAATGATGCCCAGATAGGTGACAGATGGGAAGAGATTTGGATCTTAGACGGAAGTACATGATATGTCTTGGAGTCTTGTAATAGTAACAGTGTGTATTTATGGGATAACTCATAGGAAGGGATGCAGAGGAGGGACCAGAATAGCGGGGATTTTCTGAGAAACCCTGTGGCAAGTCAGTCCAGGTTAGCTATTAGGACTGGAAAGTTTCAAGGACTGTCCAGGTGAAGGCAAAGAGAGTCTGTGAGGAGGAGGCCAGGGGAAAAGTGAAAAACGCATCTTTTAGAACTAAGACCAAGCAATGAGTGGTGGTAATGGAGGGACAGATGACAAAAGCATGTAAAGGTTAGGCAACATGGTGTGTATGGGAAGGACAATCTAATTGACAGTGCAGAGATTTTGTACCAACCTGCAAGAGCCACCTGCCTTTCAAAGCAGGAGAATGGGGGTGCTGTAAGGTGAATTGATATGGATTAAGAGATCATGCCACGATAGGCAAGAGATAATAGGATACAAGGCACATAAAACCAATTGACACAAAAATGGGGGAGTTTTTCAAAGCCCAGAGACTTGCCATCAATTCCCACAGCAGTAGTTGGGGATAGGATGACTGGTCCTTGGAAAGAAGAAATAGTAGAATGGTTGGTGTTTGTACTGATTAGAAAAGAAATAGACTTAACCTCCACTGTAAGAATTATCTAGAGTTTATCATCTGAGATTCTCTGTGACCTCCAGGTGGTGTTAGTCCTTAGTAGCCAAATCAAGAAGGTCTGGAAAGGAGCTGGTGAGGGTCTATGGGGTTGTGGCCCAGAGGCAGTAGAGGTGACTGTCAGTGTTGGATTTCCAGTGGGGATACCCAAGGAAGGACACAACTTGGGGGGATCCCAAGCTACAGGCATTCACTAAGTCTGTGACCATTCTGGTGGCATTTGAAGAATGTCCCATGAGGGGTCCCTTGAGTCAGAGGTGCTTTTGATCCCTTTAAGACCAACTTAGTGGTTTACCGGGAAGTTTTTTGTGGTGGAGGCTATCATCTGCAACTCAGAAATGCTGCTTTTGTACACTTTCATCTCTGCTATTAAAAACGTGAAAGGCCAAATTCATTAGCTCCTTCTGTGGGGTTTGAGGGCCACTCTCCAGTTTTTATGGCTTTTTACAAATGTTTGTGGAGCAGACTGAGTAAAGAACCCCATCTTAAGGATGAGCTGCCCTTTGGCTCTTTTGGATATAATGTTGTGAATCATCTAAGGACAGCAAACAGGCAAGTCATGAACTAGGCCAGATTTTCATCTTTGGCCTGGCTGGTTTCTTTAAGCTTAACAAAATTAACTGTCTTATGGGCTACCATATGAAGTTCCACTGCTATGTAGGAAACCATGTAGTTTCACTTGGCTATGTCCTCAGATCCTGTCTGAGCATTCCAATTTGAATTTTCTCTGGGAACAGCTGCAGTGTCCACTTGGTTGGCCTGAAGAAGAAGGTGTTATTTGTCCCCATAAGACTGGGTGAAGGAGATTACTCATTATTACTCATCTGAGGAGAAAATGGAGCCAAGGATAACATTTAAATCAGCCCAGGTGAGGTTATATGCCTGGTTTAATTATTGGAACTCTTTGACATATTGGGTGGGGCCAGAGGAGAAGGAGCTAAGACCCTAGTTGATTTGGAAGAGCATGTCAGAGAAAATGGAATATGATCTCTGACTATTCCTTCTGCACTGGTCTCTTCTTGGAGCTGGAACTAGGGGACAGTGGCAAGGACTTGGAGTTAAAGTGGGGCAAGGGGAGAAACTGTAATCTGGACCAGGTATTAGGTACAGTGGGGAAGGCTACACCATAAAGAGGCAGGCTAGAATCAGAGAGTCAGGAGGCCTGGCAGAGGGGGATGGCTGGGAGAATGGGCAGAAGGCTTGGCAGGGGGTGGACTAGAATAAGCATAGATTTAAGTAGGAAAGTGATTGCTAGGCAGTTGTCAGACATTGGTCAGAGTAATCTGTGGTAGTTTCCTGAAACTGAGTCAGTGTAGCTCTTTTTGAGTCTTCTGGAAATAAGGGTTGGGAAATGATGTCCTACAGTGGTCTCTCTCACTGATGGGCTCCAGGAATGACTTTTTTCATGGGCCTGCAGGCTGCTGGTGTGAATAAGGAGGTCATGGTGTTCTGTAGAAGTCCTCTCATTTCATATTTCCTTCCCAGCACATGAATTTGGGAGAGTAATCAATAATATGGTTTTCATACTTCTAATTCAATTTTAAGAAAGTTTCTGTATAAATAGAATTTAGGATTTGTTATGAGTCTGGTTGTCCCGATTTCTCAATATAGCAAAAATTTTGCTGGGGGATGGCAGGCATGAATACTTCAGACTGTCCACGAGCAGTCTAGGGCAAATATTTCCATTTTCCTCTGTACTTATTCACTTTCCTCACACAGAAATGAACCTTGAAAATGATGGTACCTACTGTCCACTCATCAAAGGATTGAGTCCCAGACCATCTGTGTGACTTTTTACTAAAATAAGATTTAATTTAAAACTTTTTGCTGAATGTAATAATAAATATCTCCTAAAAAGGTTAAAACATAGTGAGGGAAATTCTGGTTGCTAAAATTAGCTTGCTCCTTTTAGCAAAGGATGAGACCCACAGTGGAAAGGTGTGGAGCCACCTTTGTAGAAAACATCCCGACCTTTTCATCACTGCTAGATTCCTATGGAGTAACAAGCATGGTGTGTCCTGCTTTCAATTGCAGATTCTCATCCCCTATGCTGTCTTAACTTTAGTTGTTGGCAAGACCATTAAAAAAACTATCAACTGAGGTTCTCTTTTTAACTATATACTTTGATGAGACTTAAAAATAAAAATACATAATCCCTAGTACTATGTTATGCTGGTGTTTCTTTTCCTGTCATGGCTAGAAATAAGTGTGGCAGGTTCTCTGAGCCATTTCCCTCTGGAGAAACATAAAACATGAAGGAAATAACTTTAGTTCTTTCCCAGCTACCTCTAAACACTCCTTCTCAAGGTTTGGGAAACTGAAAAAAATAGCAAATGGAGACTAGAATTAAAAAAACTTTGCATTTTTAAAGGAAGGTTACATTTATTCATGGAAATCTCTGGCCCAGACTGAGAAAGCTCACTTTCTGACTTTTTTCCAATTTCTGTAATGTTTAAAATAGAGGAAATAAGTAAAAATAACACAAAGACAAAGTTGGGAAGATTAGCCCATAGCCTTTGATGGAAGCTTTCTTATATTGGTCCTTAAAGGTGTGGTAGTTCTGATATGAAATAATTTTCATCATATCACAATAAGTAGAAGAAAAAAGTAAGCATATCAATAGCATATATTTGAGAGCAGACAACATATCTAGGGAACCACAAACCTGCAGTCCTGCTGCATGATGGAAAACAATAGTATGTATTTGATAAGGCATCTTATCAAAGTAGATAAATTCAGTTTTTCAGTTGTGGTAGCCTCTCCCAGGTACTCAAAATATTCCATGAGATTGTGAATTATCCATGGAACTGTTAATCAAATATCCATCCCATTTTCAAGGTTGAAGTTGGGAATTTTAATGATTGAACCACCTGATATTTCTCACTCTCTGTCTCTGTCTCTGTCTCTCTCCCTCACAGAGACTTTTCTACTTACATCATCTCCTTTAAGTACTAACAGCAACTTTGGTTTGATATTTCTTATAGTAATATTGATTTTTTTAATTTTAGCTATATATCAATTGTTTCATAGCTCATGACATATAATATTGTTTTTAAAATTCAGAAATTTTCTTTTTCAAAATGGTAGCTTCATGTCTCCAACCAGTTCTGCTCTCATAAAGAACAAGAAAAACAAGAAAAAGAAGCATTCCCATAAAACTGGAGGCATTGATAAGCACTACTGCATTATGTGTAGAATGCCAAATACAGTGAAGATCAAATAGAGATAATGGAAGATGCTAAAAAAGAATAGCTGAATATAGCATTTAGAGGAATGGGGCAAAGTACAGTTCTTCAGAGCAGGTTGTGTGAATTTAACTATGATTGGGAGGTGTGTCTAGGGTGAAGTTTCCTGCATCCTTAGAAGCCTTCAAAGTTTAGATTTCTAAAAGGGCCACAAAGAGAATACCTGGACTTTCTTGCCTTGCCTAGATGTGGAGAAGAATGAAAAGAAGCAGAAAGAGTCTGAAAGGTTGTCAGCAGTTGCAATAGTTTGGATCTGAAATATTCTCCAAAGTATCATAGATTAAAGGGTTGATCCTCAGCTTGGTGGTATTGGAAGGTGGCAAAATATTAGAGGCAGGGCTTAGTGGAATAGGAGTTAGGTCATTGGGATATGCTTTCAAAATGATAGTCTTGAGCTCTTTGATTAGTATTAGCTCTACAAGACACTGGTATACTAATCCAAGAGAATCTCTTCTGCAAGGTGCTGTTAAATATACTATAGAAACAGTGGTATAAATTAAGACACAGACAGATTTGAGCATGGGATAGATCCTTCCAGAGCTACCTATACAGATGGATGAATTAGTTTTGTAACATGAAAGAAATTTATTGCCATTAAGCCTCAACCAGGAGAGAATCACAACAAAGAAAACAGGATTTCACAAGTGTCCCAATAAATAAAGCTTATGTATCTTTTGCATCTTTTCTTCTATCTGTTTCCAGTGCTAGAATAATTGGATCCAGAAGAGAGAGGGAAATAAGTAAGCATGAAAAACTACCCTTGAACTGACCCTCTTCTCATTTCAGTTCTTGTCTATATTGAGTGGGAGGTTGGGAGAGATTTAAAGAGTGTATAATTGAAAAATTAATGTTGAACTACAGCACTAATAGCTAAAAGTGAGTGGAAATTAATAGAACTGCTCCAAGGTTTCCTTATAGAACTGGAAAAGGAATATGACTTAGTATTGCAGAAGGAATCCATTCAAAATATATGCTATTTCTCAGGTTTACACATCACAGTTTCCTTAAAAACTGGTAGTTTTGTTTTTGTATGAATAATGTGATATCTTTTTTAAAGTTTTTATCTCTAAATTAAGATGTAATAGAAACACAGGAATTACATATATTTCAGGTGTACAGCTTGCTGCTTTAATATATGTATGTGTTGAGAACAGATTTCCACAATCAATAGTTCTACATTCTTTTGCATTAACAATTTAGAGAGAGGTTAAATCAATGCTTCTTTAGAATGCCCATGTATAATGAAAAAATCCAATTCTGTTTTTGATATTTGACTACTATGTTAGTCATCTTTCCATCACTGTAACAAAATACCTGAGATAGTAAAATTTAAAAAGAGGGAAGGTTAAATGTACTCAGAAGATTGGAAGTTTCATTTCACACCTTGCTTTTGGGTTGTGCCAAGGCAATAATACATCATGACAAAAGTGATAGGCAAAGGAAGCCTGTTCACTTTACAGCTGGGAATGAAAAGGGAAATGAGGAAGAACCCCATATCCCATAATCCTCTTGGTTAAGAAGGCAAGTAACCTCCCACAGAAGTGGGAATATGTTGGTTACTGGCTTTCTTGCCAAATAAAGAGGAGAAGGGACAGGCCACCTTTCCTGAACACCCTCCTACTTCACTATCTTCCTTCAATCCTTTTATCCTTACTTATATTAAAAAAAGTGAATTGGCAATACATTTGCTGCCTAAACAAATAGTTAGCCAGGAACCACTTCTTATCAGTGATTCTTTTAGTGTTTTCCCTAAAACTTGGCTTTAGGATGGACTAAGAAAGCCACCTACCACCAATATAAGTTGGATGCTGACTAGAGTGATTTTTGTTGTTAACAATATGTTCTCCCCCTCCCTGTGGTTACAAAAAGAGAAAGGACAAATTATGCATGGTTAAAATTGAGAAAGCAAGGGGGAAAATGCAGAAGATACTCTAATGTTGTGTCTCCTTCATTGTAAAGAATCATGGGGCAAGAGACATGATTTCAAGTTGTGAGCCAACAGTAGAGATGTGAGATATAAAAAAAAGGAAAAAAAGAAACAGGAAAAATCTAAAAAATGTAATATAAATGTAGGATTAAATAGTGGAAAGGAGGATGGAAGAAAGCAGTGACATTGTGCTTATTTTATCAAGATTCATATGGGCCTACAAAAACATAAAACTATAGATATAAATATTTTATTTAAAGTATAATGTTAAAATAATCATTCTAAATTATAAGCAGAATTATAGCAGATAAAGTAAATCATACTACATAATAAAAGATGAAAAATAGATAAAACAGTAAAAACAGAAAATTTAACATAATATATGAAGACTGAAACAAAACAAGTACATTATATCAATGAATGTAAAAGGCTTAAAATTTCTCCTTTTGAGTAATAAAACAAAAACTAAATATTTTCTGTTTATAGCAGATCTCTAGTCTGCCAAATCAAAAGAAATTCAGAAAAGTTACAGATAAAAAGATTAACCAAAAGGCCCAAAGCAAGAAACAAACAAAATAATTCAATACAAATGCAAAGAAATAAAAAATTACAATCTTATCAGAAGAAATTCAGTTATATTATAATGATAAGACATACATCCATAATGAAGTCAAAGAATTATGAAATTTTTTCTCTAAACAAAATTTACATAAAATAGATTCACCCTCAATTATAGGAATACAATGTAAAAAGTATTAATGTTAGCAAACTTAATTCATCTTTCTCAATCTATAAAAGTTGTAAGGAGTAAATGTAACTAAAGAACGAGAGACCCAAATAAAAACCAATATATTCTAGTAATTAAATTTTAGCTCTGTATTTTAAAAATAGAAAAAAAATATTTTGAGTTTTTGAAAAACTAGTTATATACACCCACAAAGTAAACATTAAATTCCTGTACTCTGAGACCACAAAACAGAAACAAAACTGACAAAACAGAATGTGAAAATAACTAGTAAATAGAAATAAAAATGTTCCATATCAAAAGATTTGCAATCAAAATAAATGTCAAAAGAAAAGCAAGAAATAATTCTACTTTTAAAATATGCATCAATTGACTAGAAATAATAAAATCAATTAATTGCTGAATTAAAGAAATGAGGAAAATAAAACAAAATAATTTTAAGTAACCTAATAAAAATAGAAAGAAAATTAATAAATAAAATAAGCACAGACATATCAGTAATCAACAATAAAAATGGCAGAACTACTAATTCACAGGCATAGATATTAAGACAAAATACAATAAAATGTACAAAAGGTTAACCAATTTTTAAGGAAAGGGGTTAGATAATATAAAAATATATAAAAATGAGAAACGAGCTATAACCACATATGGATAGAACATTAGGGTATTCATGTGAGACTTTTTTGTCAACTCTGAAAAACAGATTTGAAAATGTAATGAAATACAAATTTTTTCAGGAAATATCTAGACTGGTCAGAGATGATGTGAAAAACCAAAAAGGACAATACTATATGTGAACTAAAAAATTGCCAAATAAGTCCTCAAAGTGAAAATCATGGGGACGTACTAATGTTATTGAAGCTGTTCTGTTTTAATGCAACAAATAGCAAGTTAATGAATGAGATCAATTATTTTGAAAGAGAAGTTATATCAATCACCACATGTGACTCGTGGAATAAATATGACATTACATTAATACTGGGAAATGTACTGATACAATCACCATCTTCATAATGTAAGGTTGAAAAGAATTTTATTATATGTTGTAAACATTTAGGAGAAGTCAACAATCTTAAAAGAAAAATGTTTCAATAATCAAGAATCATCTTGGTACATTTTAAGCATATTATTTATTTTCTACTGTCTTCTTTGCCCCTCCTTTCTGTGCTAAACACCTTTCTGTCTCTATGACAAAATACTTTAGCTTAAAGGAGAAAAGGTTTGTGTTGGTTCATGATTTCAGCAATTTCAGTCCATGGTCTGCTGATTCCATTACTTTGAGCCCATGGAGAGACAGAGCATCATTGAAATAGCATGTTGGGGATCATGTTGGGGAGCAGGCTGCTTTCCTCATGATGATCAGCAAGAAGAAAGTTAATGAAAATCTCTAGAACAAGACATGTCCTTCCAGGCAACATCTCAGTGACCTATTTCCCCCAGTTAGGCCCCACCTCCTAAATTTTCCACAACCTCTATATAGTGCCATCAATGTTGAATCCAAA
Organism: Fukomys damarensis; assembly: GCF_012274545.1. Taxonomy (NCBI): domain Eukaryota; kingdom Metazoa; phylum Chordata; class Mammalia; order Rodentia; family Bathyergidae; genus Fukomys; species Fukomys damarensis. Next base: position 13,336,918 of record NW_022900918.1, read on the forward strand.
AATGGATTAATTCAATGATTAAATTAGAGCCCTCATGATCTAAGCTTCTTCTCAAATGCCCAACTTCTTATATTGCTGCTTTGGAGACTAAGACTTTAAAACGTGAGTTATGGGGGGCAGTTTTGAAATAAACCCTAACACTTTTTCTCCTCCTCCTTCCTTTATCCAGCAACACAAGAACCCTGCAGAGGGGCTCAGATATGTGACCTAACAAGAGGATATAAGAAATGCACAGTGCAAAATGATTTGTCTGAATAATTTCAAACCAAACAATACAGTATAAACAAAGTTCATTGTGTCTTATTCCAAGTTAATTCCATTATGGAAAACAAGCTAAAATATGTCCATGTTTGGTACTGAATTTTTCTGGTTTGTGTAAGGCAAGAGTTATGTATATGAGATCTCCAATGGGACTACCTACTTTATTTGGAAGAAAATTCTGAGATAAATATAAAAGGTGGCTAATTACTGGCAAAGTGCATCCTCTGGTAATCCAGATAGGAAATGATATAGCATGAAATTACTTTATATATCTGTCAAGAGCAAACTAAAATGATTATATCCTATTTCATGCTGTCTTGAACACTGAGGTTATTGTTTTGCATTCTGGAATCATAATCTTGTGACAGCAGGATTTCAAGTTCCACTTTAATGTAATATAAAAATAAAGAATAATTTAAATGAATTATTACAGCATTCCCATTCAAGCAATGAAATGAATTGGACAAGGATGAAAAGAACAAGATGCTAAATAATAAAAATATTTTGGATGGTGTCTGAATTTGTGTATCACTTATATGTATGTGAATTCTTAATATCATATATTCCATTAGAAATATATTATCTCTAAGTAATACATGCAGCATCCTTTCTTACATTGTGGTCATAGCTTAATATAACTGCATATACTGTAAAAGTAGCTTATATAATTATATAAACTGCTAGAAATATATAGCATGTTGTTCTTAAAGTTTTTTGTAGCATTAATTTTCTCCTAGGAAATCTCTGATCTGAATTTATTTTAATGAAGAATTGTTAAATATAAAGGTCTAGGAAAAGTACTGTGTGTATAAATAAATAAGAGCTGAATTGTAAGAGATGCAGATTTGGGACCATATGCAGAGTGCTAGTGTAGGAAAAGAAACCTCCACAGAGCACATAATGATAGATCTTTGTCTTCAAAAGAGGAGTCAGTCCTCTTTCAGTAAGAATTATCCCTGCATCCATCAGAAGGAAGCAGAAGGGCATTATAAGTAAAATGAGCAGAAGCACAGAAGTGTGAAATAGGCTGGCTTGTCAGTGGCACTGCAAACAGTTTTGTAGGAGGAACAAAAGGATCCAAGAAATGATGCAGTAAAAGTAAGATTGTGAAGTAGATGGGGTTAAAGGATCTTTGGTGCCCTACCAAGAATTATGGACTTTACTTAGAGTAAAATGTTTTGTAGATGATTGTACCAGAAGAGGGTGTAATATTAGGGCTTAGAAAGTCAGTTTGGTGATAGTTTGGAGGGTAGATATAGTGTGAGAGGAGAGAAAAATGGCCTGTCAGGAAACTATCCCAAGAAATAATGAATATCTGAACAGAGGCAATAGAAGTGAAAAATGCAGAGGAAAATTCAGGTATAAGTGATGCAGGCCAAATGCAGTCTGCAGAACTTGGCAGTTGGTAGACTATTAGGAGAATATTTGAAGATATGGGTGAATATCTAAATTTTTATCTTGGATGTATGGGAGTATGTTGGTCATTTCATTAACATAAGGAATACAAGGAGAAGCAGGGAAAATTTAGTCAAGTGATGAGGATATGGGACATTTCACCAGGCAGATGAGAAGGCTAGGAAACATCCACATCAGGCTGTAAGAGATTTGTGTATTTCAAGACATAGGTGAGAGTTTCAAACAGGACTCCTTTATAAATGGACCTAGTATGGAGAACAGCATTGGGGCACAAACTGTACTCACTTAAACTTCTTTATAATAGCCACACAGCTGTAATTTGTTCCTTGCCTGGGTCTCAAATGTCATTCCTTCCAGCTTTTCTCAGTGTAATACTGGCATTATTTCATCTTTTCAAGCTCATTCCTTCTTCCTAGAGTTTACTCCCCTGCCTCCAAATCAAACCAAACCAAACCAAAATTTTTAACATCCTACCAAAGATATTGACTAGACCAAAGACATCTTACTTGATATTACAATATAATGCAATTTTCTTCTACTTGGTGAGATCATTGTCTTTAATTATTTCCTTAATAGCCTATGTTACTTGTAACTATTTGAATTTACAAGCTTCCTCCCTCCCTTTGGATTAGACAAAAACCTGTATCTCTTAAAAATAGCAAGGAACCACAAGAAATTAGTCCAACAACTCCTAGGTGACACAAAGAAGAATAATATAAGATTAACAGAAGTCCACAAAAAAGCAGGAGAGAGCACAAATAACATTAAAAAAAAAACTCCTCACAGAATTAATGATAGAAAACTTCCCAAACATAGCAAAAGAACTTAACATACATATAACTGAAGCATATAGGACTCCAACTAGTTACAATAAAATAAAATCTACACCTAAACATATAATAAGATGCCAGAAACCCAACACTAGTACAAAATACTACATGCAGTTAGGGAAAAGAAACAAATTACATGCAAAGGAAAGCCCAACAAAATCACTTCTGACTTTTCATCACAAACCCTCAAGTCAAGAAGAGCTTTGGAGCATAGTATTTCAAGCTTTAAAAGAAAACAATCTAACCTAGGCTAATATATCTAGGAAAACTGTCTTTCAAATTTTATGGTGAAATAAGATATTTTCATGAGAAAGAACATCTCAGGAACTTCATAAATACCAAACCAGAACTCCAAACAATATTTTGAAATATCCTAGAAAAAGACAATGAATGTCACAACTCCATGAGGCAAGACAGAGCAAATCCAAAAGGGAAGAATTTAAAGGGAGAGGGAAAAAAATTTTAAAGAGAACCAACAACAGGAAAATAATATGATAATGTTAAGTCAATACATATAAGTTATAACCATTAAGTCAATGGCCTCAATTCACCAATGAAAAGAAATAGACTGGCAGAATGGATTAAGAAGCAAAATCCAACAATATGTTGTACACAAGAAATACACCTACTTGAAAAAGATACTCATAGCCTGAAAGTAAAAGAATGGAAAACAGTTCTCCATGAGACAGGAACCTGGAATAAAGCAGGGGTAGCTATCTTATTTACAGACAAAGTAAATTTCAAACCAAAATTAATTGAGAGAGACAAAGAAGGTCACTACATCCTTGTAAAGGGAACAATCCAAGAGAGAGTTGACAATCATAAATATGTATAAACCAAATACTAATGCCCCTCCCAACTATACAAAAGAAATATTAAGAGACAAGAAACACCAAATGCAATTGCAGTGGGGGACATCAATGCCCCATTGTCACAAACAGACAGATCATCTAGACAAAAAAATCAACAGCAAAATAACAGAACTAAACCAAGTCTTAGAACAAATGGATTTAATAGATGTCTACAGAGTGTTCCACCTCACAAAATCAGAATGCACATTCTTTTCATCTGCACACAGGTCATTTTCCAAAATAGACCACATACTAGCTCACAGAACATGTCTAAATAAATGTAAAAGAACTGAATTTATCCCATGTATATTATCAGACCCCAGTGCAAATAAACTGGAGTTCAATAGCATAAGAAATGATAAGAGCTTCACAAACATATGGAAATTGGATAACACTCTCCTGAAAACCAATGGGTCACAGAGGGAATTAAAGAAGAAATTAGGCAATTTTTACAAATAAATGATAATTCCAATACAAAATACAGAAATCTATGGGATACATGAAAGCAGTGTTACATGGGAAATTTGTAGTAGTCAATGTCCACACTAGGAAAACAGTGAGCTCAAATAAACAACCTAATGTTTAACTTTAAGCTCCTAGGAAAAGAAGAGCAAGGCAACCTCAAAGCTGGTACAAGGGAAGAAATTACAAAGATCAGAACAGAAATCAGTGCAATAGAGACTAAGAGAATGATACAAAAAATAAGTGAATCAAAGAATTTTTTTTTGAAAAAATAAAGAAAATTAATAAACCCTTAGCCAATCTTATCAAAAAAGGAAATAAGAGGTTCAAATTCATGCAATTAGAAATGAAAATGGTGAAGGCACAACAGAAATTCAGATCATTAATACTTACTTCAAGAATCTTTACTCTAAGAAAATGCAGAACATAGAAGAAATGGACAGATTTCTAGATACATATGAATTACCAAAGTTGAACAAAGAAGATATAAAATTTCTAATGACTCCAACTACAATCAGTGAAATTTAAAATGTAATTAAAAATTTATAAATAAATAAAAGCCAAGTTCCTTATGGCTTCACTACTGAATTCTAGATGACATTAAGAGAAGAACTACTGCCTCTACACTTTAAAATTTTCAGTGAAATTGAAAGAGAAGCAATACTTCCAAATTCATTCCTGGAAGGAAGTATTGCTTTTATTTTAAAACCAGGGAAAGATCCAACCAAAAAAGAGAAATACAGGCCAATCTCTCTAATGAACATAGATGTAAAACTCCTTAATAAGATACCAGCAAACAGAATACAGAGGATCATCAGGAAGATTATACAACCTGACCAAGTTGGATTTATCCCAAGGAAGCAAGGATGGTTCAACATATGTAAATCAGTAAATGTCATACACTATATTAACAAAATCAAGGACTAAAACCATAGGATCCTCTCAATAGATGCAGAAAAAGCATTTGACAAAATTCAACACCCGTTCATGAAAAAAACTCTACAGAAAATTGCATAGATGGCCCTTATCTCAACTTGAAAAAGCTATCTATAAAAAGCCAACAGCCAACATCATACTAAATAACCCCAAACTGAAAATCTTTATGCTAAAATCAGGAATGAGACAAGGATGTCCACTGTCACCACTCCTGTTAAATATAGTTTGGGAAATATTGGCCACAGCAATTAGACAAAAGAATGACATAAAAAGAATAAAGACAGGAAAGGAAGAAGTGAAACTGTCATTGTTTGCTGATGATATGATGCTCTATATAGAAGATCCAGAGAACTAGGCCAAAAGACTTCTAGACTTGACAGATTCAGTAGAGTAGCTGGATACATGAGAAATACTCAAAAATTAATAGTCTTCTTGTACACAAATAGCAAACTCACTAAAATTCAAATTAGGGAAACAATCCCTTTCACAATAGCATTCAAAAAATGAAATATCTAGGAATCAACCTAATAAAGGAAACAAAAAAGATCTCTACAATGAAAATTACAGCACTCTAAAGAAAGATATTGAAGAGGACATAAGAAAATGGAAAACATCCCTTGTTGCTATGTAGGAAGAATCAATATAGTGAAAATGGCCATACCTTCAAAACTGTTATACAAATTCAATGCTATACCTATTGAAATTGCAACAGTTTGTTTCATAGAAATAGAGAAAAAAAATCCAAAAATACATTTGAAATAGAAGAGACCTAGAATAGCAAAAACAGTTCTAGGCAACAGAGACATGGCAGGGCATATCACAATGCCAAATTTAAAACTATGCTACAAAGCTGCTGTGATAAAAACAGTACATGGTACTGGCAAAGAAACAGATCCAAGGATCAGTGGAGTAGATTAGAAGATGCAGAAACTTCTCCTGACATACTCAACTTCAACTTCCTCATCTTTGACAAAGGAGCCAAACACCCTCTCTGGAGAGAGGATAGAGTCTTTAATAAATGGTGTGGGAAAAACTAGATTTCAAGTTTTCAAAAATGAAAACTAGACCTGTATTGTTCACCATGCACTAAACTAAAATCCAAGTGGATTAAAGATATAAATATTAAAACAGAGATGGGCTGGGGATTTGGCTCAGTGGTTCTGCTGCCTGTCTCACAAGCACAAGGTCCTGAGTTCAATTGGTACCAAAAAAAAACAACAACAAAAAAAACAGATATACTAGACTTGCTGGAAGATAAGTTAGGTAGAACTGTTGAAGATATTGGTGTAGGAACTTTATGAACAAATCCTCAGTAGCACAGGAACTAGCACAAAGAATAAACAATTGTGATCTCATCTTTTTGAAAACCTTATGCACTGCCAGAGAAATCACAAGCAGAGCTAAGGGACAACCCACAATGTGGGAATGATTTTTTACCAGCTGTTCCTCAGACATAGATCTACTATCTAGAATATATTAAGAACTAAAAGAAAAAAAAAAGACCTCCCCAAATATAAAGATTCAATTCAAAAATGGGCATCTGAAATGAACAGACATTTCTCAGACAAAAAAGGAAAAGCAGCAAACAATCATATGAAAAAATGTTCAGCATCACTGGTCATTCAAGAGATGCAAATGAAAACAACACTTAGATTCCACCTTACCCCTGTAACAATGGCCAATAACAAATGCTGGTGTGGTTGTGGGGAGAAAGGAACCCTTCCCCGTTGTTGGTGGGAGTGCAGACTGGTGCAACCACTATGGAAATAAATATGGAGATTACTCAAAAAAGTAGGACTGGCAGTCGTATTTGACCCATCTATTCCTCTGCTGTGTGTCTTCCCAAAAGAACTAAAAGAATCAAAAGAATCATACCACAGTGATGTATGTGCACCCATGTTTATAGCGGCACAATTTGTAATAGCTAAAACTTGGAAACAGCCCAATTGCCCAACAACTGGAAAGTGGACAAAGAAGATGTGTGGGGTTTTTAAATATATAAAATGGAATACTACTCAGCCATAAGGAATGAGAGCCTAGAGAGATTTATAGCTAAGTGGATGCACATTGAGGCCATACTCTTAAGTGAAATTAATGTTACATGTGTATAAATACTGAATAGTTTCTCTGGTGTGAAAAAGTAAAAGTGTAAACAATTATTATAATGTATAATTGATATTATATATTAAAAAGAACAGTTTAAAAGAGTAGAGGAATTTGGAGGGGTAGGGGAAAGTTAAAAAGAGAAAAGAAAAAATGTGTAAACAGGGAAGGGTGTAGGGGCTGAGGGGAAGGCTAGGGAATGGTGAAAAATAAGAACCCAAGAAGTCATGTATAGGTACAAGATTCCAATGATGAATGTAACTTTTGTATACCTAATATGTACCAATAAATTGAATAAAGATAAATAATAAACTGCGTGTAGGCAGGAGTCTGCTCTTTCTTGAGGATACTTCACCTCTAACCATGGTCAAGTTCACTTCATTTATAACCCACTTCAGGTATTTTAGGGTATTCTGAAGCAAAACTCAATTTCAGATTATTTTATATACTTGTTTCTAGATAAATGTTTGAAAGATATATTTTAAAACATATTCAAACTATCATTTCACGTGATAGTAATAAAGATAACAGCAACATTATAATCAAGTATCCAATCAATATGGTTAGCATTCAAATAGGTGTGGAGCAAGGTTTCTTGAAAAGAACAATGTTTTCAGTTGAAGTGTAAATCATCACTAGGAAGAATCCTCACTCTCCACCACCTTCTGATCTCCTATTGTGACTTCTCAATTGGATGCCCCATAATATGGAAGTCTTGTGAATACATCAAGCACTCAGGGTGGAAAACAGGATCCAAACAAATGAAAAACAGATAAAGAAGGGCAAACAAATACATCAGCTTATCAGTGATCCATGCAGCCTTTTGAGAATTTATGTATACCTGTGCAGACATACAAATGCACACACATTTCACTAAACTATGACTTATACTTTACAAGTACTGTTCTGAATTTGAACATTAACACCAGAAAGAACTCATGGTCACATGGATTACAGTGGGCTACAAGAATATTTGGGAAGAAGGACTACAGTTTTTTAAGTGAGAAAACAAACCATTTGCAATTTCAACTTTATCACCTCAAGAAAATACATCACTTGCTGCAGAAAACTGTGTGGTTAGCTTACTCCACACCATCCATGATTTCATTCTCTTGTTCCTTTCTCAATTATAAACTTTGAAAAGCTTCAAATATTCTCTCTTGCAGCTAGGTATGACCACGTGACATAATTTTAGTATCTGAGAAATGCACAGCAGATCCGGGGTAGGGACTTTGAGACATTGTTTTAATGAGAAAAATAGCCCCAACATCATATACTTTGACTTTCTTCTCTTTTATCCTTCCTCTTGCATGAAAGGCTGAGGCAAAGCCCAGAGGGACAGCAAACATATTGCAAGCATTAGTATGAAAGCCACCCTCTGAGAGTAGTGAAGCAGGAAGAACAGGGGAACCTGCTTTTTGAATGACATCCTTGAGCAATTTACCACACATAGGCTGCCACATCTTATTTTGAGGGGATAAAAGGCCTTATCTATTTAAGTCAGTGGTAGATCTACGTTCTGTCAATTAAAGTAAAAAACCTTCCTGGTTGATGTGCTTGCTGATTTTCTTACTTTTAACAAGAACTGTCTATCAAAAGTTGGACTCTTGGCAGAAAGCCCAGGGACACTGAGATACCTTCTAGGTGTTTTAGTCCTTACAGAGCCTGTGGCTTTTTCACTCTAGTTGTTCTTATCTAATAAGAAGTGTGAATGGCTGTGGTTCATTTACTCTGGGTTCATTCATTAAAATAAACTTTAGGAGTCAGGTGCCTCTGATTCATATAGCAACTTTAGCTACAGTTACGGCAATTAAAATTAGCATCTGAGCTATCTCTGGGAGGCTAGAGTGATAGTACTTCAAAGAGAATGCAATTATAAGATTCTGTGCCATTTAGGCAATCAGAATTTCATATATGAAAGCCAAAATGAATTGTTCTTGTAAAATGAGTATGCAGGTATCTCTTTACCATCCCTCTTCTGCCTGTACAATTTTTCTCAGTAAAATTAAAGAAGCAGCTTAATAATTTAGGACACTTTTTATGCCCAAAGGATAAAAAAATCTAGATATTGCTAATTTATTTCCTCTTGCCAAAGTCATCTGAAATGTGCTTAAAATGGTTTCTGAAGAAGGAAGATACATTTTATATTAATATTCTCTGAAAAAATATTAAAGTGATTAAAACATTTTAGAGTTGCTTAGTTCTGAAAACTGAAATTTTTATATCATTCTCTCATTTTTTATTTACCATAGAAGTTTACATTACACTGTTTTCATCATTTTTCACATAACTCACTTATATTAACTATTTTTTCTTTAAAATTTAATGATGCAAAAGGACAACAATGCACAGAGTCAACCCTCCTGACAGCTCTGCAGTGATCATGTTGGCTACAGCATGGCTAACCTTGATAGGAGATCTTCAGGAGCCCTACCAAGGGAAACAGAGTACCAGCAGTCTTGATGGCAAAGCAGGATTGAAAATGTATCAGTACACTACCTTATGATATACTTGTTCTGAAGACTGAAGAAAATGCTACACCTAGGGTAGAGATCTTGCTTAGCACATGCAAGTAGGCCCCAGTTTCAACCTCCCACCAATTAAAAGAAAGAAAAAAGAAAAGAAAATACTAGACTCCTTCCTATATCCACTTTATCCATTATCTGCCCTTAGAATCTATTTCCTAATCTGTAACATAGAGACAAATTTATATATGAGCCTTTAAAAATTCTAATTCTGAGCAATCTATACTTTGAATTCCTAATTTCATTATATTCTTTTCACTTACACACTTTGGATGTCAACATTTTCCTCTTGCTGAGCCACAGCTAGCTAGATTTCTCCATCCACATATATCATTGTTATGCCAAAGTCTTACATTTCTCAAAGCTAATTTTATCTCATGATCATTCTAGACCAGTGATGGTGAAACTTTTAGAAACTAAGTGCCCAAAGTTAAACCTCAAACCCACTTATTTATCACAAAGTGTTAACATTGCAATTAAACCTGAATACTAAGGTTTTAATTTTGAAAAAAATAAGTTGTATGTTAATGCCTTTTTTCTTAAAATAAAGCATAATAACATGGGTACTTCACGTTTGCCATTGCTGTTCTAGGCCATTTTACATATTTTAGTTTTTGTAATTGTTGATGTCTTACAAAGAAATTTGTTATATTAATCTATGTACAATATCTCTAACATGATGGTTACCTGATTTTTAAAGAACAAAAACACATGGAAACATGTACATCATTAGTAAAACAACTATTTAGTATTTTATGTATTGAGGACTACTTCCAGATGGATATATATAATATATATGCATGTACATATGTATGCATATATATATAATTTAATGTTTCTATTACAAATATTGTAGTTTATAGATGCTACGGTTTGGAAATATCTCTCAAGGCGAATGCATTAAAAGCTTAGTCACCAGACGGTGGTGCTATTGAGAGATTCTATAATCTATAATTCTATAATTGAGACTCAGATGAGTTAAATTTCTCATCCAAGGTCACATGAATAGTAACTGGAGTCATTCTGATTCAAGACCTGATATCTCTCTAAAATCTATTGTTTAAACATAGGTTTCTGATTCAGCTTAGGTTAAGCCACTTCTGAAAGCATGCTACAGTTGCTTTCTTTCTACGAAGGGAAAATATGGACACAGAGACGTGTGCAGGAAGAATGCCATGGGAAAATAAAGGCAGACATACGAATGATGTTTTCACAACCCAAGAAACACCAAAGATTCTTATTTTTGTAATTGAGGTTATTGGTACATTTTAGGTATACAGTACAGTTACATTCATTATTGGGATCTTGTACCTTTACATGATAGGTCTTAGTTCTCATTTTTTCCCTTGTCCCTGTCCTCCCTTCACCTCCTCCTCTCCTCCCCATGTACAAACACATTATTTCCATTTTTTCATTTTTTTCTTTTCCCTTATTACCTTTCCCCTACCCTTCCCACTTTCCCTACACCTTTAGCCCTTTTCTTCCTATTTCACTTTGTCAAGTATCTCATTAGGATCTTATGTACTATTACAGTTCATTCACACCAGAGAAACTATTCAGTATTTACACATGTGTGACTTATTTATTTATATCCTCAATATGTATCCATTTTCCTATGAATGAATCTAATTTCTCATTCTTTATGGCTGTGTAATATTTCATTTTATAGAAAAACCACATCTTCTTTATCCAGTTTCCAACTGATGGGCAAATGTGCTGTTTCCAAATTTTAGCTATTACAAACTGTGCTGCTATAAACATGGGTGAGCATACATCACTGTGGTGTGATTCTTTTAGTTCTTTTGGGAAGATACCCAGCAGAGGGATGGCTGGGTCAAATGGGACCTCTAGTCCCAGCTCTTTGAGATATCTCCATATTGATTTCCATAGTGGTTACACCAGTCTGCACTCCCACCAACAACGGAGAAGGGTTCCTTTCTCTCCATGCCCCTGACAACATTTGTTATTGTGTGATTTCTTGATAGCAGCCATTCTTTGTTGGGGGAGGTGGAATCTCAGTGTTGTTTTCATCTGTGTCTCTCGAATGACCAGTGATGTGGAACATTTTCTCATATATTTACTTGCTGCTTTTACTTGTCTGAGAAATGTCTGTTCATTTCAGATGCCCATTTTTGAATTGGGTCTTTATATTTGGGGGGGGCTGATTGTTTTGAGTTCTTTATATATTCTAGATAATAGTCCTTTGTCTGAGAAGCAGCTGAAAAAAAAATTTCCTCATTGTAGGTGGTCTCTTAGTTCTGTTGATGGTTTCTTTTGAAGTGCAGAAGCTTTTTAATAAAATGAGATCCCAGTTGATTCTTTCTGTAGTTTCTGTGCTACTATTTGTTCATAAAGTCTTTTCTTATGCCAATGTCTTCCAGAGTTCTGCCTAAATTATCTTCCAGCAAGTTTAGTGTTTCTGTTTTAATATTTAGACCTTTAATCCACTTGGATTTTAATTTAGTGCATGGTGAAAGATAAGAGTCTAGTTTTAATCTTTGGAAGGTTGAAATCCAGTTGTTCCAACACCATTTATTAAAGAGGCTAACACTAAATATTCTTAACAAAACAAATAAATAAACTAGATGAAACTATGGAATCGATTATCACTCATAGCCATCAAACGCACCATCTTTGTTAACACCTCACTCTTGGTCTCTTAGATTCTGTAACTGTGAGACAATGGATTTCTGTTGTTTAATAGATTTCTGTTGTCATCCACTTGTGGTAGTTTTTTATGTCTTTCCTAATAAATTAGTACAGGAAATGTGTCTCTATAGATGTAATGTGGTACAAGTGTCATCCTTAACTGTTGTTTAATGAAAAGTTCCCAGTTTTTTTTCATTATAATGATTATTACCGTTTATTTTTAAGCTAGTGTTTGGGAAATCTAGCAATCTTGGCACCATGGAAGATTAATGATTTTTTCCCTAGCTGCTGTTGTGGCTTTCTGGGTCTCAAGAGGTAAATGGCTAAAAAAAAAAAAAAATGACTTGTCTCCCCATAGTTGCTTTTCTCAAGGATTTCAAAGCATTGGTATAGTTCTCTAGAAATGGATATCCATTCAACAAAACCTAATAGTAATTCTTCCTTTGGCCACACTGAAAAGCTCATATCTATATATATTTCATCACTGCCAGTTTACTGTTCTCTTAGATTTTTAGATGTACCTATCCAATTACTTGACATGCTGGAGAGTTTCTAAGAGCTGCAGTGGGAGGCATTACTTGTGTTTTGTAATTGGACTTACAGAAAGGGAAAGCACTCTTGCTTGTGTCTTCATGATAGACAGTTTTACAACTCAGAGCAAGGAGCCTCTGAAGCTAGGCTCCGACCCTTCCAGGGTAACAGAGATGGAGGTGCTGAGTTTTTTAATGATTATAACTCAGAAGAGTGACTCCCAAGTCCTTGAGGAAGAGAGTTCAGAGTTGTAAAACTGTCAAGGAACTTTTAAAAACATCTGCTTCTCAAAGAAACAGAAAAAAATAGAATTAGAAATTTTCTAATATAAATGTATTAAGGAAAGGAAGGCCAAGCATCCTAGAAGGAAAAAGAAACTCCTCTAAAATTTGATTAAGCTGAGGAAAATATTAAGTTACTCTTGGTTGCATCATCTGCCTGTGGGTAGATGGTTTGTGGTACTGGCTTACAATTAGAGAGTTGAGGACTCTAGGAGGCATTGGAGACCACAGATATACCTCCGGCCATATTCTTGAAATCAAGTTCAGATGTGCTTATTTCAAATGCTTCCTCATCTCTCTGGGACTCAGAATCCTAATGTAGAAAACACTTAAACTATTGTCCTGTATAGCTTTGCAATTCCAACTTTGTCTCTCACCAGTGAAGACTTTTCTTTAGATCTAAATTGAATGAGTGCTCATGGACAAAATCCCAGGCTTTTTCTATAAAGCATTTGGTACAATTTGCCATTGTACAATTAACCCAGTAATTGACCTGTGTGGATTGATGATTCTCAAATTGGTATGATTATCAAAAAATACTTGAAGATTTTTTTTTTTTGGAAAAATGTTATAAGTACAAATTCCCAGACCCTGCCCTGTGGTGTTTTGATATTCTGATTTCAAAAAATTGTGGAGTCTCCATCCCAAGTTACAAATAATCAGACACATGTAGGAACTAGTTAGCATTGTGATAAAAACATGTAAGATGAGATATTTGTGTTATAATATATTTTGTAGAATTTGTTTCTATCCATTCCAGCTTCTATAGTAGTATTTTTATCTTTGTGTTTATTGAATAAGTTGATTCAACTAATTGTTTCAACTAGTTGAATAAAAGAAAAGGCACTTCATGAAATAGTTTACTATTTATTATTACTCTTATAAACTTTGTTTCCCAACTTAATATTCCCCAACTAGAATTTACTAAATATACAAGGAAATATTGACCTATTAGATTTTTAAAAATACCTATTACTATTATCATTATTGTTAGTAGTAGTATTATTATTTTAGTACAGGGGATTGAAAAAAGTCACTATTATTTTTTTAATCAAAACGAATAAGTGACTGGTTTTGATCCACCTCTCCAATCTACCCAGCTTTAATTTTTCAGTTAAAACCATAGTTTTGTTTAACCAAGGAGTGCAAACCAGTGCTTTTAGCTCTTTCATACAGCCTGAATTTCATTAGCATGAAACTTTGAAATGACATCTGTTTTTCCTTATGAAATTCAAACAATTGCCTAACTTCTTGACTCTTAAAAAGTTCAAGGGCTCACATGAGCACTTTGCTATATATAATGAATCTGTTAAATTTAAACTGTTTTGCAAAAAAAATGAAAAAGGAAAATACGTAAATGACTATAATACATCTGGTTACTATTTGAAGAAAGTTCCATTTCTTTCTTTTTGTGAAACTTTTTTTTTTCTTTCTGTCACTATCACTTCATTTGAGTTCCTGAAAGCAGCAAAATTATGAAAAAATTTTGAGGGTAGAAACAGAGTCTGGAGCCTCATGTGATTTCCTGCTTGGCACGTACTAAGCTAGTCCATGGATGGGAAGAAAATAGTTGTAAAAAGCTGTTTGGAAACAGGGCTGCTTAGTAGACTCACAGGCAACACTCAGGGACTTCAACAGGTCTCTATTGAAATACTGCATGATGGGCAAATGTGTCCAAGATTCAATTCTAGATGTTTAGTAGTGTTGCATAAACAACAGAGATGAGACATAAAGTGAAAAGATTTAGGGAAAGGAAAATCAATGCTTTATAGTTTTGATCAGATATAACAAGGTGTGAGGCAGAATAATTGAATCTATCTAACTTTAATTTGGTGTGTGTGTGTGTGTGTGTGCACGTATGTGTAAACATAACAAACATTTGTACAACTAAGGTAAAGTGGAGAATTTAAGAATTTAAAAGATAAAAACCTTCAACAATTTAAAAGTGAGAATCCTAGATATTTAAATCGCATTTTTAAATTAACTACACAAAAATAAATATTGATTAATTTCATCTTTCAGATACTTCCTTTACATTTGTCAGCATACAACATTGGATTTTAACAACAAGGAAAACATATGGTCAGGATAATTAAGAATAATACATAGATATTATTCGAAGCCTAAGAGAACGTACTGGAAGAATAGTAAGACTTCATTTTAAAGTTTATAGAACTTTAGAAATTTTAGTTGTATAAGACTGTCTGACCTAAATTAATCTTTATTGAATGTTTGATATATATCAGGAAATATTCTGAATGCTTCATGTAAATGAACAACTTAAATCTCTTTGCATTATTTTGTTACAGAATTGTAACACCCATTGTACAGGTAAGGAAATCAAATATCAATTTAATTATTATCTTGAACAAAGATAAAAAGCTTGTAACAGAGATGAGATTTCCTCAGCTCTTAAACTCTTTCTTTCCCTAACTTCACCCTAGGGTTTGATTTATGTATGTGTAAATTATGTACATTCATAAATTCATTTTAATTATATAAACTCAAGTAGGCCACTCTGAAAGCAAAAAATCCACTTGTTTTCACCTTAGGCCCATAGAAAACCAGCAATGCTTTGACCTACATAATGTATACCCTGAATCTATTAATATATATGGGTTGGTGATAAAATATATATAAATATATAATAAAATAATATATAAGTGGTTGGTGATTAAAAAAAATTTTATGTATGATGAAAATTTTCCATAAAAATTATCAGAGAAAAATTTAATTATCTAGAAAGTGCATGGATACAGATGAGGGCTTTCTAAATCATTTCACCCTGTGTTATAATGCAAACTGACTAATGCTTCATTTACCATCAATACAAAAAAAGAAAAGTCAATTTTTTTAATTAGATGGGCATGTCTTTCAGTTGAATTGACTGGCTTTTCTCATAGAATTGCCTTGCTGAGTTTCTCTTTGTGCAGGTGTAATATAAAAATAGGTTTGATGTTAGTGTATAATAATACCTAAAATTTTTCATTGCTCTAAATGTGTTGAGCTATACTAATATAAAGATAGAAGGATCTTTATCAGTCACTGACCCAACTCAGTACAGGATCCATTTCTGTAATAATGAGTTGTCTGATCTCATTAAACCCAAGGAAATTGAGGCCAAGCTCATTTAAATGACTTGGGTTAGAAAGGGATTAGGCCTCAGACTTCCCATTTTTCAACACAGTTAGTTTTTATAAATGTAAATATCTCAATCAATCGCCCTGACTGTAACTTATAGTTATTTTTAAAAGTTTATTAGTACTTGTTTTCAGTAGATAATGATTACATTCATACACCTTCTTATTATATCTCCTTCCCCTCTTTCCCTTCCCTTTATCTCAAGATTCTCTTCCCATTTGCAAATAATCTATATCCCCATTACCTATTATCTATCTTTTATTTTGCCCTTTAAATTATTTATACTTTGATTGTGTTATGTAAAAGAAATCATGCAATATTTAAGCCATTTCTTGCATTGATATTTGCTCACAGTGGCCTCTGGTTTATTCTATTATTAAGTTATAAAAAGGGGTTGCCAAGTGGCAACACAATGAGGAAGGCAAAATTATCTATATATCAGAAGACATAATAAGGTGCACTCAACAGAATTTAGCTTGAATCCTGGGTATTCTATTAATCCCATTAACCATTCCCTCCTCTTGCCAAGCAACTTGGCCACCACTGCATTCATACAAGCATGTAAATCATACAGCTACACTCCCACCCTGTATTCATTTTACTTGGGGGTCCCCAGTCTCTTTATGGAAACTCCTTGCTTATTTCACCTTTTTTTCCAGGATACTTTGAATTTTTATCTTCCTATGAAAGGAAGAAACAAATCACTCCATGCTGCATACATAAATAAAAATATGATGCTGAAGTCATACATATGTCAAGTATTATGTGTCATTTAAAAATAAAAGAAAAAGAAACCTTGTGTTAAGGAATGGGTGTTATCAGGGCAAAGGCAGCAAGCAGACCATTCTACAATGTTCATGATAGGAAATAGTAAGCTTGACCAGGTTTTCCACTGACTTGGTACAAATAACGAGGACAAATTTTGGTACACAAGAGCTCACCACCTCATAAAAACTTCTCAATCCTTCATTCTTGACCTCCAAACTCCTGTTACTGAGGCTGTTAGCAGTTTGCTAAAACTTATTTTGTTCAAGAATTGAGCAATAAAAATGATTTAGTAAAGAAATATAAGCACTTACACCCGAAACCCTATCATTTTTAGATTTTCTGTCAGGTTGATGGCTTTGATCATTGGTGATGCAGAACTACTGATGTGGGAGAGAAGACTTAAAATGAGCTTGGTGCCATGGAATTATTCTCTGTAGTCAAATAAGATGCTGCTGATACTAACATTGTTCTCTGTATATTTCTTCTTACCATTGGCTGCATTTACCCATAAACTGTTTTTTTAGCAGAACTTGCATGCAATTTACAGCATTATTTGCATGAGTTTGTTATATTGGAAATTAATGACAACTTGAATAATCTTTAGTTCCTAGAGAAAGGCATTTGATGGCAATCGTAGTTTCTAAAGCTAAATTGGCCCTAGCACCTATGTTACAGTGTGGATGTCATTAAGGACATCTATAGCCACAGCAAAGCTCAGAAGCAATACTGGGACTTTAAGATGTTATTGTTTTGGGTCTGGGATTTAGCTTAGTGATTCTACTGCCTGACTCACAAGTACAAGGACTCAGATTCAATCCCTGGTACGCTCTCCCCCAGAAGATGTTATTGGCTTCCTTCTTGTTGTTTAAGCACTCAATCTTTTTCAGAACTGAGTTCACATAAAACTGATAAGGGTATTAGTTGATGTTGTCCTCAGTTACCGTGGAAGCAAAATGTTGTTTTTCCCAGGGCATAATTTCTTTCTGGTTTATATTCATTTGTATCCAGTAGTCCTGTTGATATATTTTTAGGAGTATTTTTTGCACAAACTATGATACTCAGTTTAGTGGTCTTCCCAGTTCTGGCACTTTCTGAAAGTCTGTGGTTGTAAATTCCTTGTCATGGAGCTCATTTAGAATGCCTGACATTCATTTCCTACACTTCCCACTCATCCTACAACCGACATAACTGGGAGTGGACCAGAGTGGGTTGAGAAGGCCTGAGGGTGGAAACTGGCCAGGATCACTGAGTCTCTATACTGCTGTTCACTAGACCATGGCCTTGAGGAGCCATGTTTCTGACACTGTGTTTCAAATGTCAACTTGACAAGATAGCTGTGAAAATAAAATTGAAAGTATGAAATTGCCTTGTGAAAGTGTCTAGTACAAAGAAAGAACTTCAGAACTATTTCTAAATGAACAATAATAGGTAATATTCAACAATGCTTTTATAAGTTCAGCTTATATTGGTATCGATTCTCCACAATTTTTAAGGTAGGGAAACATAATTGATTTCCACATTATGGTGAGAAAATCAAGTCTAAAAGTGGTTAAAAGATTTGCTTGTGTTCATAAGTTTTTAAGAACAAGTCTTCTGGCCACCATTTCCAAATTCTTTTAAGTCCTACTCTTAGTAAATAATTAATGAGTATTAATTGGATAGACATATCATTTAAAAAATCATTATGAAAAATTTCAAACACCAAAAAAGACACAATAATGTAGTGAACTGCCACACACCTAATAGCATTGTCAATAATTTTTTTATATTTTCCCCGCCATTTTCATTTTGGCTGTTTTAAATATATTTCCCAATATAACTTCAGTTTACTTCACATATAAATGCTTTAGTATAACTTGTCAAAATTTCCAATAATTCCTTGATTATAATGAACAAAATGAAAACAATTCTTACTGTTACTCAAATTTTCTTGATTGAACTTGAGACTATATTCAGTTGACTTATTTGAATTTAGATTCAAACAAAGTCTACACATTACATTTCTTTTGTATTTCTTATTCTCTAATAGTTCTCTTGCTTTTGATTTCATGTCATTAATAATTAGATGTTGTTTTTTTTTAAACCACAGGGAGTGGTTTATATTTTGAAGTTAACTGGTGGCTTCTCAAAGCTCTGTTTAACTTGGATTTCTATTCAGCTATATTTTCTACTAACTAGTTTCAGATATTTATTCATTGGATTCTAATTCAAGTTTATAGGCAGAAGTGTATATCATGGATGACTCAGTCTCATCTTTCAGCTTGGACTGTATACCCTTCTCTTACATCATTCTGGTTGTCTTCCATTTTTCCATTCCTCATTTCATCCTGAATTTGTCTGGTAGCTTTACTCCCTATCCAGGGATGATATTTCTTCCTTCTTTCCCCAATACCAAATCTTATATTTTCAACTTCTACTTCAGTTTTGGCTTCCCCTTCCTGCCTGTCTTGTAACATATGTAACAGCCCTTGCTCCATAAACCATCTTGGAGGGCCTAGGTTTTCACCTAGGATCTTAATGACAGTGGAACACATAGCTACATAAATATTAATGCTCTATGCTTAGAATCTTATGCCCTGAGAGACACAAATATTTCACTAAAGCTCATCACTACCTTGATTGTAGAAGATTTCACAAATCCAAGACAAATTCTAGAACAAGAACTATTCAAACACATAAGAGAAGAGATCATATAAACAAATGAATCACAATTCCTAGTAGGTAGATGTATCTCCTCTTTTAAAATATTCTGTATTTACTCTGGTGTAGTTAGAATTTAGAATCATGAGCATAATTTGCTTTCTGTGAATGACATGCTTTGGAAAATCCTAATGCTTTTTAGATTGAAAACAGATAGTGGATATATTAGAGTAAGGATGCAGCAATTTATTCTAGTTTTTTTTGTTGTTATTTAGCTTCTATTACAGTTTATGACAGTATGGGCTTTGTACATTGAAAGGTCTATCAATACAAATGGCCAGATTATTTTTATATATGTGCGTTGAAAATAATATAATCACACAATGTGTCCTAGGAAAAGACCAGAAGATATTAGGCCAGTATTATAAAGTCACTTGCAATAAGAATCATTAAAACTATTCTTATTTTTTTTCAGTTTCTGTAACAGCTTTCTTGACTTGAAATTAAAAAATACACATATTTAAATTTCACAGACATATGTATTTGTTGTCTTTAATATCATCAATAAATATACCCATTATCCCTAAATAAGATAATAAACATATGTATAACTCCTCAAATTTCCTTCTGTAATCCCTCTAACCAATGTTTCTCTTGTTTCACAGCATCTCCTCCCTACATCATCTATTTTATTTATTTGTTTGTTTATTTATTTATTTATTGCTACCAGGATCGAACTCAGAAGCTTGTACTTACAAGGCAGGTGCATTGTCACTAAGCTAAATCCCCGGCCCATCATCTATTTTACAGACAACCACTAATTTGCTTTCTTGCTGTCTCCACCTATAAATTGTTATTCTGAAATGTCATACAAATAGAAGCATACAGTATGCATTCATTTGGCCTAACCTCATATAGTCAAAATCGTTCTGTTAAGCATGTCTTTTCTGAGCAGTTTTTTCTGTTTTGTTTTGCTGAATAGTGTTCCCTTGATTATCCATTTACCTTCTCATAAACGTTTAGGTTGTTTTCAGATTAGGACCATTACAAATAAAGCTTCTACAAGCTTTAAAGACAAGTCTTTGAACAAACATGGTTTTATTGCTCTGCATATAAACCAGTATAAGCTCCTTCCACGTACTTCATTTCCAGCCAAAATTGTGGGATCAAGCACTATTCTTATGAGCAACAGACAGTATCACATCTAAAAGGTTTGAGTGAGTCTTTACTGTTTTCTTGTATGCACAAATGATTAATGCTGTACCAAGGAACGGTGGTGAGCCTCTGTGTAGTACTTAGCTCTGCAAATACTATTCCTAGACTAATTACTTCAAACCACTGAGCTTTATCTGGCCTGACCATCTCTGCCTGGTGTTCTGGGGACTCTCTCCAGAGAGCAAGCTGGTGCAACTTTAGGACTTGCCTTGCTTATTTCTTCATATCTAAGAAATTCTTATCTTTCCTCGACAACAGTGTTCATTATTTTGAAAAAATACCAGGGATATTTGATTGTTTTATTGTTTTTGTTTTTATTTTAAACTACTGAAGTATGAAGAGAAATGGTAAGGATATGATTCTTAAATTGAGTAGAGAGCATGTAGTGGATTGACTAATGGGTTAACTTGCAACAGAACTCAATCAGTGTGGTCTGGGTGTGGAGGACCCACCTGAGATTGTTACCAATAGCCATAAAAAGAGAACTGGAAGGGAAGATCTTGGCCTGTTGACTTTCTAGGTGAAGTTTGCTGCGGATGGTTTTCCTGATGCAAACTAGGATCTTATTGGAGGAAGAGCTCAGGACCTCACCATCGCTGGAAATGGCTGCTGCTTTCATCAAGGGAGCTTTGTTCTTTATCATCATGAGCATCCCTTCTTGGACCCAGTGTGGACCCCTCAGCTTGGTGGCACAGATTCTTCATCTCATGAGCATAGATTTTCTGGCTTCCACCACTAGCTTTTGAGCCCTCAGGGTGCAGATTCTCAATATGGAAAAACATGAGACATTGCTGTGGTCTCTAGGCCACTGGCTGGACTTGAGTAAGATACTGCCTAGGGCTCTAAGCCTTTAGTTGGACTTGTGCGGGAAACTGCTGGGATCCAGGCCATCAGTTGAATGTTTTAGGCTTCTAGTGTGTGGTTAATCTCTTGCACTCCTCTGTATTTGACTCTTTGGGTAATTATTATAAAATAACCTTATAAGTTATGTGTCCAGTATTTAATGTATTTCCTTGCCCAATCCTGCTGACTACAACAGAGCAGTAGGATTTTTTTCTTTAGATTTGAAAAATGTTATGGTTGTTTTCCTTATGTGTTATATGTTGCAGATTGATGGTAGAATGAAAGTAGTGTGGAAGACCTGATGCCTGTGATGGAACTGAATATAGCTACTGATTATCTGCAAACAGGCGACACCACTGGTGACTTGGAAAATACAGAAAGGTGAATAATTTCAAGGACCACACAACTTCTGGAGCTTCTAACAACGATCTTCTTGTGTAATTATTAAACAACGAAATGCATTCAAAAGTATAACTATGTTCTTGTCTGCAGGGCTAATTGTTGCTGTAAAGAAAAACATTAATTTCAAAATCAATAGTTATTTGAAACATTTTGTTCCATGGCAATGTAAAATGTTTTTTATCATGATAAAAACAAATAAATGAACAAGAACAGAACTATTAATTCTGTTATTAATTGTATCACCTTATCCACATTAACCTGTTTATTCATGTCAATGCTGCACATCATAGAAGCATTTTGTTTTTGTTTTATTTTATTTATTTATTTATTTATTTATTTTTTTTTTGAGACAGAGTCTCACTATGTAGTTGAGACTGACCTGAAACTCACTGTGTAGCCAAGGCTGGTCTCTAACTCACAGCGATCCTCCTGCCTCAGCCTCCCCAGTGCTGGGATTACAGGCTTGCGCCACCACGCCCGGCGCTTTGTTTTTGTTTTGTTCTTTTAATATTTAGACATTTTGTCTAGTTTGTAGCTATGATGTATTTTCCTCGGCATTAATAATTATTTAGAAACAAAACCATAAACTTCTAATAGAAGATAAAATTCCTGAAAAAAAATGTAATACATAAAAGAGGCATATGCAATTGAAGCCATTTTTTCTGAGTGAAAATGGATTCTGTGATGGAACTGTTACAGATAAATTATTTTACACACAAAAGTATTGAAGGAAATGGAAGAAATTTGAAATTCAGGGTTGACAGTATTTGTTTGGAAATAGTGTTTACTTGAAAAGGGGTATGATGAATCTATTTCATTTGTAAAGAAAGCATTTTTTTTTCTGTTGTTGGAAACCAGAAATGTGAAAAGAGATGCTTTCATCTGTGAACTTACAAACTGCTTTGAAAAATTCTGTAGTAGAAAAATAAAGACATGTAGATGATAAAATACAAAATGATGCATAATAATTGACACATTGTCTTCAAAAATTCAACAAAATGTGGTGCAATAACTATTGAAGCAAGAGTGGTTTGTCAATCTCTTTAAAAGCTCTCAAAGAGCATTAAGCCTATCTACATTAAAGATGCAATCTTAATTCTTATGATATTGGAGAGATGAGTGAGTACACTCTAAATAAAATCATAAAAAACTATCTACAGCAAATCAGAGTTAATTTTAACATAACTGAGTAGTCAGAAATATGACAGTTTAGATAACATAGGCAAAATAATAATATTTTCTCCAAAGTCTAGGAAAACACAACACAGACAACCACCATGTAGGGATAATTTGAATGAAATTTTGTTAAAATTCAGTGCATATTAATGATTTGATACACAATGGTATTCATGCATCTGCCAAAGATTGGAGACAAATTTTAAAATTGATAAGTAACACAATATAGTGTATCGTGTCAAGGAAGCTATGTGGGTTATAAAACATAGGCTGAACTGCCTGTTAACATAGACTCTAAGCTCTAATAAATTTCAGCTACTAGTGAAGTATTGAAAGTGGAATCAAATACATATTTTAGATACAGAGATGGCTGGTAAATGAAGTGATTTGCTTAATTAAGATTTCAAATTGAAAATTGCTTCTCCAAAATTTTTTAGCACAAGTAATAGAAAAATTCTTTCTAAGGAACTTCAAAATAAAAGTACACTTCTTTAAAATGGAAGTAATTCTGCACAGTTGAAAATCTTAGGAAATACGGTATTTTAAAACAAGACGACAGGCTGATAAAAAGATATGTGTCTTTGACTTCTCTTTACAGATTTAGGTAGTTGTGAAATTCAGTAAAGAAAATGTGGTGGACACTTAGAGGAAATACTATTCAGCCTCAAAAAATGTCAGTCCTAATGAGCATAGAGGCAAATGCTTGTAATCCTACCTGTTCAGGAGGCTGAGGAAGGGAGGGTACAAGTTCGAGACCAGCTGGGGCGATTTAGCAAGACCTTATCTCAAAATAAAAAAAAATAAAATGGAATAAGAATATAGCTCAGTGACAGAGTTCTTGCCTAGCAGGTGCAAGGTCCTGGGTTCAATCTCCAGTACTGGAAAAATATCTTCCCTTTTGCAGCAACATGGAGACATGTTGCAAAAATATACAGAACATTATGTTGAATGAAAATATCACACAAATATTGCATAATCCCATTTATATGAGGAGTCTAATACAAGCAGAGTACCATGGGAGTTGTCAGGATCAAAGAATAGGGAAATGGAAAGATATTGGCCAAAGGGTACAAAATTTCAGTTATGCAAGATGAAATAAGTTCTAGAGATCTATTGTATATCTTAATGCTTAAATCTAATGTACTTAACAATGCTTTATTGTATACATAGACATTTACTGTATTGTGTACTTAAATACTAACATAGATCTGATATTAAGTATTCTTATCCCAATCATATAATAATAAATGAAGAGAAAGGAGGAAAAGTTTAATAGATAAATAAATAGATACATTAACAATTTAATAATTATCAATTTAATAAATTGATAATTTGATAATTGCTAATTTAATAATGTATAATTTTATAGGTTTATAGCATAGATTGTGATATTGGTTTCATGAGTGTTTACCTGAGACTCATCAAATTGTAACATTATATATGTATGGATTTTTATGTTAGTCGTACCTTCATAAAAATTTTAAATGAAGATGAAAAGAAAAATATTAAAAAATACTTTACCTTTTCCTACATCATTAGAACATTATATAACTCATATTTAGGCTTCAGGATACTTAAAATGGAATGAGTGTAATTTCAGCAAATATTAATTTGTACAGAATTTTGCACAGCTAATACAAATAAGATGTCAAGTCTTGGGTCAACTGTGAAAAGTTTGGCTGCATGGTACAACATAATCAAAGATTGTCTTTGCTTTTGAGAGCTGACATGTAGTATGTTGTTTCAGCCAGTCTCTGTCTCAGCAGAGAACACTTATTTCCCACTTTCTGTCACTGAAAATTGTCATTTCCTTGTACTAAGGCAGAAGAGGGTTTCAGTGTTTGGGAATGCTGCATTACTTAAGAGAAACTGGGAAACAAGTTATCTGTCCTGAAAGGCTCTCTCTTCCTAGAGAAGTTTGCAAGACCAGGTTGGACAGAAGTAGTACAGCATATTTCAAAACCTAATCATAAAACTTTGCATTGCATTGACTGGATATGATATTGCTTTATATAAATTTTCAGCATTTAATCTTGAGCTTAAACCCTTTCATTCTCCTTTTGGCATTGTTTTTGGGGAATTAAATGGTTCTGCTACCTGCCTTGCAAGAGTGAGGACCTAAGTTCTATCTCTGGTACAAAAAAAAAAATCATTTGAGAAAGGTTAACATGACATTGTCCAGGAAGTTACTTGCTTAACAGAAATCAATCATGGAAAAATATTTCATTACCTATCTTTATAACCTGTAATTTCAGTTACCATTTCAATAATGCTCAGCTTTTGTGCAATAATTGGAATTCTGGC
Source organism: Fukomys damarensis (assembly GCF_012274545.1). Classification (NCBI taxonomy): domain Eukaryota; kingdom Metazoa; phylum Chordata; class Mammalia; order Rodentia; family Bathyergidae; genus Fukomys; species Fukomys damarensis. The sequence continues at coordinate 13,362,252 of NW_022900918.1, forward strand.
AACACAAGGAATTTTCAAGTTCTGTATCTCATCTGCCCTAATTATGCTCCTTATTTTCTGTTCATGAAACTTTTAGCCATCATATATCTAATTTATGTGAGTAACCTATATATGAAGGTGATCACTTATTCATAATAGACATTTCCAACTTTGAAAAGAGAAGGTATAAAGAACCAAGCAAAATGGGATATCTATATATATATATATACATATATATAGATATTTAGTAATTGATCATTTTTTCTCAAATTTGGAAACTTATAATTGCTTTTCAACTTGCCTTCTCACTTCCCTGACCAAATGTTGTAGATTCAAAATTTATTTACCAACCCCACATTGAATTCACAAATCCTCTTTGACTTCTCCTATATAAATTACCAGTACCTTTATTCTTTCTTAGATTCTTATTATAAGGTATATTTCAAACACATTTTCCTTGCTATTTTTATTTATGAGCATAAGTGACTTTATATCATACATCTAAGGAAAAGCTCAGGCTTCAAAATAATAGCCTACTCCTTTTTGGTTCAATTGGGCTGGACTTCTTAATGCTCATTTGTGTCTTCATTCTTTATCTTTCTCTGGTATTTTTGTTGCTCAGACAAAGTACTTACCACTCAGAACATAAAGAAAAAGGTTTATTTTGGGTCATAATATAGATGTTTCAGTTCATAGATGGCTCCAAAGCAGGGCAACATAGCAGAGGGACATGGCAGAAGAGGTTTAAGGCATGGAAAGCAGGAAGAAGTGAGGGATGCAGAGGAAGAGGGATATCCCTTTCCTTCTGGGCCACACCCACTGTGACCCATCTCTTCCCACCAGGTATCACCTCCCAACATCACTCCTAGCTATAAACCCACTAGTAGACTAATCCAGTGATGAGTATCACACACCCATGATCCAGTTACCTCCCTAGAGCCCCACCTATGAGCTCATGAGGCTGTGAGGAGACATCTGTTGTTTGTTTGTTTGTTTGTTTTTGAGACTGGGACTCACTATGTAGTTGAGATTGACCTGGAACTCACTATGTAGCCCGTGCTGGTCTCAAACTCAGTGATCCTCCTGCCTCAGCCTCCCAAGTACTGGGATTACAGGCAGGCACCACCACTCCCAGTGAGGGGACATCTGGATATAAGCCATAACTGGCTGCAAAGGATGTAAAGAGATAGAGAATAACCCCTGTACCTTTTCTTTGGTGTCTCCATTTTCATGTAAAAGACATTCATCAATAATATGATAACCAATGTAAACAAATAGACATTTCTATTGTAAAATGTCTTGAAATGCATTGCTGTTGTACAAGGGGTTTTCTTAGCCAAAGAGAAAAATCTTCACATCTCTCTCTAATTTGTCTATATAGTTTTATTTCAAACAAGAAAGGTTATAAATAAGGTAAAGCACTTTGCTTAATGCATAATACATAGAGAAGGAAAATACAGAAATGTCTACTTTCTGTTCCCTTGAACACTCTATAACCTGTTCCTCAGTATTGGATCCAAAGCAATCCCTCTTATCTGAATGAGATTCGTCTTCTTAAGAAGGAAATGGTCAATAATGGGATTTTAATTAAATGTTCTTTTTGTGTAGTGTTTAGGTCTCACTCCTCATTATAGCTCTTGTTCTGGAGCAAGTTTCCAATTATGGCATGAGTCCGTAATCTAATCTGCTACCTATTTTGGTAAATATGGTATTGTGAGAAAAGAGGTCTTGCCTTTGTATATGATGGCTTTATCACTAGAACAGCAGAGTTGAGTAGTTGCAAGAGAGACTTTGGCCCACACAAACTAGAATAGATATTATATGGCTCTTAAAATAAAAATTTAGTAACCCTTATTCTAGATGGAGACTGAAAGGTAGGAAATGTGAATATTTTACAAGAATAGGAGTAGCACTTAGGGCATTGTTCAGACAAAGTAGATACAATATGAAGGAAATAACTAGAACAACTTCCACTGAACTCCACTAGACCACATCCAAGGACACAAAGCTTGCTCCCACTGACCTCTACTCAAAGATTCCTCTACTGGTAGATACCTGTTTCCTCTCAACACCCAGACAATGGAGATGGGGCTTAATTTTATTGGTGTTGGGAATTTGTCTCATTAAAGTAAAACAGTTTACTAAAAACCTGAAGTTAAAACAACTTTGCAACTTATTAAAGGGATTATTAACTCAAATTTGGACAAAATAGAGTAGAAGTATTAAACCTAAACATATAGTGTGATTCTTATTTCTTCCTTTACAAGGTGAGAAGATCTTAATAATGTACTCCAAAAAGCGCATTTTACTAAGACTAATATTTGCTCCTCCTTTCTTACCTTTTAAGAGGACAAATCTCAAACAAAAATTTAATATATTTCTTAAAAATGTATCACTTAAAGTGATGATATGAGAGGCTAGACTGAAGGGAAGAAAGCTAAGACTTTTGAGAGTAGAGAAATTAATTCACATTTGAATGAATTTAAGTTACATACATTTCCTTTACTGCCTGCCATTCTGATCTCCTTTCATGCCTGAAACGTCAATTTGGCATGCCATAAAATTCAAGAAAAAAATGACATGAAACTAATAATGTTAAGCATCAATCAACTCATAAAATAGTCTGGAACTATCTGAACTTTTCAATTTATAAGCCAACCATCTAACAAATCTATTATATTCCAAAAGATCTAATCAATGAAATTAAAATTGGCAATCCAATTGTTAGCTAAGTTAAACAGATGTCAGGATTTTATTTTTTTCTTTTTTTAACATATCAACAACAATTAAAAAAACAAATCAAAAACCCTAGATTCCTACATCAAAATTGGACCAAAATGTCTCATTATTGACAAATTTAACTAGTTGGAGACAAACCACTACAGCAACAAAACTGAGGAAATAGCAACTCAGAAGAGAGAGTCAGGGAAAAAGCATAATGATAAAATCTATTCTGTAAACCAAAGGACCTCTCTTAACAACAACATGCTGAAGAGAACTATGGCCCACTGAAAGAAAACTAACTGAAACTGAGACAGAATGACTGATCCTGAGGCCCCAAGAAGGTCAGATGGCACTAGATATACCTGAATCTCTTAAACAAACAAAGCTTCCTTTCAGAATAGAGCCTCAGGAAGAGAAATAGTAGCAGTACAATCCATACTGTGAAAAAACATTGAAAAAAGTAGAGTGGAGAAATAGAAAGGGAAATGAAAGAATTTTACCTAAAACTGGAAGAGAGAGAAAAGCAGGAAGCTGTATCAAAAGACAACAGAGTAACATAGTTAAGATATTCAAGAAAATAAATTTAGAGGATTTCATATCCAATCAAAATGTCATTCAAATTTAAATATAGCAGGTGGGGGATTTAGCTCAGTCGTTCTGACACCTTCTTCACAAGCATAAGGTCCTGAGTTTGATCCCTGGTAAAAAAAATTAAAAAAAAAAAGATAATAAACTTTTAATGAAGATCCACACATTTAGGAATCATTTTGACATGGAGTTCTTTAGGATATTTAGAGTATGATTCTCATGCAACCAGAATAACTGGAGGCTTATCATATTCATCTATCTATGCATATATATATAT
>NW_022900918.1:13365872-13409199 GCF_012274545.1 Fukomys damarensis
ATATATATATATACTCAAACAGTAGCTCTAAAGGAAACAGAATTATAGATAATTGTTATACGCTTTGACAATGTAGACACAGTAAAATGATCACTCTACACATGTAACAGACTAAAAAGAAAATATATAGATAAGTATTATAAACATTTATTTGATCACATGTCAGTATGTACATGTATTTATATATGCAAAAATATATGTTAGTCTGACCACTACTAGTTGGTCTCTATCTATATGTAAAATATTATCATAGAACTGAGGTAAAATATTTTGATAGCATCACTAAATTAACATTAGATTGTGGTTTAGGTCTAAAATGTCTCCCAAAAGTCCCATGTGTTCACAGGTGGGGCCTGGTTGGAGGTGAGTCACCAGGGGCATGACCTGAAAAGGTGTTTTCTTGTCCCAGTTCCTCCATCCTAAATTTCTCTTTGCTTCCTTGCCACCATGAGGTGAGAAGCTTTACTCTACAGGTGCTTCCATCATGCTATTTCTACCTTAGAACCAGAAAACCATGGACTGAACCTACTAGAACTGTGAGCTAAATAAACCTCTCCTACTCTAAGTTACAAGTGTCAGATATTTTGTCCTCAGAGGCAGGAAGGTAATATACCTTATTAAACTATTAAGAAAAATACTTCAGATAGGCTACAAAACAAAATGCAGCAATACATTGTATACAAGAGTCATACATAAACAAAAAGATGCAAAATGGTTAAAAATGCAAGATAGATAAAAATCCCAGGCCAAAGGAAAACAGTAGAATTCAGATCAAAAATCATTAAAAGGAGAAAGAAAAAATGATGCTAAGGTCTTTAGTTCCAAATGAATATATTTAAAAATGGTGATATTTATAAAATATAGAATAGAGGAGGGGTGCGTGACCTCCTGGACTGTGCACCACCAGACCCAGTAAGGACCCAAGGATCCCGGAGGGGGCCTCTCCAGCTGCCTGCCTGGGATCACCCTGTGGGTGCATGACCTCCTGGACCGCGTGCCACCAAACACAGTAAGGAAGGTAGCTGTGCGGGTGCCCTTGAAATGCTCCCACGACCTGCCCCCCCACCCCCCCATTCTCAAGCCTCCTCATTGGGCCTGTCCTTGAACTAACTCTGCAGAGGCACAGGTTCTCATGAAGGGTAGTTTTCTGAGCTCCCCACTTTGAACATCTTTAAAGAAAGGGCAGGGGAAACCTGTAATAGAACTGAGTAGAGTTTAACCCTGAGGGCTGGGAAACTCAAGTTAGGCCTTGTGGACTGAGTTCAGTCTCAGTCATGGGGAACTGCCATTGGCTAGCCAAGACCAGGGGACTTTGTTCTGCATATGGCTGTACATGTGGTATAATATGAGAATAGAGACATAGTTGGAAAGAGGCCCTTCATATTCTTTTTTTTTCTTCTTTCTTTCTTTTTTCTTTTCCTCATTCCACCCTAAAATTTCTTTTTTCTGTCCTCTCTCTCGAACTCAGTCTCTTGCTCCACCATATTATCCCTCATCTCCCTTTTTATTCCTGCTCCTGCTCTAACTCAGAATGCTTCTTTTATTATTTTTCCTTTTTGGGGGGGGATTTCTCTTTATGTTCTTTTCTCCAGTCATTTCACCTCACTCGTGGCTCTGTAGCTTCAAGGGAAGGCAAGCCCCTGTTATTGTTAAGGGGATATATTCTTGTCCTTATTCCTGCTCTCTCTCTACCCCTCCCTGAAGTTAATAGCTTCTTAAAGATAGTAAGGTAATTCTACATCCTCTGTATTCACTTCAAAACTGCTCCAGTTCTTTCACTTATCTACTCCTCTCATCCTAACTCAGTCTAACCTCCCATCCTAAATAGTAAAGATGCTATATTGAAAAGCATATTCACTGCAAACATATTTTGGGCTGCTTCTCGATATTAATTTAATTCACATGGGTTAAAGGTGATACATTAATGACTACCACAAGTGGTCAGTTTACAAGCTGTGCCTGATTCTATTGGGCTGCTGAATGTTTCAATTGGGATAAAGGATTGTGATTGATTTAAAGAACTGTTTTCTCTCATATTATGAAAATGAGGATGTCTATGAGTCATTAGAAACTCAAAAGCTCAAACACAACTACATCAGGAAGATTTAAGTAATATCCAGAAATTAAAGAAGGACAACCCAAAAGCAAAAATAAAAATGAGAAAACACTTAAGCAAGACACAAAGACAGATTTGCAGTTCACCAATGGCAAACAGTAGGACAAATGAAGATGAAAAGTATGATAGTGAACCAACAGGACACTCTGGAACCATAGCACAGGAGGTAACAAAACAGATCAATCAGGCTCTAGAAAAATTCAAATCAGAAATAATTTCCCAGTTAACCAGAGAGATGATGAACAAAATGGAAGTCATGATTCGAGACTCTAGAGCAGAAACTCAGAAAAAAATAGATGAGCTCAAGACTGTGATAGAAGCCATGAAGACTCAAAGCATAAGAAAGAAATGGAAACAATGAATGCCCAACAGAAGAAAGAAATGGAATCCATAAAACAGATAACCAGGAGATTAAAAACTCTATTGAAAGTGTACGCAACAGAATAAAATATAGCGAAGATAGAATTTCAGATATAGAAGATAGGATCTCAGTCAGTGACTGTGAAAAAAGAGGTCTCTCAAAAACAGTAAGGGATCATGAGAACTCAATCCAACAACTTCAGGATGATGCAAAGAAAAATAACATAAGACTGATAGGAATTCATGAAAAAGCCCGAGAAAACGCAAATGACCCAAAAAAGCTCTTCACAGAATTAATGACAGAAAACTTCCCAAACAGAAGGGAAAAATTAGACATACAGATAAGTGAGGCATATAGAACCCCAACTAGCCACAATCAAAAAAAAAATCTACATCTAGACATATAATAATCAAGACCCCAGAAATCCAATAGAAAAACAAAATACAACAAGCAGTAAGAGAAAAGAAACAAATCACATGCAAAGGAAAGCCCATTAGAATCACAGATGACTTTTCAACACAAACCCTTAGGTCAAGAAGAGCCTGGAGTGAGGTATTTCAAGTCCTAAAAGAAAATAACCTCCAACCTAGATGTATCCTGCAAAACTCTCTTTCAAAATAGATGGGGAAAGAAGATACTTCCATGACAAAGAGCACCTGAGAAATTTTATGAACACCAAACCAGCACTGGAAGGAATTCTAAACAATATCCTAGAAAAGAACAATGAAGTTCACAATACCATGAGGCCCAACACACCAAATCAAATAGGCAAGACAAGATACTAAAAGGAGATGGGAGAAAAAGTAAAAAGAGTCAACAAAAGGACAATAACATGACAAGAAAAAGTCAGAATATATCAGTTATAACTATCAATGTTAATGACCTCAATTCACCAATCAAGAGAAATAGACGGGCAGAATGGATTAAGAAGCAAAATCCAACAATATGTTGCATACAAGAAACACACCTAGTGCAAAAGGAAGCCCATAACTGAAAGTGAAAGGATGGAAAGCAATTCTCCATGTGTCGGGAGCCCAGAAAAAAGCAGGAGTAGCAATGTTATTCTCAGATAAAGTAAATTTCAAACCAAAACTCATTAAGAGAGACCAAGAAGGACACTACATCCTTGTAAAGGGTACAATTCAAGAGGAAGAGTTGAAAATCATAAACATATATGCACCAAATATAAATGCCCCTAACTATATAAAACAAGTATTACATAACATGAAAAACCAAATAAGCACTAATACAATTATAGTGGGGGATTTAAATACCCTGCTATCACAAATTGACAGATTATCTAGGCAGAAAATCAACAATGAAATAATAGAACTGAACCAAGCTTTGGAACACATGGACTTAATAGATGTTTATAGAGTATTCCACCCCAAAAAACCAGAATATACATTCCTTTCGGCTGCACATGTATAATTTTCCAAGATAGACCACATATTGACTCACAGAACAGGTCTAAATAAATGCAAAATAATTGAAGTAATCCCCTGTATATTATCAGATCATAGTGCAATCAAACTAGACATCAATAGCACAAGAAACTGTAGGAAATTCACAAGCACATGGAAACTGAACAACACTCTCCTAAACAATCAATGGATTACAGAGGAAATTAAAGAAGAAATCAGAGTTTTTACAAATAAATGAGAATGCCAATATACTATACAGGAATCTATGGGACACAATGAAAGCAGTTCACCATGGAAAATTCATAACATTGCCCACATTAGGAAAACAGAGCGGGCTCAAATAAACAACTTAATGATGAAACTTAGACCCCTAGAAAAACAAGAGCAAGAAAACCCCAAAGCTCGAACAAGAGAGGAAATTATAAAGATCCGAGCAGAAATCAATGCATTTGAAACTAAGAAAATGATACAAAAAATAAATGAAACAAAGAGCTGGTTTTTTGAAAGAATAAATAAAATCAACAAACCCTTAGCTAATTTTATCCAAAAAAGGAAAGAAAAGGCTCAGATCCATGCAATCAAGAATGAAAAAGGGGAAGTCACAACAGATCCAAAAGAAATCCAGAAGATCATGAATACCTACTTTGAGAACCTGTACTCCAATGAAATGGAAAACACAGAAGAAATGGACAGATTTTTAGATACTTACGTATTACCAAAGTTGAACAAAGAAGATAAAAACATTTTAAACACCCCAATTACAGTCAGTGAAATTGAAAATGTAATTAAAAATTTACCAACAAAGAAAAGCCCAGGCCCTGATGGATTCACTGCTGAATTTTACAAGACATTTAGAGAAGAGCTACTGCCATTACTCTTCAAACTTTTCAATGAAATTGAAAGGAAAGTTATACTTCCAAATTCATTCCTGGAAGCAAGTATCACTTTTGATTACCAAACCAGGGAAAGATGCAATTAAAAAAGAGAACTACAGATCAATCTCCTTAATGAATATAGATGCAAAAATCCTTAATAAGATACTAGCAAACAGAATACAGAGGATTATTAAGAAGATCATCCATCCTGACCAAGTCGGATTTATTCCAGAGATGCAAGGGTGGTTCAACATATGAAAGTCAACAAATGTAATACATTATATTAACAAACTCAAGGAAAAAAACATTTGATCCTCTCAATAAATGCAGAAAAAGCATTTCATAAAATTCAAAACCAATTCATGATATAAACCCTGCAAAAAATTGGAATAGATGGTCTATACCTCAACTTAATAAAGGCTATCAATGAAAAACCATCAGCCAACATCATATGAAATGGCCAAAAACTGAAAACCTTCATGTTAAAATCAGGAACAAGACAAGGATACCCACTATCACCACTCCTCTTCAATATAGTTCTGGAAAGATTAGCCACAGCAATTAGACAAGAGAAAGAAATTAAAGCAATAAAGATAAAAAAGGAAGAAGTTAAACTGTCATTATTTGCTGATGATATAATACTCTATATTGAAGACCGAAAACTCCACTTAAAGACATCTAGACTTAACCAACAGATTCAGTAGAGTATCTGGATACAAGGTGAATACCCAAAAATCATTAGGCTGCTTATACACAAATAACAGACTCTCTGAGAGAGAAATAAGGGAAAAATTTCCTTTTACAATAGCATCCAAAAAAATGAAGTATCTAGGAATCAATCTAACAAAAGAAGCAAAAGATCTGTACACTGAAAACTACAGCACTCTGAAAAAAGAAATTGAAGAGGATATAAAAAATGCAAAGATATCCCCTGCTCCTGGTAGGAAGAATCAACATAGTGTAAATGGCCATACTACCAAAACTTCTATATACATTCAATGCAATGCCAATTGAAACTCCAACACTATATTTCACAGAACTAGAAAAAAGAATCCAAAAATTCATTTGGAACCATAAGAGACCTAGAATACCAAAAGCCATTTTAGGTAACAGACACATGGCACCAGGTATAACAATTCCCAATTTGAAGCTATACTACAAAGCCACTATGATAAAAACAGCATGGTACTGGCAAAGAAACAGGCCTGAGGATCAGTGGAACAGACTGGAAGACACAAAAACAAACCCAGATGTACTCAGCTACCTCATCTTTGACAAAGGAGCTGACCATCCTCAGTGGAGGAAAGATAGCCTCTTTAATAAATGGTGTTGGAAAAACTGGATGTCAACCTGCCACAGATTAAAATTAAACCCTTATATTTCACCATGCACTAAATTAAAATCCAAATGGATTAAAGATCTAAATATTAAAACAGAAACATTAAACTTGCTGGAAGGTAAGTTAGGCAGAACTCTGGAAGACATTGGCATAGGAAAAGACTTTTGAACAAATCCTCAGTAGCATGGGAACTAGCAGATAGAATCAACAACTGGGATCTCATCTTATTAAAAAGCTTCTGCACTGCAAAAGAAAACATCAGCAGAACTAAGAGACAATCTACAATGTGGGAAAAATTTTTACCAGCTGTACCTCAGACAAAGGACTATTATCAAGAATATATAAAGAACTCAAAACAATCAGCCCCCCAAATATAAAGACCCGATTACAAAATGGACATCCAAAATGAACTGACATTTCTCAGACAAAGAAGTAAAAGCAGCAAGTAAATATATTAAAAAATGTTCCACATCACTGATCATTCGAGAGATGCAGATGAAAACAACACTGCAATTCCACCTCACCCCACAAAAAATGGCTGCTATCAAGAAATCACACAATAACAAATGTTGGCAGAGTTGTGGGGAGAAAGGAACCCTTCTCCATTGTTGGTGCTAGTGCAGACTGGTGCAACCACTATGGAAATCAATATGGAGATACCTCAAAGAGCTTGGACTGGAGGCTCCATTTGACCCAGCCATCCCTCTGCTGGGTATCTTTCCAAAAGAACTAAAAGAATCGTATCACAGAGAAGTATGCACACCCATGTTTATAGCAGCACAGTTTGTAATAGCTAAATCTTGGAAACAGCCCATTTGCCCATCCGTTGGAAACTGGATAAAGAAGATGTGTTTTTTCTATAAAATGGAATATTACTCAGCCATAAAGAACAAGAAAATAGATTCATCCATATGAAAATGGATGCATATTGAAGATATACTCCTATGTGAAATAAATAAGTCACACGTTTAAATACCGAATAGTTTCTCTGGTGTGAATAATGTTCAATAATATATAAGATACTAATAAGATTACTGACATTTAGAAATGGGAAGAAAGGAGCTAAAGTGTGGGGAAGGTGGGATGGGTAGAGGAAGAGTAATAAGGGAAAAGAAAAAAATGTGAGATAATGAAAAGATGGGAATAAAGTGTTTGTAGATGGGGAGGGGAGGAGGGGTTGAAGGGAGGGCAGGGCTAAGGGGAAAAAATGAGAACCAAGACTTGTCATGTAGAGGTACAAGATCCCAACAATGAATGTAACTGTACTGTATCCCTAAAATGTACCAATAAACTCAATTAAAGCTGAAAAAAATATATAGAATAGAGGAACAATGTACATTATAATGCAAAATACAGATGCAAAGAAACACAAATATCTATACATTTCTCTTAATTTAACACTTAAGTGGACATAAGTCAGTGAATATGTAGAAGATCTAAACAACATAATATAGAACTATATCAAATTTTGAGTCCCCAAAAAGAAACTATGCCTTTTAACTGTGCACAGAACATTTGCAAATATTATTTCTTTTAGTCCAAAAACTAATAACTGAATAAATTCAAAAAATTCAATACAAACACTGTTTTCAAAAGAAATAAAATAATTCAGCTATTGCTTGACTGTTTGTGCCTCTCTCAGAATTCATATGTTGAAATCTAATATGTAATGTGACAGCATTAGAAAAGGAGGCCTTTGGAATGTGATGGGTGCAATTACAATGCTTTGGAATTTCCGGATCCTTTCTGCCATGGGAGGACACATACAAGGGCATCGTCTCTGAGCAACAGAATCTCAGCAAGCATCAATGCTACTGACACCTTGTCCTTGGACTTTCTATACTCTAGAACTGTAAGTAAATTTCTTTTGTTTGTAAACCACAGAGGTTTGGGTATTGTTTTTTTATAGAAGCCTGAAAGGACAAAGGTGAGGTCTTTCCACATCAAGAATTTAAATATGCTATTAAATAGTGATTGTAGCAATAATAAAATATAAAACTGATATTAAAATGAACAGTACTGAAAACCATAGCATGCAACTTAATGATATGAATATATTTACAACACTAAATACTTATATCAAGAAAACTGAAAAATTAGTAAATTAAACTCAAACATCTTGAAAAAATATGAAAAATTAAAAACATATATATGAAAAACTACTAAGGGAAAATTGAAATGTTAGAAAACACAAACTCTAGAAGTGATAAAATATTTATTTCTTTAAAAAATCTTTTTAATATACACTCTAGTACATAAACAAGTTTATGCAAATAAACTTGAACTTTGGTAAATAAATACTTTTTTATAGAAATCCAACCTACTACATCTGATTGTAGTGGAGACAGACATTTAAACCAGCCACTTACTACAGAAAAAATAGAAAATCTTACCAAGCCTTTAAAGATAAGATAATCCTAATGGTATTTAAATCATTCGGTGCACAGAAAATGAAGGAAACAGTTTTTGATTTTTAAAAGAGCTTTAAAAATATTGAACCTAATAATAAATAGACAAAAGTTCTTTATGAACATCTGTGCAAAAATATTAAATAAAAAATTAGCAAACACAATTAAGCAGCTCATTTAATACCATGCATCATGATCAAGTGAATTTCATTTTAAAATTACAAGAGATGTACCACCTAAGGCCATTAATGTCCATCATCCAAGATGTAAGGCTAAAGAAAAAAATCATTTAATAGAGTTATAAAATCTGAGATTTGAACAATGTAGTTCTACTCTCTACTGGAAATTCTCATTAAAACAGGAATTGGATTCTTCATTAATTCTGTGCCTGTCTTATGTACACATACACATGTTATACATTTATCAGTGTGTGTGTGTGTGTGTATTTGTGTACAGTGTAATATTTCAAAACCCAACCTTTTTGTTAAAATCAGGAAGAAGGAAAGGAAGGATACTTATGATATTGACACTATTTAATGCTGTTTTAAAGATATGCAGAGTATGTAGTGACAAGAAAGTTAAAATTTAGTAGAAGTGGTAGACCTCAGTTGCCCAAAGAAATGATTTATTTTTGGATATCCAAAATGATCAATGATAAAATTAATATAATTACATGAGATTTACAATAATACCATGTTATAAAATTTTTCAAACAATAGTCACATAGCCTTTTATATACAAACTAAAACTAATGAGAAAATATAATGGAAAAGAAAACATATTTATAAGAATTAATAGAAACAGTCCCAGGCAAAAAGTTACAGGTAATTAAAACCTATATTATTCACTCTTAAGCAAATCAAAAGCGAGAATGAGAAAAAGAAAGGATGAAACCTCACTGGAGAACACTAGAAACTCACTATTTCAAAAACTATTTTTAACAGTAGAGTTGATGACAGAGTAGGGAAATCAGTCATTATTTATTTTGTACAGCAAGATATTTGATAGGGAGTAATTATCTTTTTAGAGTTTACCATTTTAAAATGAATAAAGTTCTTCTGCACATAAGTCACACTTCACTTTCTGTTTAATGCATTCCTTTGGTCTTTGGCTTTCAGCATATCACCGATATCAAATATAGCTGTAGATCTCTATGTTTATACTAGTTGAAATTTATTGAATTTTCAATGTAAATATTAATATTTTTCAGCCACAGCCTGCCAGCGGAAGGTGGAAGGTAGAGGTATGGGACAGCCCTCAAGAGATCCCATTCTCACTCCAGACTGCCTCAAGCCAACCAGTAAGGACTGGTTTTGTGCATGGGTGCTTCTGCAATCTCCTCCACACCTGCTCTCAGGCCTCCTAATTGTGCCAGTTCATGGATCAACTCTGAAGAAGCACAGGTGGTCATAAAGGTCATTTTTCTGAGCTCCAGAAGATAGAAAAGAAGTGAACAACTGCAATAAAGACACAGTAAATTCCATAGTTGGTAATTTGGAGAGAGCACCACTTTCCCTCAGAACTTTGAACATCTTCAGAGAAAGGGAAGAAGGAATCCATAGTAGAACCTTGCAGAGTTCAACCCAGCAGGAGGACAGATTGGGCCTTGTAGCCTGAATTCAGCCTAAATCTCAGGGGTCAGCCAACAGCTAGCTGAGACTAAAGGACTTAGTTCTGCACATAGCTGTGCACATTGTCTATTATGACAGAAAATATATAGTCTGAAAGAGGCCCTTCAAATTCTTTTTCTTCTTTCTTTTCCTCATTCCACTCTGCAAATTCTTTCTTTTTCTGTCTTCTTAACAGTCTCAGTATCTTGCTCCTCCATATTATTATCTCCCTTTCTGTTCCTGTTCCTGCCCTAATTTGCATTTCTTTTTTTTTAATCATTTTTTCTTTTTTCTTTATTTTCTTTTCTATTCTCATTTTCCTTCACTAAAGGGTCAATAGTTTCAAAGGAAAGTGAGTCTCTATTACTGTTAAGCTGCTATATTCTTGTCCTTATTCTTACACTCTGTCTTTCCCTCTTGTCTTCAACAGTTTCCTAAAATTTGTGGGGTCATTTTGTGTCCTTTGGCTTCACTTGAAACCTTCTCCAATTATTTTACCTATCTACTCCTCTCATCCTAACTCTGTCTAAGCCACCATTGTAAAGGGTAAAGATGCTATACTGAAGAGTTTATTCACTGCAAACATCTTTTGGGCTGCTCCTTGATTTTTATTTAATTCACATGGTTTAAAGGTGATAGATTAATGACTATCAGAAATGGTCAATATGTAACTTTTGCTTAATCCTATTGCATTGCTCATTGTATCAATTGGGCTAAGGAGTTGTGATTGATTTAATGAGCTGTTTTTTCTGATATTATAAAAATTATAATGTCTATGAGTCATTAGGGACTCAAAAGGTGAAGCACACCTATATCAGGAAGATTTAAGTAATAACCCACGAACTTAAACAAGGACAACCCACCACAAAAATTAAAATAAGGAAACACTTAAGCAAAACACAAAGACTTTCAGTTCACCAATGGAAAATTCTAGAGCAAATGAGGTTGATTAGTCTGACAGTGAACCACCAGGACACCCTGAACTCATAGTACAGGAAATAGCAAAACAGATCAATCATACTCTAGAAAAATTCAATACAGAAATAATTTCCCAAATAACTACAGAGATGGTGAACACAATGAAAGACATGATTAGCGACTCTAGAACAGAAACTGACAAAAAAATAGATGAGCTCAGGACCATGATAGAAGCCATGAAGGACCAGCATAAGAAATAAATGGAAATCACGAATGCCCAACATAGGAAACAAATGGAATCCATAAAACAGATTCAAACAGATTTCCTGGAAATTAAAAACTCTTGAAAGTTTTTGTAGAGGGATAAATGAATGTGAAGATAGAATTTTAGATATAGAAGATAGAATTGTACTCAGTGACTGTGAAAAGAGAGGTCTCTTAAAATCAGTAAGGGATCATGAGAAATCGATTCAACTCCTAGATGATAAATAACATAAGACTGATAGAAATCCATGAAGGAGAAGGAGAAAATACAAATGACTTAAAAAGCTTTTCACAGAATTGATGACAGAAAACTTCCCAAACAAAATTTGACATACAGATAAGTGAGGCATATAGGACTCCAAGTAGCCACAATTAAAAAAAAAAATCTATACCTAGACATATACTAATCAAGATACCAGAAACCAAACAGAAGAAGAAAATACTACAAGCAGTAAGAGAAAAGAAACAAATCACATGCAAAGGAAAGCCCATCAGAATCTATCAGATGTTTCAATACAAACCCTCAGGTCAAGGAGAGCCTGGAGTGAGGTATTTCAAGTTCTAAAAGAAAAAAAACCTCCAACCTAGACTGTTGTATCCTGCAAAATTCTCTTTCAAAATGGGTGGGGAAAGAAGATATTTTCATGACAAAGAACACCTGAGAAACTTCATGAATATCAAACCAGCACTACAAGGAATTCGAAATAATACCCTAGAAAAAGACAATGAAGGTCACAACACCATGAGGCCCAACAGAGCAAATTAAATAGGCAAGGCAAGAAACTAAAAGGAGAGTGGGAAAGAGTAAAAAGAGTCAATGATAGAACAATAACATGGCAATATTAAGTCAGTACATATCAGTTATAACCATCAATGTCAAAGGCTTCAATTCACCAATCAAGAGAAACAGAATGGCAGAATGGATTAAGAAGCAAAATCCAACATATGTTGTATACAAGAAACATGACTAGTGCAAAAAGAAGCCCATCTGAAAGTGATAGGATGGAAAACAGTTCTCCATGCTACAGGAGCCCAGAAGAAGCAAGCAGGGGTAGCTCTTATTTGCAGACAAAGTAAATTTCAAACTAAAACTGATTAGGAGAGACAAAAAAGGCCACTATGTTCTTGTAAAGTGAACAATTCAAGAGGAAGAGATGACAATCATAAATATATGTGCATCAAATATTAATGCCCCCAACTATATAAAACAAACATTAAGTAACACGAAAACCAAATAAGCAGTAATACTATTGTGGTGGGGGACTTAAACACCCACAATCACAAGTAGACAGATGATCTAGGCAAAAAGTCAACAACAAAATACTAGAACTGAAACAAGCTTTTGAACATATGAACTTAACAGACATATATAGAGTGTTCCACCCCACAAAATCAGAACATATATTCTTTTTGGCTGGACATAGGTCATTCTCCAAGATAGACCACATACTAGCTCATAGAATTGGTGTGAATAAATGCAAAGGAATCAAAGTTACCCCCTGTATAGTATCCGATCATAGTGAAATCAAGCTGGAGATCAATAGGAAACCAAAGGAAACTCACAAACACATGGAAATTGAACAACAATTGAACAACACTCTCCTGAACATTCAATGCCTCACAGAAAAGATTAACGAAGAAGTTAGACAGTTTTTATAAATAAATGATAATGCTAAACAACATACAGGAATCTGTGGGACATAATGAAAGCAGTTCCATGTGGAAAATTCATAGCATTGAATGCCCACACTAGGAAAGGAGAAAGAGCTCAAATAAATAACCTAATGATGAATCTTAGACTCCTAGAAAAATAAGAGCAAGAAAAACCCAAAGCTAGTACAAGAGAGGAAATTATAGAGATTAGAACAGAAATCAGTGCAATGGAAAGTAAGAAAAAGATACAAAAAAGAAATCAATGAATTAGAGTTGGTTTTTTGAAAGAATAAATAAAATTGATAAAGCCTTAGCTAACCTTGTCAAAAAAGGAAGGATGTGGTTTTTCTATAAAATGGAATACTACTCAGCCATAAAGAATGAGAAATTAGAGTCATTCATAGGAAAATAGATGCATATTGAGGATATAGTCTTAAGTGAAATAAATAAGACACACATGTGTTATACTGAATAGTTTCTCTGGTGTGAAAAACTATAATTGTACATAAGATCCTAAAGGTATGCTTGACAATGTGAAATAGGAAGAAAAGGGTTAAACGTGTAGGGGAAGTGGGAAGGGTAGGGGAAAGGAAATAAGGGAAAAGAAAAAAATATGAGAAAAAGAAAAAATGGAAATAAAATATTTTTAAATAGGGAAGGGAGGAGGGGTGAAGGGAGGGCAGGCATAAGGGGAAAAATGAGAACCAAGGCATGTCATGTAAGTACAAGATCCCAATAATGAATGTAACTGTAATGAATACCTAAAATGTGCCCATAAACTCAGTGAGAGAAAAAAAAGGAAAGAAAAGGATCAGATCCATGCAATTAGGAACAAAAAAAGTGAAATCACAACAGATCCAGCAGAAATCCATAGTATTATCAATAGCTACTTTGAGAACTTGTACTCTAATAAAATGGAAAACACAAAAGAAATGGACAGATTTCTAGATATTTATAAATTACTGAAGTTGAACAAAAAAGATAAAAAAATTCTAAATACCCCAATTACAATCAGTGAAGTTGAAAATGCAATTAAAAGTTTACCAATGAAAAAAAACCCAGGTCCTGATGCATTCACTGCTGAATTTTACAAGACACTTAGAGAAGAACTACTGCCACTATTCTTTAAACTTTTCAATGAAATTGAAAGGGGAAGAAATACTTCCAAATTTATGGAAGCAAATATTACTTTGAGTCCCAAACCAGGGAAAGACCCACTAAAAATAGAACTACCGGCCAATCTTCTGAATGAATATAGATGCAAAAATCCTTAATAAGATACTAGCAAACAGAATACAGAGGATCATCAAGAAGATCATACATCCTGACAAAGTCGGATTTATTGCAGGGATCCAAGGATGGTTCAACATATGTAAGTCAATAAATGTAATACATTATATTAACAGACTCAAGGACAAAGACCATAAGATCCTCTTGATAGTTGTAGAAAAAGCATTTGACAAAATTTAACACTCATTCATGATAAAAACCCTGCAAAAAATTAGAATAGATGGTCTATATCTCAACTTAATAAAAGCTATCTATGAAAAGCTAACAGCCAATATCTTATTAAATGGCCAAAAAACTGAAAACCTTCACGTTAAAATCAGGAACAGGACAATGATGCCCACTATCACCACTCCTCTTCAATATAGTTCTGGAAATATTAGCCACAGCAATTTGACAAGAGAAAGAAATTAAAGTAATAATAATAGAAAAGAAAGAAGTTAAACTGTCATTATTTGCTGATGATATGATACTCTACATTAAAGACCCCAAAAATTCCACCAAAATACATCTATACTTAATTGACACTTTCAGCAGAGTAGCTGTATACAAGGTTAACACTAAAAATTAATAGCATTCTTGTACACAAATAACAGACTCACTAAGAGTGAAATTAGGGAAACAACTCCTTTAACAATGATATTTTTAAAATGAAGTATCTAGAAATCAATCTAAGGAAGGAGACAAAGGACCTCTACACTGAAAATTACAGCACTCTGCAAAAGAGATTGAAGATGATATAAGAAAATGGAAAGATACCCCCTGCTCCTGAGTAGGAAGAGTCAACATAGTGAAAATGGCCATACTACCAAAACTGCTATACAGATTCAACGCAATGCCAATTGAAATTCCAACACTATATTTCACAGAACTAGAAAAAATAATCCAAAAGTTCATTTGGAACCAGAAGAGACCTAGAATAGCAAAAGCCACCCTAGGCAACCAAGACATGGCAGTGGGTATAACAATTCCCAATTTGAAACTATACTACAAAGCCACTGTGATCAAAACAGCGTGCTACTGGCAAAGAAACAGACCTGAGGATCTGTGAAATAGATTAGAAGATACAGAAATAAACTCCAGATGTACTCAGCTACCTCATCTTTGACAAAGGAGCCAACCATCCTTACTAGAGGAAAGATAGCCTTTTTAATAAATGGTGTTGGAAAAACTGGATTTTAACCTGCCAAAGATTAAAACTAGACACTTATCTTTCACCATGTACTAAACTAAAGCCCAAGTGGATTAAGTTCTAAATATTAAAAAAGAGACACTAAATTTGCTGGAAGATAAGTTAGGCAGAACTCTTGAAGACATTGGCATAGAAAAGACTTTATTAACATATTCTCAGTAGCATGGGAACTAGCACAAAGAATCAACAAGTGGGTTCTCATCTTTTTAAAAAGCTTCTGGGGCCAGAGATTTAGCTCAGCAGTTTGGTGGCCTGACTTGCAAGTGCAAGGACCTGAGTTCAACCCCCAGTACCCCACTAAAAAAAAAAACTTCTGCACTGCAAAAGAAACCATCAACAGTATTAAGAGACAACCTACAATGTGCAAAAAAAATTTTTATCAGCTTCTCCTCAAAGGACTATTATCTAGAATATATAAAGAACTAAAAAAAATCAGCCCCCCCAAATATAAAGACCCAATTCAAAATGGGCATCTGAAATTAACAGACATTTCTCAGGCAAAGAAGTAAAAGCATCAAGTAAATATATGAAAAAATGTTCCATATCACTGGTCATTTGAGGGATGCAGATGAAAACAATAATGAGATTCCACAAAGAATGGCTGCTATCAAGATATCAACCAGTAACTAATGTTGGCATGGTTGTGGGAGAAAGGAACCCTTATTTATTGTTGGTGAGAGTGCAGCTTGGTGTAACCACTATGGAAATCAATATAGAGATACCTCAAAGAACTAAGTTTAGAGGTTCCATATGATCCAGTCATCCCTCTGCTGGGTATCTTTCCAAAAGAATTAAAAGAGTCATGTTACAGTGATACATGCACACCCATGTTTATAGCAGCACAGTTTGTAATAGCTAAAACTTGGAAACAGCCAATTTGGCCATCAGTTGGAGACTGGATAAAGAAGATGTGGTTTTTCTATTAAATGAAATATTATGCAGCCATAAAGAATGAGAAATTAGAGTTATTCATAGGAAAATGGATGCATATTTAGCTTATAGTCTGAAGTGAAATAAATAAGTCACACATATATAAATACCAAATAGTGAGCCGGGTGTGATGGTACATGCCTGTAATCCCAGCACTTGGAGGATGAGGCAAGAGGATTGCTGTGAGTTTGAGATAAGCCTGGGCTACATAGTGAGTTCTAGGTCAGTCTCAACTACCTAATGGGACCCTGTCTCAAAAAATCAAAAAGAAAAGGGGGAAAAAAAAGCAAATAAATACCGAATAGTTTCCCTGGTGTGAAAAACTATAATTGTAAAAAAGATCCTAATGGTATAATTGACAATGTGTAATAGGAAGGAAAGAGTTAAAGGTGTAGGGCAAGTGGGAAGAGTAGGGGAAAGCACATAAGTGAAAAGGAAAAAATATGATAAAATATGATAATATGATAAAAAAAGGAAATAAAGTTTTTGTTAATAGGGAAGGGAAGAGGGGTTATTTACTGAAATTTTCTTTTCAGATATTGTGCCTTCCAGCTCGAAAATTCTTATTTTATTCTTCTTATACAGTTTTTCTTTCTCTACAGAGATTTATTTGCTCACCTTCATTATCGTAGTTTCCTGTAATCATTTGAACATATTTATAATGGCTGCTTTGGAGCTTTTTTTAAAATTCAACTTCTGGACAATACAGAATCAGTTTTTACTAGTTTTATTTCTTCTTCCTTCATGTATCTCATAATACTGATTAAAAAGTATATTTAAATAATACACCAATACTAGTTTCTATTTTTATTTTTGTGAGAGTTGACATTTCTTTCTCTTTCTCTTTTTCATTTTTCTTTTTCTTATTTTATCTTCTCCTTTTTGCTTGTACTTTATTTTTTTATAAATTGACTAAACTTAATGTTCAGGATTTGTTTGTTTGGTGTTATTTGGCTGCTGATGTCCCTGCACAATTTCAAATTGTTCTTTATATCTTTTAGCCTAATTCCCTATGGTCAACAGCCAATGTTTGGTTATACCTCTTACCCTAAACCCTTTCAACTCTTGTGTGTGAACTTGGGTATGTAAATTAAATTTCCTTCTCAAATCATAGATGTGCCTTGGCTTTTGCTTTTCTCTGGATTCTTTAGTATTTCACCAATGCCCATGTGTACCTTCTTGTCTTACAAGGATGTATGAATAACTTAATTTAGTCCTTCAAAACCTCTCATTTTCTGGTCTCTTAAGTCTCTCTCAAGCAGTTGGTAGTTCCCATTCATTTCCTACAAGATTCACTTGCCAAATCTTGGTCTCCAAACCTAGTTCTGTTCTCCTGGGCAGCCAATATGCTGCTTTTTATGAAAAGATTCAGGCTGGAATTCTATAATTATCCACAACCAGGTTCCAGAGAGTAAGGTAGCAATGGCCTCACTCAAGAACACAGACACCTATTGTTTTACTGAAAGCTTTAGTAATTTTAAAATAAATAATGTTGCTAAATTTTGTCTACATGGATGATTTTTTTCAATGGTTAATTATAATAAAGTTTAAGTTTAACATTTTTACTTTATTAGTACCTATAATTAATACAGTTTACAATCATCTTGGGGAGTGGTTACATGTATATATTGCAGCTTTTTTGTTGTTGTTTTAATTTTCTTTCATTTCTCTCTTCCTGTGTTTCCCCAATCACCGTTTTCTTACCAGTTGATACTATTTGTCTTAGCATATGTTATATGGATGATTTAAAGAGCCTGAAATTATGTTTTTTGACAATTTTGTTCAATTTAAATTTTTTTTTTGTAAAAAAAAAAAAAGAAAAGAAAGAACTAGCCAATATCTTTATGTTGCTATAACCAGGAATAATTTGTTTTTTCTTCTTTAAAAAGTATTAATTTTGGGGTGTAAAATAATATCATGAATATGGATTTAAAGTTTTGAAACATGTTAAAATATTTATGAATAAATTTATAATGCTGATATTCATGTAAAGCGATTTGTATCTTTAATAGTAGGTAAAGATATAGCTGAAACAAAACTGGAAGAGAGTTAATAGTTGTTGAATCAGAGTAATGGATACCTGAAGCCTCATCACAAGTTACTCTAGTTTTGGGTGTATGTGAAATTATTTACACTAAAATGTTAAATAAGGTGAAAATAATTAAATGCTGGAATCATACTTTTTACGTCCAGTGTAATAATTAGAATGAGACAAATATAGCTTATTCTAAGAGTATATTATAGTTAAATGACTTGATTTCTTAATATATTAATTTGGCCCTTCTAAAGTAACCCATTGGCCTCCTGACAGTACAACAGAGATGCCATTTATTCTTTTATCAAAAACAATTATCAGAAATATGATAGCTTTGCATTATTGAAGGCATATTTATGCCAGGTACTGTATTTAACATTTGGCATATTTTGCCAAGGGAAAGTGTTTGGGATTTAGAATTTCTAATGAGGTTGTAGGTATTTCTTACTCTTTTTTTTCCTTGAAGTTTGCAGAAACAATTAAAAGAATGTTTAAAGAAAACAGTACACTTGATTATTGATCACTACTGAATCTTTTGTACCAGTTTCCGAAGTTTTTGATAACATTCAAGTATCTGGACTGGGTCAGATGAATAAGGTAGAAAAATGTTTTAATGTCACATGAGAAGATATCCAATGCAATTCCCTAAGGACTAATGGATTTAGAAGTCTTTTTCAAAACTAAATTATGGTTTCAGAAAAATTCTTCAGAAAGAATCAAGTTACCAAAGCTTATTCTCCATGCCCAGCTTAGTCCTGGGGAACTCTTAGGCCTGAAATGTAAGCCATGGTGTTTGGTAATGGTAGAGACCCTGCATTCCAAGGAAACAACTAGCTGTTAGCTGACCTCAAGACAGCTGGATGCTCTCAGCAACTATGGTGGGATAGCAGGAGGATATTTTTCATGATCACTAATTTAGGAACCAGTTCAGTTTTCAGCTATCTCAAATCATTTTCTGTTGTCTATCACAGTTTTAAGTATCTTACAGCTGACTTTGGAAACAGATATTGTTGAAAACTTGCTTTCTAGAATGCTGACACAGAGGATGACTTTGCAGTCTACACAAAGAACATGTTGTTCCTTTCATGTAAATATTTTGAGGACCCATTTGACAGGACATGTGATTACCTTCACTCCTACAGGGCTGGGAACTAGTCCATGCTGAAGTGCTCAGTGAGACAAGGCTGTGCCCTTGAGCACCAACAATATCCTTCAAAAGAATTGCACTTGAAAGCACCATTTGAACATACTGTGAATGGGAAGGTGAGGCAGGGAAAGGGCTGACCTCATGTCATTGGGGAATCCAGGCTCCCAATCTTATTCCTGTAAGACGGTTGCCTTGTCATACATCATAGAATAAGCAAATACTTTCTAATGACCTTTATAAATCAGAATGCGAATTCTGAATGATAAAACAGAGAAGTGAATGGAAGTCAGATGAGTTCAAAAGGGGAAAAAATGAGAATCAAGACTTGTCATGTAGAGGTACAAGATCCCAACAATGAATGTAACTGTACTGTATCCCTAAAATGTACCAATAAACTCAGTTAAAGCTGAAAAAAAAATCCTTAACACGTGTATAACTTGAATTTATTTACCTAGCACAGGACACAGTGCAATCTTATTCTGTTTTTCTTTTCTTTACTTCTTTTTTTTCTTTTGTTAGCAGTAGAGTAGTAGTTACTTTCCCTTCATTATAGTGAAACATAACTTTATAAACTATGCTTTGAATTTATTATTTAATATTCTCTGCTCTTTGGACTGTTATATTATTTTTATTTGTGCAATCATTCTCACCCCCATTTTCTTGATAGAGACCTATCAGAAAATGTAATGATAGCTCATATTTCTTCATGGTGTACTTTGGGTTAATTGGTACCTTACAAGAGAAATACAAGGTGAAACCATTTTCTTTGTATACTGCTAAACAGTTATTATTATATAAAAGATTCAAAATAGGATAAGAATAAGATTCACTGCTCCAGGAATACTGTAAATTGTCTTTGAAGTTTACTTTAAGCTGTTTGAACTTAAAGTATCAAATTCTCTCTATTTGCTCAAGCAACAACTCAATGAAGTCAAATAGTCAGCCTAATCCCCATTACTCTGCTTCTATTCTTCTTTTATAACGTTTAAACAGATACTGGTGTTCATCTAATTTAGGTTTTTTTAAATTTAATTTCTGCCTTCTTTTAGAAAGCAAACTTGTAAAGGCAATTATTTTTCCTTTTTCTGTGTGATATACCTTCAGTCTATAAAGCAAAATCATACATATGGTAGGTGCTAAACAAATATTTTTCCAAATATTGATAGTATCTGTGATGCAAACAGTCTAAGGTGATTTGCTGCTATTCCACAGAATTGGAAATAAGGTTGGTCTTTTATAATAAATATATGAGTCACCAAATTGTAATGTAACTCCTAAGGTCTTGTTAGTCTATCTGAATCAAATTAACTTATTCAGAGCAGAATAATTAAGGTGGCTTATTCACCAGATTAATTATTCTCTGAGAATTCTTCACTAGTTGTTTCTTTGGAGAATTTGTTTTTAATCCCTTTTCAAGTTAATTTTTAAAGAAAATCTCCAAAAAATACTCAACCTAAGTCTTTTCTTATTTTTATATTGTTAGATCTTAGAAAAATTTTAAATTGTGCATGTTTGCCTATTTGCATATTTGTGTACGTGTTTCACAATATATCGTCTAACAGGAATTCCTTATTGGAATAGATACTAAATATACATGCAATGCTACTACAGTACAGATGTGAACACTATTTCATTTCCTGGTGAAATCAGACTCTTTTTAGCCACTTTTGGAGAATGACAAGAAAAATTGAAGAACTGATGATAGCTTCAAATTGCTGTATCATTTCAATCTTTTTAATCTGGTTACCTTAATCTTATAATATCATTATCTAATGGCTTTTTTCCCTGACAGCACCTTGGACTCTTCTTTAAAGTGGTATGAGTACTATTTGCATATCCACAAGATCACCGGACATTTGTGTTTAAGAGCAAATCCAGATGTATTTTCTGACTTTGGCTGACCAAGAAGTCTTAGCACCATTCTGTGTCTTCCTGGGAAGGTTTAATACCACAGCCTCTGATTAGAAGATTATAAGCTGTGTTCTAATCAGACTGTTCCATGAGCATTGAGAGCAAGGTAGTCAATTATTCTCTTTAAAGCTCTAGATGTTGTTTTATTCTCTGAGCCTCAGTAGTACATTATTCACAACTGAAGTCTCCAGAAATTTTCATGAATTTAGTTGTGCAAATCAAATCTGTCAGGTTTCTCAATGAATTATCTTTCTTTCATTTGCTCTTTTTTCTTTTGTTTTACTTCATTTCCTACTATTGGAGTTGAACCTAGGGCCATGTACATGCTAGGACAAAGCTCTACCACTGAACTATATCTCCAGTCCTATGTCTCCCTTATCTATTGTTGTGGTTTAGATCTGAAATGCGTCCCCGGTATCTCATGTGCTAGGGAGGTGACTGAATCATGAGGGCACTGTACTCACCAGAAGGTTCAATCACTAATGAGTTCAGTAGATTAGTGCTCTGTTAAGAGAGGGAGCCTGGTTGGAAGGGGCAGGTCACTGCGGTGGTGACCTGGAAGGGCATATTCTCATATCTGGCTTCCCCCCCACACCCTGCTTCCTGGTCACTACGCAATGGGTAGCTTTCCAGATTTCCTGCTGTGCTATTTCTGCCTTGGACCCAACTGATGATAGACTGGATCCACTGAAACTGGGAGACAAAATAAACCTTTAAGTTATAGGTGTTGGGCATTTTGTCCTAGGGATGGAAAAGCTGACTCCATCCGTTATATTCTCTGTATGTGCCCCACATTGCCCAATTGCATGTCTTATATTTCAGGAAATATACAAAAGGCCCGTGAATGTCTTCAGGGATCAACATTTTGTAACTGTTGCAAGAAGTACTCTTAATCATGAACTTAGGACCCCAGAAACTAGAATGAGAACCTCTGCCTTTTCTGTAGCTACCACATATGAAAAGGGACTTCAGTTTGGACTCAAAGGATAGCAGACAGAAGATGAAGGGGAGAGGCAGAGTTTAAATATTTCAGGCCATCTTTTATTGCTTCAGTTCTTTATTTCACAGTAGAAATTTAAAAGTGTGAATTCTCCAAATAGTGATATCTTTTAGCAAAAATTAGTCATGGGTATAGAACTGAAGGAAAGCAAGACAATATTCACAGGAACACTAAGTTACAAAAGTCTAAGACTAAATAATAGTATGTATTTATTTAACACACATTCACAAATTGCTTAATATATGGAGTGGTACCAAGTGATTATGAAATAATCTATGCTTGACCTCACAGCTCTTTTTATGGAGGCAACCACATTCCAGATATTCACTATAAGCTGGTAAGTGTATCTGGGCTGGCACAGGTAATGTACACAATAGTCCCTAACACAAAGAAGTGCATATTTGACATTATTTGACAATTTTAGTTCTAGTCATGGCCTGTGAAGATGGTATAATATAAAATAAGAGGCTGGAATGGGTATTGGAATTCTTGGCTGATCTCAAGAATAGGAACAGATACTTTAGATCAAAATAAAGATATAATGAAAAGCAAAGACATATAATTCTCTAAGCTTCAGCATGTTATATATTTTTTTCTTTTTTACTTTGAATATTTTTGAAACAAAAACAGAATCTTTAGAGCAAGGCAGAGCACATCAGTTTGATATGTGGCATCTGAAATGTCTTTAATGTCTCTTTTATAATCACTAAACACATGAAATAAGCGTCAGGCTATTGTTTAAAACAGCAATAATGTAGCTGAAATTAATTACTTCAGGAAGAAGAACTATTACTGAATCCAAACACAGCTAACTGTGTTAGTTGAACTGTATCCAAACAAAACCTACTAAGGCAAAGAATACAACTGAACTCGTATAAACATATGATCCACAGTCACATGAATCTTCAGCTAATCAAGAGACAGAAAACAGACAATCTTCAGTACTCTAATTGTTTAAATATCAACATAGAGAGGAAGGAAAAAATTGGGAATGGCTAAAAACTAAATGTATCCTTAGGCAAAAATTTTAAAGGGTTCTGTGTTTAATATCAGCCATGAAAGCATTGAGTTAAATGTCACTGAAAATTAATTAATGAGTCATATGATAAGTGCATGAAATTATAAAGAACTATGCAAATTTTAATTTTCCTTACAATTGTTATTGTTTACTTTTTTGGAGTTTTGTCCTTTTTCATAGGCTTCATAATTGTAGAGCAAAGTCAGGTTTTATATTGTGTTGTCAAAGTTGCAAAGCCTCCCTATGGTACACTGGGAATTAATTACAGAGATATGCACAAAGATATCAGCCAAGCTACTTGGTTCCATGTGGGGTCTATTTGTCCTGGGGTTTTTGTCCAACACATGTAACAAAAAGGTTGAGGAAGGACGGGTCAAGACGCTATATGAGATATTCTGTGGGTCCCAGTTGGGAAAAGTGGCAGGAGCAAAAAAGCTCACCAACCTTAACAGATATGACAGAGCAGATGATAGATATAGATAGATAGATAGATAGATAGATAGATAGATAGATAGATGATAGAGATTCTGTACATCTATTTGATCATAAAACCATGAAAGGCAACTATAACTTCAATGAGAAAGTTTAAATAAATATTTGCTGCTCCTGTTAATACACCATGCTAAACATTTCATACACAGTACTTTATTTAGTTTAATATAAAATAATAAGCCTGTCCTTCCCAGCAATACTTAATTAAACAACTCCTATTCTTTTACTTTATACCATGGCAAATGTCTGATTAATGGTCAGGTGTTGTGTTGGTGAGTGACATCTAAAAGGATTTTACAGCTTGTCTAGAAGGATGGATCTGACAGCTCCCAAATATCTGCACAGCTTATGTGTTTTTAATATTGTGAGAGAAAACAAGCTGCGCCCTTTTAACAAAAGGAACTCTTAAAATGAACAATCAATTGGAACACTAGAATAGCCTCAGTGATGTGTAAATTCCTAAGAATCATGCTGACACCTCCCTCATTAGGTGGAAGAACATCACCAGGTGTCATCTGAGAACCTTTTCTCCTGTTGAAAAAAATGATATCGACATACAGCATCATTACAAAGAATGCAATAAAATTACTTTTTCTGAAAACCGTAATCATAAAAGAACCAAAATTTTCTTCACTTCATCAAAAGAAAACAGAATCAGGAGGCTTCAAGCTTTTCTGTCTGTGTTCCTGAGAGCTGTACAGGGACCATCTCTGGGGAGAGAGCAAGAAAAAGGTGAAGTGATGAGGAGAGCAAGATGAAAAAGGGGGAGGAAGAAAAGGAAAGAAGATGAGGAAAAAGAAAGTGCAGTGTTGTCTTCAAATGAACAGGTATGATTGGTCAAAGGAAATGAAAAATAATACTGGTAGTTTGCTAGCGTTTTTGCCAACAAATTTTCCCATGACATATGGACAACAGAGAATAAATTGTGGCTGAGAAATGCTTCACTGTAAAGATTTGTGGATATAATATTTGTTTTTACATTTTTAGTAGAATAGAATATCCATTTAGAGCTTCACAAGAAAGGAAGACTTTGAAAAATGCTGCTTGCTATGTGGCATATAACTGCTAACTCCTCAAACTGTTCAATTTATGGCATCAGTATGTTCGGGCTCTCATCAGGATGCCCAGTGCTTCTGCACAGCAGTAAGGAAACCAAAGCTATCCTACAGATAGGCAGAAACCATGAATTATGGTTTGAAGATGAGAACTAAACTGAGGGCAGAGAGGAACTGAGAGCACAGACTTTTTTGCTAAACATGAACGTACGCTTATGTACTTCATTAAACTTTCTGTACTGTGATAGAAAGTAGCATTGGGTTGATCAGTAATATACATAAGCTTTTGATCAACAGCATCTCAAAGAGAACTGTTCAAAAATGTATTGGACTATAATAGATTAAAAATGCAGTACAATTATTTCATTTTCTAATAAACAGCCATGATGCACTTCATAAAATTATACATATTCTTTGAACATGTGTCCATTATCCATACAAGAAAAAATTCTTTTGAAAGTCTATCACTTCTGAAGAAAGGTTATGCTCCCTTTTGTTGGAATAAGAAAAATCTAAATAATCCATATTTCCCTTTATTGTCTTCATATTACTATGAATCACTATATGGACATAATAATGATTTGGCCCTATCCATCGTTACTCACCAAAACTTTAAATTCTTTTAAATATTTGATAATCAAATTAAATATGCCTGTAGTCATAAGGTGTTTCAAATTCTTTTTTGGGGGGGGTACCGGGAATCAAACTCAGGATGTTGTACTTTCCAGGCAGATGCAATGCCACTAAGCTAAATGTCTGGCCCTCAAATTCTTTTCAGAAATATAGTTTAACAGATTTACTATTTTATTATGAAAATCCAGGGTATTTGACCTTTCCTCACCCACTCAAATTTATTGAGGACAAATTATTAGTATTTCACATAGATCTGTCCATACATTTCAAAATTTCAGTTGTATTTTACCTATGGATTTTAGATTTTGTGTTCATTCTCACAGCAGGAAAATGCTTAAAATACATTAAATAAGAAAGAATTTTGAAGAAAACAGAATATAGCATAGAGATTAAATGTCCTCATAAATTGTATGGTTCAGTTTTAAATTTCAGTTCAATGTTTTGAATTGCAGCATTTAGTCCTAGTCCATCTACAGTTAACAAACATTATATGATTGGCTTATTTATATTTGCCATATTATGTTGTTGTTTATACTTATGGTCTCCTGTTTGTCACCTTTCCCGTTTTTTCTTTCAAAATCCTTTTATATTTTTCTATTGTTTATCCTGTTGCTTTGGAAATAATATATTTGTTATTGGATATTTAAGCAATCATTTGTGCATTTTTTGATTACTAGTATAATCTACACTAACCGACATTATAATATTCAAACAACAAGGTTATTAGTGGGATTAGCTTCATTGGTAGCATCTGAAGATCTACTGCTGTGGGAAGAAGAGTTGACCTTCGGTCTCAGCTTTAGCTCTCTGGACTCCACTAATTTCATACGAAGGCCACGCTGTCCCAATCCTGTCCCATGTAAGACTACCTGATGGGCAAACTTTGCCTGAGAACTCCCCATAGTGTGGTTGAAACAGTCCTCCACTCGATCCCTTACACATCTAATCCCATTACATGTCTTCTGTCGAGGTCCCAAAGTAACATAATTCCCTTATGCTCTTCCTAGTTTATTCAATGTTATTGTATATTTTTAATCTCCTTTTAACCTCATAAGACATTGCTATTTTTTATACAACAGTTTCCTAAGCACAAAATAAAATCCCCACTTTTTTTCTTGCATTTCATTCCTGGTTGAACCTGAGTTCTTCCATTTAAAATAACTTTTCACCTGAGGAATTTCTTTGGCACTTATTAGGCTTCTGTAGTCTTTGAATTGCAATTGTTTATCTTTCCGAAACTCTGACGCTGTGAGTATTAAGAGCGTATCTTAATTTCTAAGGAAAGTAGTTCCATCACTTTGCTTTAGTATGTGAACTGTAAATTTCTTCCAATTTACCACCCAGTTCATGTATTTTAGTTTTAGGTAATTCAAAATGACTGGTATTCTAAGCAATTTTGTTGCCAATATTAGGTATTTTAAAATTTCTAGAATATTTATTTTTAAATAAATATATGACCTTTTATTTATTTGATGATTTTTTAGCAGTCCTGCGGATCCAACTCAGGGACTTGAATATTCGAGAAAAACTCTCCACTGTTGAGTTATATTTCCAAGCCCTGTCACCTTTTTTATGCTGCATGTTTCTTACTAGTGTATTAAAGTTTGCTTTTAGTTTCTGAATGTATTGAAAGTATTTGCTTTATCTTTTTTTCCTCCTCTTTTGTTTGTGTTTTTATTTGACAAACCAAGACGTGTAAATTTGGGCTGCATATCTACAGTAGGCATTCCTACTGATTATACTTTCCAATTTATAATATTCTTGGCACTACATTTGATATTGGTGGCTCATAAGATCACCAAAATTTCAGTTAAAATTTGCAAGGTTTGGCAATGTGCCATCAGCACAAAGCAGCTTCAGAACCACGCTTACCTGTGTTTTCACTGTCAAGCAAATTTTGGCTTGATAATTTCTTATTCTATTGTCTGTTCTCTAGTATTTTTAAAGGTATTTCAAAAATTACTCCCTATTCATTCACAATTGTTTTCAGTGGAGTACTTTGTCTAAACAATCTAGCTCATTACATGATTAGAAAAGGAATTTCTAACAGTGATCCTGTAATATAGGAATAACTACAAAGATAAAAATAGAGAAAATACTAAAATATAGGAATAACTGCTCTTTACAGTAATATATGGAAGTTTTCACAGGTATTATACATTAATTTCTAGGTGCCTTAAAATTGTCTGCTATAGGCTAAACAAACTAAATGTGCTAATTTTAGTCATGAGCCTGAAGTATTTATATATTGAAATATACTAAATCCTATAGAATTTCTCACATTCAATTAATAATAAAATTTATAGGAAAACTATATTTTATAGCAGACATTCTTATTTTTTAAACTAGAAAATTGAATAATGAAAACATCTCACATATTTTACAAAGGAAATACTGAGAAACTCAAAATTTAAGGCCTAGGTTTACCGTATAATGTGCTTAAATGAGCAGATCATTAAGTAAACGTGATGATAATTAGTACATAGTGCATGCCTAGATAATATATGATGAGTTCATAGTTTACTGTATCCAGATCCTAGTGTGAAAGAGTTGGCCTAAGTCAATGAGTTGAAAAACAAGTGTTTGTTGGATAAATTATGCTTACCATGGTAAATGAGGTAATGATAAGTTCTTCCCTTCCTGTGGAAGTTCATAGTTATCATTTGACATGTGATTGGGCTTTATCTAAAAAAATGAGTCTCAAGAGAACAAGCTTGCTATTAGCAAAGGAAATTTCACTATTGAGGAGAATGAAAATAGCCAAGGTCACGCTACATTAAATATAAGGCTGACAATTTGCTGAATATGATTATAGAACTATTTATTTTAGATTTACAGTCCATTGTGCATTTCCCTAGAGGGAGGTAGGAACACATGTCCTCACCTCTATGTCCTTAATTATTCTTTCCATACATCTTTCTTTCCTGGATCACTATTTTTCTCTCATAAAAAGTTTTGTTTCTTCTGAATTCCTAGTGCCCACCTGTAAGGGTTTCCTTGTTTTTTTCATTTATTTAATAATTAATATAATCAAGTATTTACTGGGTGTCCACTAATGCATAGGATGTAGGAATCCAGTAGTTGAGCATTTAAAGCCATATGCTGTATGGTAAGTTAACTTTCTCATCAGAAAAGGGAAAATAAACATATAAATAGTAAATAAGATTGATTCAGAAAGTGAAAAAAATACTATAAGGAAAATAAGAGAGCCCTGGTAAAGAGAGTCTCAGAGTTGGGTAGTACGAAGAGGGCTTGTGCATTTGGCTGTATAAAGAAACTACGGAAAGTCTACCTGAAGAAATAAGCTATGGGTTGAGATGGGTTGAGACTATAGTGACCTGAAGGAGACAGCCGTGCAAGGAATGACTTAGACATTAAATGGAAATCATTTGACCCACACTACATAACACATCTCCTCTTCTTCCTAATCCAATATCCTCTATCATTCTGTTCTCTTAATTCAAAAGGAAAAATAATATTCCAGGAAAACAGTAGAGAGGAAACAAGTGTTTTACAACTCAAATAACAATAGAAATGTTAAAGTTTAGAGGAACACAGATATGGGAAAGGAATTTGGTTGTTTTAAGAAGACATATATGTTTTGGCTTTTAAAACTCTTAAATGGAAAATAAAATAACTCAAATCATTAACCTTGTAAACAGAATGTTGAATGTACCATCTTGCACTTATGTCCCTGTTAGACAGAGGTTGGAGACTGGGTGTTCTCTCTAAGTCCAAAGATACATGTGTTTGGAGTAGAACATGAGGGACTGAAGTCCGCCTAGGATTTTAGAAGCAGAACTACTTATATTTCCCCTTTAAACTTTAATTAGGTTCCTTTGCCCCTAAAAGTTTACACTCAGAGCAAGTGAATCTTGGATTAGTGTCAAAAGTCATGAAGCTCACTGGGACCTTTCTGAGAGAGCACAGCTATGAAACTATGAACTGTGATGCTCTCAGATTCATTTGTAAAGGGTTCACACTGTGTTTAATAATAAGCTTAACAGAATCAAATTTAAATGTGGGTTATATCAATTCTCATTTTTCTGGTCTGTTTAATTCCACATTTTGCATATTTTAGAGAGGACTTTTTTGGAGGGATGAGGTAGGAGGAATGAATTTGGTTTTTTAAAAGGCCCCTAAACACGGTGCAGAAGTATTATCTGCTGTTTGTAAGCACAAGAAGGCTGCAATCTGTAAACCACATATACTAAATGAGGTGTCCTTAAATAGAAATACATACAACACAGGGTTACGTACTGATACATTGATAAAAATGTGACCAGATACTCAGAGGAGCCTAACCTTGTGCTTTCCTTGAAGGATTTATACTGATACAGAATTCACTCATGCAATGTTTGTAGAACTTCATAGACTGCAATTTCTATAAACAAAAACAAATAAAGTTCATCTCTAGTGATCAACACTGTGACTTTATAGGGCAAATGCTTGGAAAAAACTTTTTTCAGCCAGTCAGTAAATGAGGCAGCAGTGCTTTATGAAAAATACTATTGAATATCCTATATTAATGCAAGAAACTATGGAGAACACAAAGACGATCAAAATCCATGTTTTGCCATTTAAAAACTTACAGTTTACTTATAGTTTATAGGTATATTATATGAGGTGTAATTTTTAAAAATAGTGAATGTTTAAATTTAAAGAAATTATTACAGTAAAATGCATATTGTCATTAAGCCCCCTCAAAATAGTCTCCAATACTTTGCCACTTTCTGAACCAATTCTGAAAGTCCTGTTTTGTGAGTGTCTTAGTTGTATCTTTATGGCTGCATCAACATTTTGAATCAATTTGCAACTTTTACCTGACATAATCATTTTAATTTGGGGAAGAGCTAGAAATCACACAGTGCTAGTAAGTCAGGTGGATGAGGACGTGCCATAATGTTTTTACAAGCCTGCCTTTCCATTGTTTGACACTCAGCACTACCATTTTTGGTCACACTTCATAAAGACATTCTTGAAACAAGACTTCAAGGACTGCTTCAGGCGGTGGCAGGAAGAGTGGGATAAGTTTGCTCAAAGGGAGGGGCAGTATTTTGAGGATTAATGACAATGTATCATTTTCTGTAATAAATTTTAAAAATTTAAACATTCACTGTATATTTTGATCATGTCTTGCAATGTGGATGGTAATAAAGGCTCTATTTATTTTAGAAAGCTAAACTTCTGCCCCTTGAAGTAATTACAAAAGTGGAGCTGTTACTTTTTCTCCTATTTTACTTTTAAAACTCAAATTTCAAATATATCCATGTATGCTTTTAACAAAAATTGGTCTTTCTGTGTGGTTTATACTATCAGTATTTATTGCTACAAGTAACAGTGGGATTCATTGTTTAGAAAAATAACTCAAGAGATATATTTTACTTCTCGGAATATTTCTGTGGGTAAATGTCAACAAAAGTAAGACTTTTCCTTTTGTTAAGATAACTTTTGATTCTGGTATTATGTCTTTATTTGTACAAAGTCTTTTCTCCACTGTACCATTATAGCATTGCCAATTCTTTCATATAATGCCCTTTACACTAACTTAATTACTCTTTATGACTTCCTTTGTTTCTGATTCCTTCTTATCCCCCCTCAATATATTTTCTTCAACACTAGAAACATGTACCATCTTATGATATGAGTCTAGTTATTCCAATTATTCTCCAACTGTTTCAGATGTTGGTTGCACTTGACAACTTAATCTGTTATCTAAACTGCCAAAATATCATAAAAATTTTTGACTATGTGTCATAGTGAAGCACCTTAAATAGGACTCTACAAATGATTCCAATGACTTTCAAATCATCTGCACTTCAGTGTTTAGCTGAACAAGTGAATTAAAATATTTTCCCACATTTTTTTCAGAGTTAAGAATTTAAATGAATTATTTTACTTTTTGGGTAACTTTCACAATAAAATTTAAAGAAAATCTCTCAAGATACGATTTAGTATTTCTGTGCTTCAGAGTTTAACCGGACTGTGATAAAAATTACTTCCCAAAGAATACACTTTTTTTTTATTGGGGTATGTTCTTCTCTATGTCTCCTAACCACAAGAATATCTAACTAGAGAGGCATTTGTCTACCATTAACAGTGTCTTATATGTTATCTAAAAGACAATCACTGTTAAATAAAAATGACATCAGTGCAGTGAAGATGTAAATTGTGGCCAAATTAGATCCCTGTTTCACTTTAACTGTTGGAGACACGAACCATATGGCCTCTTTTCAAATGTCTACATTGATAAAATAGAAGACTGCTGTTTCCTCAGACTGTGTCTCATTGACACACATATGAAAGAGTTCTCAGACAGCAAAGATACAGAGACAAAGGATTGTAACATTGGAGCTATTCCAGTTAACAGACACTCGAATTGAAGGAAAAATCTGAACTGAACATCTTTCTAATGAAATCATGACAACTGGATTTCTATTTTTAAGTAGAACAAAACTTCAATTATTGAGCATTATCCAAACCAGTATCTTTAATCTCTATCTTTTCTTCAATGTCCAAGTATCTAGCTTCTGTTGCCTCTTCTCTGATCTAGTTCGCACAAATTCTCTACATGACATATTTAGCCTTTTCTGCTACAAAAGACAAAAATGTTGTATCTTCTTCACTATTTCATTAATAGACATGAGGAGTATCTTTGAGGTTATATGAATGTGATTACTATGATACTGAAAGGTAGAGATACATCAAATAATGTGTTTTGTAAATGTTTATCATCAGAATGGAACCTAGGAAGGCTGGGGATTTAGCTCATTGGCAACATGTATGCTTCAAAAGCATAAGGTCCTGAGTTAGATCCCCATTACCAAGAGAAAAAAAGGGATACTCAATTAGGATACTTAATTAATGGAGAGAAATTGTAGCCCATTAAACAAAACACAGAATGTTATATTGATTTTGGATGTTCTGAATAGTTTTTGTATTGTTTATATTTGCATTTTAGATATACAATATGATGATATTCATCATTGGGAATTTGTACCTTTATATGATATATCTTGGTTCTTATTTTCTCCCCATTCCCCTGCCCTCCTATTGGCACAGCTGTGTTAAAAGCAGAGTTCTAGACACTCATACAAGAAAAATAAGAAGCAAAGTGCACATTACCAAAAAGATGTAACACCTGTTAGGAAAAAATAATAAATCCAAACATGTACAAAGATGTGAAAAAGATCTAGATTAAAAAGTTAATATCAAAATACAATTAACCTGTGGGATATTCGGAGCAATAGAATTCAAATTCTATTCAAGACACAGCATCTAAATTCAAGACACAGGCCTAAATGTCAATCGCACAGGTCTCTGAGATGTCTTCACCCTTTCCTGAAGATAAATTTGATCACACAATCAGATGAGGGTGCTGTAAATGGAGACCCAATGGCTTCCATTTCTCCATCTGCAGTTTTCAAAGAAGGATGAAGGATGGAAAAGACATAAACTAATCAGTTAGCTTTATGTCTTTCATGTCTACTTCTTTGGTTGTCTAACTTTCTAGGCACCATTGCTTCCTCAATCATTTCTCCTTCTATTTTTGTTTGTTTTTCCTGTTATTCATCTATTTTCCATCCTGTTAATTAGTCTCCTCTAATTACTTTTTTCTCTGCCTTTTTATTCTGTCTTCACAATGAGAACCTTAATAATTCAGAGTCCCCGAAGGCCAACAGAAGAGCTTCTTTCTGCCATTGTAAAGTATTAGGCACAATTATAAGTCTGTAGCCTGATTGTTGCACCTCTATTCATGCTCAGAGTTATTGTTTTTCTATTCCTAACAGAAAATGTCTAGTTTTAGTACTCTGATTGTTTGTCTTTGCAGGGATATATCTTTTGGATAATTGTATTATGACTTTATGTTTTAAAATGAAGACAGAAAGAGGAGAGGAAGATATATTTTATTTATTTCACTTAGTTTATTGGTACTTTTAAAATATACAGTACAGTTATATTTATCATGCGGATCTTGTACCTTTACATAAGAGGTCTTGATTCTCATTTTTTCTCCACACCCCTGCCCTCCCTTTACCCTCCCCTATTTACAAATACTTTGTTTCCACTTTTTACTTTTCTCATATTTTTTCTTGTCCCTTCTTTCCTTTACCCTACCCTTCCCGCTTCCTAGGAAGGTATATTTTAAGCTTGAGGAAAAATTAGCTGTACTTTAAAAAATTAGTTTACAGTTAAAAGTTGGTGATTTTTTTATCAATTAAAGTATATCTTTTCCATGAACAGTACAAGTCCACATTCTTTTTGAACATTTTAATAATAAAGTAATAACAATTCACTTGTAATGCCATTATTAAAGATCAAATATATTTTAACTTCAGTCCTTTTTAATAATTTTCTGGTTAGCTATGAATTATACCTTTTTCTAATTAGAATAAAATTGCCAACATTATATTGTCTTTATTTTTAACAGCTCTGTTTGGGTGTAATAAATATGTGATAAGCTGTACATGTTAATATGTACAATTGGAAATGTTTTGACCAGCAGATGCATTGCAAATCACAGTCATGACAATGAACGTATATATCACCATCCACCAATGCTTCCTGTCCCTCTGTTATCCTCCCTTTGTGATTCTTGCACCCACCTTCCATCACAAGGCAACTGATTCTACTTCTTGCCGCTATAGATTATCTTGCACTTTCTAGAATTTCTTATAAATTAAATTAGGCATTATGTTTTCTTTTTGGGGAGTGAGGCACTATGGATATGGCTCTGTTTGCTTTAACACTCTGATAAATACATAGTGTTATCCATTTGTGATTGCTATTTGTATTTCCCTAATGACTGGAGATTTAACATGTGCATTTTTGTCATCGATATGTATTCCTGGATGAAGCATCTATGCAATTGTTTGTTCATTTTGGAACTCGGCTGTTGTCTCCCTGTGGATTTTGAAAGTTCTTTTCATATTCTGGATGTTTTATAAATATTATTTGCAATTTTTTCTAATATGTGGCTTATCTTATTGTTGCATGTCTATTCATGCTCAGAGTTTTGAGGCTTTTTTGTGTCTAACAGAAAATGTCTAATTTTAATTCTCTGAATGTTTGACTTTGAAGGGCTCTATCTTTTGGATAACTGTATTTTTGTGACTTTTTATTTTAGTATAAAAAATGTTCTTCCTTTAAACAAAAATCTCGAAAAGAACACAAGCTAACTTTAATCAAGTCTTATTTACCAACTTTTTCATTTATACTTTATGCTTTCATGTTGCATCTAAGACATTTTTGCCTATACTGTGGTCAAATATGTCTTCTTCAATATTGTCTTCTAAATAAATGTCTTTTAATTTTAGAGTTTAAGTCTATGATCCACTGAGTATTAATTTTATTATGTGATACAAGATATGGATTGAATAACATCCTTTTACTCCTCCTCTTTCACATATGAATGTACAAGCATTCTGGTACCATTTGTTGAAAGATTATCCTTGCCTCCATTGCATTGCCTTTGTATTCTTGCTTAAAAATCAGTTGTTGGTGAATATGTGACTCTATTTCTTAGTTCTCTCTCTTTTTTTCTTGGTACTGGGGATTGAACTCAGGACCTTACATTTGTGAGCCAGGTGGCAGAACCACTGAACTAAATTCCTGGCTTCTCAATTCCCCACTTAGCTATTGTGCTAACACCCATGCTATAATGTTTTGTTTGCTGCAAATTCACATTATGGTTTGAATACATATACTGTCCACCCTCCAAATTTACCTTTATTTTTTAAAATTGTTTACCCTTGTTTTTCAAAAATTTATACCTCAAGCATTTCATAAGTTTATCCATTTCTACAGAAAGAAAAAAAAAGAATAAAAGACAAAAGATTGGGATTGCATTGAATCTACAGATTTAACAAGAAGATCAACATCTTAATGATATTGCCCATTCTGATCCATGAAGGCAGTACACCACTTTTTCTTAAATTTTCCTCACTCAGTGATTTTGAGAGTTTTCATTGTACAGGTCTTGAATATCTGTCATATTTATGTGTATAATTTTCATGTATTTATTGCTACCTTTAAATTATAAATTTCTATTCTGATTATTAATTGGCAATATGGAGGAATACAATTCAATTTTGCACATGAACCTCATTTTCTACAACTCTGATAAACTCACCAGTTATACTCTTTTTGTAATTTTTATGACTTTTCAACAAAAATGATTATATTGCCTGCAAATGAAGAGTGCTTTACTTTTTTCACATTAAGAGGCATTTTATTGATTCTTTTCCCCTAATTGAAATACATAGTATCTCTACAGGAGTAAAATATGAAAAGTGGTGTAGAAACTGAAAATATATTGGCATCTCTTTATCTTGGGGAGAAATCATTTGGCATATATTATTAAGTATGCTGTTACAAGTAGTTTTTCCATATATAGTCTTTTTAATCTTCTACTTTCTCTACTTTTAGTTTCTTTTGGTTTTTATTTCCTACCAAAATATATATTTGATTTGATCAAATAATTTTTCTGAATATAAAACGATTATATGTGCTTCTTTTATGTGTAGCAAATTATACTGAATGACTGTAAAATATTCTATTAAATCTCTGGATCAAACCCCACTGGTTTTGATATATTATTCTTTTTATATATAGTTAGCTAAATTTTAAAAAAATATTTTGCATATATTATAAGAGACATTGGTGCATATTTAAGTATTCTTATAATTTCTGCCTGATTTTACTACCAGAGTGGTGCTAGACTACCAGAATGAATTCTGAAATATTTTTGACTGTCTGAATGTCTGGAAACAATTGTGTAAATTTAATATTATTTTCCTTCTTTGACCGTTTGTTACCAAGCCACAAAAAAGCAATCTGGCCAGGTTTTGTGGGGGGCAGAATGGGAAGAAGGGAAAGATTTTAATGAAAACCTCAGTTTTTTTTGATAAAGAGAAATAAACACAATCTATTTCTCCTGGAGTGAAATTTGGAAGTTTGTTTCAACGACTCTATCTGCTTAATTCAAAATGTCAAACTTACTGGCAAAAAAACTGTTCATGATACACTTTAACTGTTCTCTTAATATCTGTAGAAGTGCTATTGATAATGCCTCTCTTATTTCCAATACAGGTCATTTGGATTTTTCCTTCCTTCCTTCCTTCCTTCCTTCCTTCCTTCCTTCCTTCCTTCCTTCCTTCCTTCACTTTCCTTTCTCTCTCCTTTTCTCTTTCTTTCTTTCTTTCTTTCTTTCTTTCTTTCTTTCTTTCTTTCTTTCTTTCTTTCTTTCTTTCTTTCTTTCTTTCTTTCTTTTTCCTAGATCTACCCTGGTTAAATGTTTTTAATTTTTATTGACCTTCTTAAAACAAGGCTTTTGTTTCATGGGGTTTCCCCCCTATGTTTATTGGTACATTAAAAGCAAACTATACACTTGTATTTATCATTGGGATATTGTACCTTTACAAGATAAACTTGTTTCTTGATTTTTTTCCCCATATCCCTGCTCTCCCTTCACTCCCTTAACCCTTTCCTATTTACAAAGGCTTTCTTTTGATTTTTTTCATTTTCCCCTTATTTTCTTTCCCTCCCCTTCCCACTTCTCCTTTAGCCACTTTCTTCCTATTTCACACTCAGTTATATTATTTGAACCTTATTTACACATTAGTTTTTCACACCAGAGAAACTATTCGGTATTTACTCATGTGTCCTATTTATTTCACTTAAGATTATAGCTTCATTGTGCATCCATTTAGCTATAAACTTTTCTAGTTTCTCATTCTTTGTGGCTGAGTAGTACTCCATCTTAAACAAAAGTCACAAATTCTTTATCCTATCTCCAGCTAATGGCCATTTGGGTTGTTTTCAAGCTTTAGTTACTATGAACTGTGCCACTCTACACATGGGGGTGCATATATCACTGTAGTATAATTTTTAAAATTTTTTGGCAGAAAGATACCCAGCAGAGGGATAGTTAGGACAAATGGGATCTCTAATCCTGGATCTTGGAGGTATATCCATAGTGATTGCCACAGTGGTTGCACCAGTCTGCATTCCAACCAACAAAGATGAAGAATTCCTTTCTCACCACAATGCAGCCAGCATTTATTATTGGTTGAGTACTTGAGAGCAGCCATTCTTTCTGAGGTGAGGTGAAATCTCAATGTAGTTTTCATTTGCATCTCTCAAATGACCAGTGAAACTGAACGTTTTTTCATATATGTATTTGTTGCTCTTACTTCTTTTCTGAAAAATGTTTATTTATTTCAGATGCCCATTTTTAAATTGTGTTTTTGTATTAGGGGATCTGATTTCATTAAGTTCTCTATATTTTCTAGATAGTAGTACTTTGGCTGAGGAGTATCTGGTAAAATTTTTTTTGCCATATTGTAGCTGTCTCTTTGATCTGTTGGTGATTTTTCTTGTACCACAAAAACTTTTTAATACAACAAGATCCCAGTTCTTGATTCTTTGTGCAAGTTCTCAAGCTGCTGAGGATTTGTTCATAAAGTATTCTCCTATGCCAAAGTCTTTGAAAGTTCTTCCTAATTTACTTTCCAGTAAGTGCAGTGTTTCTGTTTTGATATTTAGATCTTTAATCCACCTTGATTATAGATTACTGAATGGCGAAAGGTAGGGATCTAGCTTTAATCTTTGGCAAATTGAAATCCAGTTTTCCCAACACCATTTGTTAAAGAGGCTATCTTTCCTCCAGTGAGGATGGTTGGCTACTTTGTCAAGGCTGAGGTAGCGGAATATGTCTGGAGTTGTTTCTGCACCTTCTAATCTATTCCATGGATCCTTGGTCTGTTTGTTTGCCAGTACCATGCTGTTTTTATCACAGTGGCTTTGTAGTATAGGTTCAAGTTGGGGATTGTGATACTGCCTGCCATGTCTCTGTTGCCTAGAATGGCTTTTGCTATTCTAAATCTATTCTGGTTCCAAATGAATTTTTTGATTGTTTTCTCTAGTTCTGGGAAATATGCTGTTGGGATTTCAATCTGAATTGCATTTAATCTGGATAGAAATTTTGGAAGTATTACATTTTCACTATGTTGATTCTTCCCACCTAGGAGCAAGGGATATCTTTCCATCTTCTTATATCTTCTTATATCTCTCTTTTCAGAGTGCTTTAATATTCAGTGTAGAGATCTTTTGTCTCCTTCATTAGATTGATTTCTAGATATTTTTTAGATATTTTTGTGAAAGGAATTATGTCTCTAATTTCTCTCTATGAGTCTGTTATTTGTGTACAATAATGCTATTGATTTTTGAGTGTTGACTTTGTATCCAGCTATTCTACTGAATCTGTCAATTAAGTCTAGAAGTCTTTTGGAAGAGTTTTTGAGGTTATTTATTGTAGACTATCATACTGTCAGCAAATAGCAACACTTTACCTTCTTCATTTCCTATCTTTATTCCTTTTATTCTTTCTGTTGTCTAATTGCTGTGGCTAATGAATGTTTCTAGAACTATATTGAACAGGAGTAGTGATAGTAGACATCCTTGTCTTGTTCCTGATTTTAGCGTGAAGGTTTTTAGCATTTGATCATTTAGAATGGCATTGGCTGTTGGTTTTTCATAGATAACCTTTATCAGGTCGAGATACAGACCATCTTTTCCAATTTTCTGTTGCACTTTTATCATGAATGGGTGTTGAATTTGGTCAAATGCTTTTTCTGCATCAATTGAGATGATCATATGGCTTTTGTCCTTAATTCTGTTGTTGTAGTGTATTAACATTTATTGATTTACATATGTTGAACCATTCTTGCATCCCTGGAATAAATCCAACTTGGTCAGGGTGTATGGATCTTCTTGAAGATCTTCTGTAT
This sequence comes from Fukomys damarensis, assembly GCF_012274545.1. Classification (NCBI taxonomy): domain Eukaryota; kingdom Metazoa; phylum Chordata; class Mammalia; order Rodentia; family Bathyergidae; genus Fukomys; species Fukomys damarensis. The sequence goes on from NW_022900918.1 coordinate 13,405,331, forward strand.
TCTGTTTGCCAGTATATTACTGAGGATTTTTGCATCTATGTTCATTAAGGAGATTGGCCTATAGTTCTCTTTTTTGGTTGGGTCTTTCCGTGGTTTAGGAATCAAAGTAATACTTGCTTCCAGGAATGAATTTGAAAATATTGCTTCCCTTTCAATTTCATTGAAGTGTTTAAGGACTAGTGGTGATAGTTCTTCTCTAAAAGTCTTGTAAAATTCAGCACTGAAGCCATCAGAACCTGGGCTTTTCTTTGTTGGTAATGTTTTAATTAAATTTTAAATTTCATTGATTATAATTGGGGTATTTAGACATTTTATATTCTCTTCACTTAACTTTGGAAGTTCATATACATCTAAGACTCTGTCAATTTCTTCTGAATTTTCGATTTTATTAGAGTACCATTTTTCAATGTAGGTATTGATGATCCTCTGGATCTCTTTTCTATTTATTTATTTATTTACTTACTTACTTACTTACTTACTTATTTGGTACTGGGGATTGAACTCCAGCCCTTGGGCTTGCAAAGCAAGTGGCAAAACCACTGAGCTAAATCCCTGGCCCAATCCTCTGGATTTCTGCTGAATCTGTTAAGAATTCACCTTTTCATTCCTAATTGCATGCATTTGAGCCTTCTCTTTTCTTTTTTTGATAACATTGGGTAAGAGTTTATTGATTTCATTTATTCTTTCAGTAAACCACCTCTTCAATTCATTGACTTTTTGTATCATTTTCTTAGTCTCCATTGCTTTAATTTCTGCTCTGATCTTTACAATTTCCTCCCTTGTATGAGCTTTCAGTTTATTTTGATCTATTTTTTCTAGAAGGTTAAGTTTAAGCATTAGGTTGTTTATTTGAGCTTGCTCTGCTTTCCTAGTATGAGCATTCACTGCTATGAATTTTCCTCATAGAATTGCCTTCTTTTTGTCCCATAAATTCCTGTATGTTGTATTGGCATTATCATTTAATTGTAGAAATTTGTCTAATTTCTTCTTTAATTTCCTCTGTGACTCAAGGGTTGTTCAGGAGGGTGTTATTTAATATCCATATGTTTGTGAAGTTCTTGCATTTTCTTAGGCTACTGATCTCCAGTTTAATTGCACTGTGGTCTGATAATATAGAGGGTGTAGCTTCAATTCTTTTACATTTACTTAAGCATGTTCTATGAAAGAGCATATGATCTATTTTGGAGAATGACCCATGTCTAGCCAAAACATGTATATTCTTATTTTGTGGGGTGGAACACTCTGCAGATATCTATGAAGTCCATTTGTTCTAAGACTTGGTTCAGTTCTGTTCTTTTGTTGTTGATTTCTTGTCTAGCTGATCTATCTATTTGTGTCAGTGGAGTATTGAGGTCCAACAGTACAATTATATTAGTGCTTACTTCATATTTCATATTCATTAATATTTTTTGTATAGTTCAGAGCATTAGTATTTGGTGCATATTTATGATTGTAATTTCTTCCTCTTGGATTGTTCCCTTAACAAGGATGTAATAACCTTCTTTGTCTCTCTTCATTAGTTTTGGTTTGAAATCTATTCCGTCTTCAAATAAGATAGCTACCCCTGCTTTTTTCTGGACTCCTGTTGCATGGAGAACTGTTTTCCATCCCTTTATTCCCAGTCTATGACTTTCTTTGTGAATTAAGTGGGTTTCCTGTACAAAAAATATTGTTGGATTTTTCTTATGAATCCATTTGGCCAGGCTATTTCCTTTGATTGGTAAATTGAGCCCATTAACATTTATCATTATATTGAGATTTCATTTTCATGTTATTTCCTGTTTTTTTTCCCCCTCCTTCCCTTTAATTTCTTGCCTTGCCTGGTATATTTGCTCTGTTTGGCCTTATGGATTTGTGGCCTCCATTTTCTTTTTCCAAATACTGTTGAGAAGTTTTTTCTTTTTAAATCATCATTGAGTTTAGTGGTACTTTTTAGGTATACAGTACAGTTACATTCATCATTGGGATCTTGTACCTTTACATGACAGGTCTTGACTCTCATTTTTCCCCCTACCCCTGCCCACCCTTCTCCCCCTCCACCCTTACTTATTTACAAAAACTTTGTTTCTATATTTTCATTTTCTCATATTTTTTCTTTTCCCTTATTTCCTTTCCCCTACCCTTCCCACTTCCCCTACACCTTTAGCCCTTCCTTCCTATTTTACATTGTCAATTATACCATTAGGATCTTATGTACAGTTACAGGTTTTAACACCAGAGAAACTATTCAGTATTTACACATGCATGTCTTATTTATTTCACTTAGGAGTGTGGCCTCAACATGCATCCATTTTCCTATGAATGACTCTAATTTCTCATTCTTTATGGCTAAGTAGTGATCCATTTTATAGAAAAATCACATATTCTTTATTCAGTCTCCAATTGATGGGCAATTGGACTGTTTCCAAGGTTTAGCTATTACAAACTGTGCCACTATAAACATGGGTGCTCATATATCACTGTGTATGATTCTTTTAATTCTTTTGGAAAGATACCCATCAGATGGATATCTGGGTTGAATGGAACCTCTTATCCTAGTTCTTTGAGATATCTCTATATTGATTTCCATAGAGCTTGCACCAGTCTGAACTACCACCAAAAGTGGAGAAGGGTTCCTTTCTCCCTACAACCCCGCCAACATTTGTTATTGATTGATATCTTGACAACAGCCATTTTTTCTGGAGTGTGGTGGAATCTCAGTGTTGTTTTCATCTGCATCTCTCAAATGTCCAGTGATGTGGAACATTTTATCATATATTTATTTGCTGCTTTTAATTGTTTGTATGAGAAATATCTGTTCATTTCAGATGCCCATTTTGAACTGGGTCTTTATACTTGGGGGGCCTGAGTTTTTTGAATTCTTTATATATTCTAGATAAGAGTGCTTTGTCTGAGGAGTGAGCAGCCTAACTTATCTTCCAGCAAGTTTAGTGTTTCTGTTTTAATATTTAGCACAATAAGTTAGGCAGAACTCTTGACGACATTGGCATAGGAAAAGACTTTATGAACAAATCCTCAGTGCCACAGGAACTAGCACAAAGAATCAACAAGTAGGATCTCATCTTATTAAAAAGCTTTTGCACTGTTTAGAAGTGTTATGCCAGTTTCATGTTCATGAAATTTCTCAAGTGTTCTTTGTCATGGAAGTATATTTTTCCTTATCAATTTTAGAAGATAGTTTTTCAGGATACATCAGTCTAAGTTGGAGGTTGTTCTTTTTTTAGAACTTGAAATACCTCATTCCAGGCTCTCCTTGACTTGAGGGTTTGTGTTGTAAAGTCTGCTGTGATTCTGATGGGCTTTCCTTTGCATGTAATTTGTTTTTTTTTCTCTCTAATTGCTTGTTGTAGTTTATTCTTCTGCTGGGTTTCTGGAATCTTGATTATTAAATGTCTAGGTGTAGATTTTTTTGATCATGGCTAGTTGGAGTGTTATATGCCTCACTTATCTGTATGTCAAATTTTTCCCCTCTATTTTCTGTCATTAATTCTGTGAACATTTTTTATGTCATTTAAATTTTCTCTTGCTACTTCATGGATTCCTATCAGTCTCATATTATTCTTCTTTGCATCATCTAAGAGTTGTTGGATTGATTTCTGACAAACACTTACTGTTTTTGAGAGATCTCTCTTTTAGTGGCCATTGACCTCAGTCCTATCTTCTACCTCTGAAATTCTGTCTTCACATTTATCCATCCTGTTGCAAATGCTTTCTATAGAGTTTTTTAATCTTCTGGATATCTGAATCTGTTTCATGGATTCCATTTCTTTCCTATGTTGGGTATTCAAAATTTCCATTTGTTTGCTGTGCTGGGCATTCATGGTTTCCATCATGGTCCTGTGCTCATCTTTTTTTTTTTTTTTTTTTTT
>NW_022900918.1:13409285-13442321 GCF_012274545.1 Fukomys damarensis
GGCCTTTTTTTTTTTTTTTTTTTTTTTTTTTTTTTTTTTTTTTACTCTCTGTGCTGTTGGTTCAGAGTGTCCAGATGGTTGACTGTCAGACTTTCCACTTCATTTCCCCCAGAGTTTACCTTTGGTCAGATGGAAGTCTGTGTTTGCTCCTTCTTTAAATTCCTTCTCATTTCTATTTTTGTCATTGATACTGTCCTTGGTTTAATTCCTGAGTTAATATTTTGATCTTCCCAGGTAAAGCTGGTCTTCAGAATTTGAGTCTCCTGTGACATTGAGGCAATCTCATTTTCATTATACAAGTATGGTGGTGTGGTGTGCCTTTATTGCATATTTTTTTCACTTTTCCAGTGGTCTTCAATTTTCATCTAGGAGGCCCTTTTTCCATTGTTCTTGGGGGTTGGGGATAGGGACACTACTATGTTGGTGCTCATGTGGCTGGCCTCCTGTTTCATGGATTAAAAAAAAAAAAAACCCTTCCACTCCCTTCTTTATTTCATTCATTCTGTTTGCCTTAGATTTCCTTTCACTTGTTTTTCCTAGAATCATAGGGTTAAAGCTGAGGATTTTTTTTATTTTTTTTTTAATGCATGTTCTTTTCTAGGCACTTAGTCATACAAATTTACCTCCAAATACTCTTCTAGCTGAATCCTACAAACCTAAATATATTTTACTATTATTTTTATTCAATTTCAAATATTCTTTTTCTATTCACTGTTTCCTTGACCCATATGTTACATAGAAGAATAAATGTATTTTCCAACTATTTGGAGTTATTAAATACAGCTAGCTTTAATGTGCTGTATTAAATATTGTGGAATGTTTAAGCCAGGTTAAACATCTATCTCTTCAAACATTTACCACTTTCATGGTAAAATATTGAAAATTTTTCTTTTAGTTTTTGAAACATATATTAAATAATGGTTATCTACATCCACCCAATTGTGAATGGTATACCTAAACTTTTAAATTTTACTTGTTTGTATTATGTATAAGATACTAATAAAAAATACAAAAGCTCTGTTTTTAATTCTATGAACAAAATATTGCTGGATGTGGTGGCACATGTCTGTAATCCCAGCACTCTGGAAGCTGAGGCAGGAGGATTGCTGTGAGTTTGAGGCCAGCCTGGGCTACATAGTGAGTCAAATGACAGCCTGAACTACATACCAAAACCCCGCCTCCAGAAAAGAAAAAATTTATATGAACAAAACAAAATTTCATAACAAAACAGAGGAAAATCTTTGGTTAATATACTGAATATTATGATATTAAAAGAATAGCAAAAATGTCACTCAGAACAAGCTTTAATATCACATCATGGTTTCTCATATGAGAAACTATATATATTCATAAATGAGAGAGAGAGAGAGAGAGAGAGAGAGAGAGAGAGAAATGAGTTAGATAAAAACAATGTAGAAAGAAGTTCAAATAACTCCCCAAATTATCTATTCTGTTGCTTCAGAAATATTTTAATGCTAATTTGTTTGAACTATACTACTAGTTTATTTTGCTCAAATAAAAGAAAGTTTTGCCATTTTCTTTATTTCTTCTTTGTATAATACAATTTTCTTTGTTTATGGCTAGAATGTCCTCATTTTATCATATATAACCTAGGGGCCAATGATCAATCTTTCCCTCCCCACTACTTTTCACCATTCTACTCTCAACTTCCTCATAATTAATCTGCATACATGGGAAAATATATTTTACCAACACCAGCTTGTGTCAATTACACAATTTTCAAGTCTTGTTTCCCTTGCTGATTTTCTGTGTTTTATTTTTATTAATCACCAGAATACAAATGAAGGAAATTCTACCCATAATTCTGAATTGATTTATTTTCCTACAGTTCTTATCAGTTTTGCTTAGGATAACATAAAGCTGTAATTTGTGCATGAATGTCTACAGTTATGTCTTTTTGATGGCTTGAGTCTTTCATCATCATAGAAAGACATCTTCTATCTCTGGTAATAGTCATTCCTATTAAATTTACTTGCATATTTGTATTAGTGTTAGTGTATTTTCATATATGTGATAACTTTCAGTCTCTTGGTATGTTTATATGTAAAGTGAGATTCATGTAGGCCTTGTTTAGGTCTTGTCTTTTTGTCCAAACTTGCATATCAGAAAACATTGCTCAAAAAACACTGTTGTAAGTGGATTTGTAATATTTAATAAAAATGAACATTTTATTATATTATTGTATTTTTACTTTATTATTTTCATGAAATTATATATCTAGAATATATTTCTGGACATGGCATAACTGAAATGAAATGATTAAATATTGTATTAGTTTCATAGGACTACCTTCACAAGGCACCAGAAACTGAATACTTTAAATAACAGAAATTGATTGTCTCACATCATTGGAGAATGGAAGTCTGAATGCAAGGTGCTAGAAGGTTTAATTCTTTCTGAAGACAGTAAAGGAAAATCTCTTCCATGCCTCTCACTAACTCCTAATGACTTACTATAATCTTTGACAATGCTTAGGTGATCTATGCCTCTCTCTTCACATTGCATTCTCATCATATGCTTGTCTGTGCACAAATTTCCCTTTCTATAATGACATCATATTGGAGCATGGTCTACCCTATTATAATATGAACTTGTCCAATTACATCTTCAATGACTATATTTTCAAATGAGTTATAATGACTATATTTTCAAATGAGTTATACTGAGCAATACTGGGGATTAGGCCTTCAATGTGTGAATTTTAGTAGGACACAATTCAACTCATAGCAAATATATTTAGGCTCCTGTCTCTATATATGTTCTCTCTCTATATATATATTCCCAATTGATTCTATCAAATAGGACATATTTGCGTGGAATTTAGAGAATTTGCAAAAAAATTTAAAGAATTGCCAAGCAATATGTTTTTCTCCATAATAAAGTATTGTAAATCACCAGCTTATAGTATGTATACTTATTTTTTGATGCAGATTTTATAAACTTGCAAATATAACATTTTGCTACTCCCCTTCTCTGATCTCTTTAGGATAACTCTGGCCCTATCTAGATTAGATATGTATTTTCCTTTTCAATTGCCTATTGATCTTCCTTTCTGAGTGAACTTTATACATCTTATTTAATCTACTTTTTTTCTAAAATGATTTTATGGGTAAATGTTTAAAAATCATGAGTGCATTTTCTAAAAGAGAATAAACTCTCAACAAATGTAGTAGGTTGTGCCTTTCCCAAATAGAAGTGAACTCTATCCACAAATGTATTTTAAGAGTATTTGTCTTGCTGTCTCTGAAGCAATTAGCAAACAAAGAAAAATATACCAATTAAATCCTCTCCATATTCACTGCATATTCACATTTCATTTAATTTCTTTTCTTTCTTTCTTTCTTTTTTCTTTTTTTCTTTTTTGTACCAGAGATTGAACTCAGGTCCTTGTGTTTGGGAGGCCGGTGGCAGAACCACTGAGCTAAATCCTTGGCTCACATTACATTTCTGATAGCATAGCAAGATACAAGCATAACCTAAAACTGAATTTTAAAATGTCAGAATTTGCACAATTGTTTGGTAAAGAACTGGCTTATGTAAAGATTTGTGACTGGACATGAATGAAAGTATTAATCCTGGTAGAGATAGATGGGGATGGCAAGAATGACACCTTTATGAGATAGTCTTCCCACTTCCTTTCACTTCATCTCCCACTATATAACTGTCAGTGTATAGTCACTTTCCCATACCTGGGACAAAATACACAATATCCACAATTTAAAGGAGGAGGAATTTATTTTGGCTCACCGTCCTTGGTTGGCTGGCTTCAGGGCAGAAGTATCATGGTGGATGGTCCTGGCAGAAGATAGCCACTCACATTGTGGTAGCCAGGATTCAAAGGGAGAAAGGAGGAGCTAGGATAAGAATATATCCTTCTAGGTCACACTCCCATCAGGAGCAACCTTCAACCAGAACCATCCTAATAGCACATGCATGGATGAATCTATTGATGAGTGTAGCATGCCCATGACCCAATCACTTTCCAAATATATGAGGTTTTGTGGGACTTTTTAGATCTAAATTCTAATAGTGTATCATTACTAATACCATCCTATTAGTGAGTCTGGGGAAAATTAGGTTACCAAGACAATAAAAAATAATTTAGATCACTATTCAGCAATATTTAATAATTATTCTGTATCCTTTCCCAAAATAGCTTTAATTATTTAGTGGTTTAAAAAGGATATTGATTGCTCTGAAATTTAAATGATCAAAAATGATGAGAAAAAATAGAGAACAAGGCAGATACATGATAATATAGCACATTTTAGGGTCATATTTAAAAATTGGGATTTTTGTCTAAATATAATGAGTAGTATAAACATATATAAAGTAAGTGTAGGACATAGTAATTTTATTGCTATAAGAAGAATGAATAAATGACATAAAAGAGAAAGCTGTGAAGTCAAGATGAGAGAGTGACCTAACAAATATTACCCTTTTGTGGGAAAGGGTTGATAGGGATTAAACTCAAGGCCTTCAGCATGCTAAACACACGCTCTATTACTGAACTACATCCTCAGTCCAGGATAGTGGCAGCAACTGAGATGGGGCAAAGAATATAGTTTCTGGGTATATTTTTAAGGAGTAGAATCATGACCCATTTTATAATTTGATATAGCAAATGAAAAGAGGGAAAGTAAGCTCTCAAGGATCATTTTCTTATACCAGCAAGATCAGAGTAAGGATAAGTTTGATCAAAAGGTTGAGAATTAGGTTTTGGATATACTAAGGAATTGAAGTTGACTGACACCAATGAGATACCAGAAGCTGATTACAAGAGTCTAGAGACTACAGGAGTAACTATAGTTGGGAAACCACCTTATAAATGTTATTTTAAAACATTTGATGTAGCATTATTATAAAATAATTTAAAATAACTACTTTTTTATAATTTTATATAAATATGCATTATTCATCTTTCCTGTCAATACCTGACACCCATGATTTAAAGGGAAGAGCAGTTTATTTGGCTCATGACTTAAGAGGTTTCAGTTCATCATCAATTGGCTTCAAAACAAAAATATCATGGTAGAAGGGTACAGTTTATCCGAGCTGCTTCCTTTAGGGCTGCTGAGAAGCAGAGTGCAGGGGAACAACTTGCCTAAGAGATGTACATTCCAGAGGCATGCCCCTATTGGATCACTTCCTCCAACTGGGCTCCACTACTATTGGCACATGAAGATATACACATAGGAATCAATCTATTGCTAACTATATAACCCCATGATCCAATAACCTTTCCAGGAGTCTCGTAATCCAGTCAAATTGACAGTTAAGATTAACTGACACAAAATGTACATATAAACATATTTTTATTTATAAGAACAACTAATACAGACTAATTCACAGCAAATCAGGCAGTGGGATTTTCCTTTTTTATACTTTATCTTTTAATGCAATTGGTAACTTTCCTTGTACAATAAAACCTAAAGGGAAATCCTCCTCTAGATTTTAAGGACAGACGTGAATGCCAAGTTTGTATGAATATCTTAAAGGACATTTCATGAAATATGCTGTTACAAACCATAAAAAGTTGAAGGGCTTATTGCTCTAATATAAAGCCAGCATTATTCCATTAGTAGAAATCTGGTAATACATTCTATAAAACATAACAACCCAATAAAGGATGCTGCTTTCAATTGCTTTCCCCTGCACAATTTTATGTTTGCAGATTTTTGTTTATTCTCCTCTGTTTAGTAAAATACATTGGCAATAAGCTATTACATAATATTTGCTTATTATAAAAAGCCAGAAAAAAAATCCTCTTTCTACATGGTTTACTTTAGTGATTTATTCTTTCCTTTTCATCCTTAGATTCTGATTGAAAACCTCTAAAATCTACTTTGAGTTCCATCAGGAAGAAAAAGACACACTGAAATTAGCAGTTTTGGTAGATTTATTTTTCTTCTTCCTTTCTTCTTTCCTTCCTTTCTTTATGATGTGCATGCTAACTTGCCTGACTATTAACCAGGGAAAAGATATTTATTCTATGATACCTTTAAACCTCAAAATATTGCAATTTTGACTACGTATAAAGTTACCCATGTATATCTTTGAAGGTCACTTTTATTTCTCTGGATAAATATGATTGTACAATAATCAGTATTTTCACAAATAGGTTTGGCAACAGGAAAAAGTGATAATTTATCAACATACTTTCACTTTTGTTTACCTACTGGCTTTCATTCAACAACTACACCTAATTTGGAATGGTATTTGGAAAGTTGTTCATAGTAGAAATTCTAATTATAGATCCAATGGCAGTGGTAATATCAGGAAATATCAGTACGGTATTTAGAACAAGGGACACATGAAGCTTATTCTATGTCTGCTTTGAAATGTTTGGACATATTTAAACAGTAAGTAATATTTGAATTATAGCAATGGAAACTGATTTTTTTCCAGTTCAATTATTACAATTTAATCAGTACCAAACTGACACTGAAAGGAGTTTCAAAAATCTGTCTAATCTCTTCTGTTTCAAATATTCATAAAACTATACTATCCTATGCAAGTGAAAATTCTGTTCTTAAATTATGATATCAACATTGTTTCTTAACTTTTTTCTTTCCACTACCAGGGATGGAACTCAGGACCTGGAGCTTGTGAGGCAGGCACAATGCCACTTAGCTGAATCCCAGGCCCTATATCAACATTCTTGAATATCTCCATAAGTGGCAATTATACAATCTCCTTTCATTTGCTGTTCCGGAGGTTCAGTTAGGATATTTCCCTTCTTATATGTTGTGACTTCAATTGACTCATTCTTGATCTAATTTTAATGGTGTCGCATCTTTCAGAATCTAATCAGAATAAGCTCAAAACCAAGCCAAATAAGACCAGTTAGTATATCAAGAGGTGTGCAAAAACTTTTTCATAATGCCTTTCTCAGCTTTTATAGGAAATGCATCTTAATTGGATGTTCAGCAACTGTCAACATTAGTAAGTAAGAAATTGTTACAAACTGGTGTGATACTTTATGATTCCACTGTAATTAGATAGTCTCCAACTTTAAAACTATTCCTGCCAATAAACAGATTTGTGTTGGAATAAATCTGTTTCTGGGGAAACTTCTTCTTCTGGATAAGAAGGATGTGAACTAGACATTAGAGAATGTGAAAAGTTCAAAAAGGTAGAAATTCTGAATGCCATTTTGTTCAAGGGTGTCATGATAATGGGGAGTCATTGTTGACATCCCTTAAAAATCTATTATTTTATTCTAGTCCTGTATCTGCATCAGCCTTATTATTTATTTCTTCCATTTCTATTATACTTTCCTGATTCTCACTGTCAGCCTACCTCATTTCTCACATTAACTTATTGCTAATTTGAAAAACTCTTTCAGGATTTTGCAATTTGGCAGTAATGTATTGCTGTGTAAGGGTATATAATCATGTGCTTGCCACTAACAGCAGCCCTTGTCATAATTTACTAAAAGAAAACCAAGAGGAAAAATTTTGGAAATTTGGTCACCAAGACAAGATTACATACATTAAACCTTTTCCCAAAGTTGTTCGTATACATTATCTCAAATATCATTCTTTGGTAAGTTGAAATTTTCATTAATAGTGGTGAGAATGCTAAGTAGAATGCATAAGCAAGGAAGAAAAAACTTTTCATATTTATATGATATAATAAATATCATATCATATTATATTAATAATTATACAAAGAGTCTGTATGATATACATATGGACACAAGCATTTCAAAAGACATCTTAAACAATTACTGTTATAATTTCCCTTTTAAAGACACAAATAAATTATTTCCCTTTCTTACGTTAAATACAAGTAACAAAATTTCCTTTCTTACTGTAAACAGAAATCATTTGCATACAACTTCCCTGGAGAAAGTCTTAGAAATGGCACACCAATTCTAAACTCACAGAATGAGATCATATGATTGTCAGCAATTTGACTTCTGACCATCATGTCATTGTAAATGAGATGCCTGCTTGACTGACTTTCTGAGATGGGAACTGGCTGTACAATGGTTAGTTACTCATTGCACTTTAATTGTTTCTGGCTATCCATAATACAGGAATAAAATTGTTATAAATATTTGCTAATGGACTAAAAACAGATGAAAGATATTTTATTCTTGTAGGCATTTTTGATATATACTATGTGTTGACATTAGAGGGGAAAAACCCCAAAATTCTCCTATGAAAATCTCCTTGGGCTAGTCTATTAAAAAATCTCAATTAACAACTTTAATGTTATCTGTATTCACATTGCAAAGATACTCTACATTACAGTACTATTTTCAGTTTCCAATATGTCTTTGATTTTTGCTGCATAAAGATGTCTGTTGTGCATCTTAGCAAAAAACATTCAAATTGTTTAAATTATTTCACTGAAGAAGTATGCAAAAGGAATCATTTAATATGCATGTATGTTAAATAGTTTTTAAATTTAAGTAAAATTAAAAATGTGCATGCATATTAAGGTAGTGATAATATATATTATATATAGTATATATTATATATATATGTGTGTGTATAATGGATGTTTTTGCATTTCAGGAACTGAAGAGCAGTTAAGGTCTGTTTTAATTTCATTTATCAGGATTATCATGTAGCAGCCTGATAATTCCAATCAGCTACTGGATAATTTTAAAGATTATTTATTTCTTCTCTCATATTTTTCAAATTTTAAAATTATTTAAGAGTTTTTTTGTTAAGAAGACACTAAGTGCAAAAGGAACTAAATAAATGTTCAAGAACTGTGCAAATACCTCCCGGCTGCTCCCTGATTTTGCTGTGGATCATAACAGAAATCCCTCCCATTTGCATTTAGATATGATTCCTCAATGAATCAGGCACTCCTTGTCCTACTTTGGAGTAATATTTTAGTTCCTTAGATTTAGGACAAATAAGTTCTTTTCGGAGTGGAAATACCATAAAACCTCAGTTCTCAATGTATTATATTTATGTTTTTATTTTTGATTATTCATATAGAAGTGTCTTTATATTTGTTTTATTATTGGACTTCTTCACAAAACTTATTTAATTCAAAATAGTCCTGAAGTCTTCTTTTTGTTCTTGGTATCTATGTGACATCAAATGTGAGTATATACATGTGGAAGGCTAAAGACCTTATTAGCTGAAATGAAACTTGGTACTTTGTTCATTCCCTGTTGTGTTTTATTGACTCATAAAAAATTTAGGCCCAATGGCTGCCGATAATTATTTAGCCCACATTCTTATATTACAAATGAGAAAATGCACTCAGGAGTTTTGATTGGCTTATCTAAGAAGATGCATAAAGATGGGGAGCAGCTATCATATAACTAACAACATATTCTAATGCATTTTCCACCATTCCAGATCACCATTCTCCTGAAAAGGGTTATTTTCTAATAGGAGTTACTCTTGGATCCAACATTATTTGATCAAGTTATTTTATTGAAGTTTTCAAACCCTATGAAAGTTCTGCAATGTGAATATTTGGACATCTCTCTGCAAAGTTTAGTTTCATCATAAGATGACAAGTCAGCTCAGAGGCAGCTGAAAAAAACAGCCCTCATTAGAATTCTCTGCATGGTACCACAGAAAGCCACTGTTTTAGATAAGTCTATAAATGACTAGAATACAATGTCACAACTTTGAGGAGTGAGACATTTACTTACATCACAGTTGGCTCTTGTCCCAAAGCATAGTCTAAATCTGTGGATGAATGCAAAGGATAGACTTTGAATTGGACATTTTAAATTGTCATTGTTAGATTGGAGTTTCAATTCCATGAGATTCTGGCAAATTGACTCAATACTATGTATTATCATCCAACAAGCAGGACCAAGAGCTAGCAAAATATGAAGAATGCCTATGGAAACATTAGAAGGTAAAATATGTTATTCTAGATGAACATTTTTCCAAGTTATTTTTAATAGTAATCATCCATCCCAGAGAGTTAAAAATAATAAAAAGCTTATGCTCTTTGATATTTGACTGTGCATGATTTCAGCGTGCAATAACATTTTTCTTCCTATTTGTCAATTTATAAAAAGCAATTTTTATGGAAATAAGGTGTATTACTATTCACTTTTCATGAGAGGATTAGGACATTTAGATTCCATTTAATACCTTAGACTTTAAATTAAGACTAATGATATATCTGTTTGTTAAACAAAAATGTCTCTGCTTCTGAGTTGCTTTTGAAAATACTACTTTTGTCTTTCTTCGAGGATGAGTGAGGAAGTAATTTGTACAAGCTGTTATCTTTTCCCTCATTTATCTATATTCACTGTTGAAATTATTAGAATTTCAATATTTAATAATGAATTATTTCTGGCTAATATATAAAATAATGCTGTGTAATTGGATTTCCATACATGTCATTTGTATATATTTTAAAAATAGTTTTTGAAATGTCTCATGTTAATGTAAACCTAAAGCTAATTTTGTGTAATTTAATATTTATTATTTCTAATTTAAGACCCTTCATAATTATAAAAATGAAGCCTCATACCTCACAATAGATGACACATATAAAATAGCTATCAAAATGTAAAAATAAAATAATACAGCACAAGTTAAAGAAGCAAACTACCAAGCAAAAAGTCAGAAAAAAAATAGTGTCCTAAAAACAGTTTCATTGAATATTGTTTAAATTTTATTTTCCCAAATGCAAGAGGAAAGAGTATTTAAAACAATTCCATAGTGAATTGTCACCAGCACTCCCCCAAATCTACATACTGGACACTCTTCTAAGCAATTACAGGCATGAAGTAGTGGCCAGAGGCACATTGCTTCAGACTTAGGCCAACTGGAAACAGACAGGGTCAGGTCTTCTTGCTTAAGTGGAGGCTCTACGATCTCTGAAGACAGCTTGGAAATGAATTACGGTAAAAAAGAATGTAGATTTGCTGGAAGGACAGATACTTCTTTCCTCCTGCTTTTGTGAGTTCTTGTCATTCTTCTTGATAAGCCTTGCTCCTCCAACAAGCTTATGCTCCAGACCCAAGGGGAGGTAGAGATTTGGGAGACTCGGATGCACACCTGAATATTAGCATTTACCAGAGTGTGTTTTAATTGATGGTTTATGTTTCTATTTTTTGTATCAGAAGTTTTATCTATAATTTTGATGTTTGATATATAATAAGAGATAGATTTCAGACATAGATTTTTATGAATAAATAAATGAAAAGACACTTCAGCTAAATCCTGAAGACTGAATAAGATGAGAAGAAATACAAAAAAGTGACACCCAAAGCAGTGGCATACATGAAAGTCTGAAAGCAAAAAAAGAGCATGGGGGATGCAGAAGAGAAAACATTTCCATATGGAAGCTTAATGTTCATTTTGTCACATATGTATTAAATTCAGAACCATATGGTATAGGCTTTTCTAGGAAGTGGCAGATGAAGAAAGAAAGCTTAGAATTATAAAAGACAATGCTGGTTGCCAATCTAGTACCCTTTCCACCCTTCCTCCTTGGAGTGACACTCTGAGTTCATAAATTCACTTGTATTTAATCTTATGCTTTGGCAATTATTTATACCAAAGCTAGGAGGAAAGAAGTAGAGGAGGGTCTTGTTATCTTAAGGTAACCCAAGTGAGTTCACTCCCTTTGCCCAGATTGATGTGGACCTCACAAGTAAGCAGAAGTCCAGCCATGTTCCTATGAGTGACAGATGCTTCACTGAGTCACACTGATCTGTCACTCCCCACTAACTGACCTAATCTCGGGCTTTATTACCACAAGGTAATTATCACCTTTTGAGCAAGTGCTTTGTACACCTCAGGCACAAGGGCCTATGAAAACAGTGTTTGTTGTAGTGAGGAGGTCAGAAGTAACTTAATTTCTGGGTAACTTTCTTCAATTTTTATTGGCTTTCCATTTTGTTCAAAAGAATCAACCACTCATTGACTCAAGTGAATACAAAGGGATAAAACTGATCTATTACCTGTGGTGTAATTAAAAATGAGACATACTGAGAGAGAGAGAGAGAGAGAGAGAGAGAGAAGCAAACAAATTCTTGCCTCATCTATTGTCGAGATGGATGTGGCTTTGATTTTAATGAATCCACATAGTAAATGCTTGGCTCTTCCTGGATGTCCATTTCAGCCACGAGCTGATACACATTGGTAAACCATCAGGGTACAGGGCAGAGGT
Organism: Fukomys damarensis; assembly: GCF_012274545.1. NCBI lineage: Eukaryota > Metazoa > Chordata > Mammalia > Rodentia > Bathyergidae > Fukomys > Fukomys damarensis. Next base: position 13,421,427 of record NW_022900918.1, read on the forward strand.
GAATCTCAGCATGAGCTAGAGTACAGTTTTACCCACTCTCTTCCTGATAGGAACAAGCCCTCTCAGAGTGCTCTGCCTTTAGCACTAGCCCACATTGGTACCAGCTTCTCACAGGTTCTTTTACCTGAAAGTGATTTCATCACAGGAAGCACTCAGCACACGTGGACCTAACCCCTACCCCCAGGACACCCAGATGCTCTCCCATCAGGCCAAGATTGCTTCCACATGTGTCATTTCTTGTCCTCCAGGTTCCCTCTAGTCATAGAGCTCTTCCCCGCAAAGAGTCTTAGGCCTCATTTCTTGATTTCTTTCAATATACCTAAATGTTACACTCTCAAGGAAACTTCATGTCTTTATATAAATTAGCAGCCTGTCACTCTGACACTTCAACTGAATTATCATTACAACAGCCTTGCTGCTATGTGTCATTATATTTACTCTGGATTTGCTCCAACTAGAGTGAAAAGCGTCAGAGGGCCAGGACCTTATCATTCTCTCCTTGAAGCTCAGAAGTGTGCTTGGCACAAAGTTGACATTCAGTAAATATTGTTGAATAGACAAATAGATCTTATTGACTACCAACATAAAATATATAAAGCAAAATCAGTTATAAAAACAATCAGTATATATTCTAAACCCCTGGATCCTAAATATTGCTATATATGCTTGTGGTTTCTTGAGAGATCACCCCTTTATTTTGGATGATCTCTCATGTCACATACTCTGCCTCTAGTTTCTCATGGTCTCTGAGTAACTGGTCATAACAGTGACACACTTAGGACTCAGGCAGTCTTTGCTGCATTGTCTCAAGATGAAACAACTGAATCTACCTGAGAGTTCTCCTTGGTATGCCATCCAAATGTCACACTTTGGAGAGCCATGAAATATCTAACAAATGTATGAAAATTTCTAGGCTCTTATTTTCTGTAGTCCATTCTGCCTCCAAGCTGCACTGTTATGTCTAGCTTTGAACTGCAAGTAACTGACTCAGTTATGCCGGAAGTATTTGCTCATACTAAGTTACTAAGTGAGCAATACAGATATAACTCAGTATTTTGAAAGGGTGGCAGAGATAACATTGAAATCACCCTACTGACCATTTCCAATGGCGTCATGCACAAAATCTTACTCTATCGTGCAAAATGACTCGGGTTTCTCTGATTTCTGCTCCTGTAGTTGTCCACATAAAAACCAAAATTCCCAGTACAAGAAAAGCCTTTTTTTTAGTAAAAGAATAGATTGGGAAGACAGCGGTCCTAGACATGTATATAGGAAAGCTTCATTCCTGCATATTTATATAGATAAAGAAGTGGTATATGACAATTGAAAAAATTTTAATTTTAATTTTAATAATACTGAAAATAAAAATAAGTTGAAAGTTACCCACATGGCCATCGTGAATAGACAAAGGTCATATGTGAACAGACAAATAAAATAGAAGGCAAATGTCCACTCAGACTCCACTACATTTTAGATATGACACTGTTTTGTGTTGAGAGGATTGAGACAGTCTCATTTTGTAGTGCAGGTTGAACTTGAACTCACAGTGCAGCCCAGGCTGGCCTTGAACTTGCATGATTGTCCTGCCTCAGTGTCTAGAGATTATACGCATGTGCCACTACACCCAGCTGACTACTTTTGTGCTTTGGTGAGGTGCCAAGTTTTTCTAGGCTAATGCAGAACTTTGCATGCTTCCATAAAAATTCATATGTAGTTTTTATACAAATGTTAAGCACATTACACAATTGGCCTGCAAGATTTTCTTCCATTAACAGTAAATCACCAATATGTATTTTTCTGTAGAGTACATGCAGTCTGTTTTCATGTGGGTGCAGTGTTTCCCTTTCATGAATGCTTTATGGTTTATTGAACCACTCTTATCACAGCTCCCCAATCCCCTCAGTTTTTCCAAAATTTGGTAGTACTTAGTCTGTGATGATCATATCTTGTTTCCAAACGATTTCTTTTTTTCCACATAAAATTTAGAATAATTTTTAAAGGTCAAAGAAAAACAAATCTCACTTAAAGTGGCATCAAAAGTAAGGTAGATATTAATTTGAGAATAGAATGGCAAGTTAAAACACTGTCTTCTCATCCAGGAGCAGAGCATGCTTTTGCCTGCATTCATACTCAGACTGTTTGATTGACCTTTCGTCCCTCAAAAACATTCAGTAGTTTTCATCTTAAATGTCAGTCTTGAGCAAGAATAAATAGAGTTAACATGTATCACGTGAAGTTTTGCAATTCAGCCCATAAACTAATTTCTAGGTAAAAAATAAAAAGAGCTGCTTTTGTGTTCCTATATCTCAAATCATTTCAGTTATTAACATTTTAATAACTTTAAAGTAGCACCAACTTTCTCATTGCCAATGTTTCATTCAGTGATGCAAATAATCTAAATTTTCAGAACCACTTTTTCCTTCTGGGAGGCTCAATACAGCTATTAAATTTTTGAATAAGCTGTGCCATCTAAAATATGGATAGTATTTTTCCTAAATTAATTCCTTTCAACAGAGTTTGCTTGTTGGATTCAAAGTTTTCAACATTTCTTTAAAATTGAGTCTTCTTAATGAACTAATGAAGTGTCAGCCAAGGCACTGATCATAATTGATCTGAAAAAAGAAAAACATCTCTGTGCTCTCTAATGTTCACAGAAAATGTTCACTGGAGGCAGAAGCTGGTCATTTGTCACCTACGTTGTAGCATATTTTTTTCCACACTAGACCATTTCTGGCCTCTGGATTGCTGCTATGAGAAATTTCTCTGAAGTTATTTTGCTTGAAGTTAAAGTACATTAAGTTTTGTTTTCTTCTTGTACCTTACAACCTGCTGGAAAATTTAGAAAACCAAGATAATGATATCAGATAGTTGTCTGAAATAATCAATATAAACAAATTTTCCAGATAAATTTTTTAAAAATATTTTGCCTTTGCATAAAATATATTTTTCCAATATGAAAGTACTGCACTATAGAACAGCTGGAATTATGCTGTTTTTCATACTTTTTGCCAACAATCAATACAGAAAAGAAAGTAATAAAAGATTTTGTTTACTTACAAAACTTCAAGTGCATATACCCTATTCAGACAATAAAAATCCTCAGTAATTTTATCATTTAAATACTGTGTCTGTCATACTTTAGCAGACATAAAGACCATTCTATTTGTTTTAGTAAGAAGGAATTTAATAGATGGAATGGAATACTTAAAAACTTATTAATAGGGTTAGGGCATAATGATCAAAGGTTGCCAGGGATACTTTCAGGAAATCAGAAAGTGTGGCAATTAAGGAAAGTGTCTGTACAGCTTTCAGTAGCCTACAATCTGAAGCAGGTGATTAGCAGTGCGCAGAGGTCTGTAATATTGATTATTCCCAAAGCAGGCTGTGAAGAGTTAACCCCACAATTGGCTGTTTACAGAAGTGAGTCTAGCTGAAGCCTACTTGCTGAGGTGAGAGTAATTCACACCCAGATTCTGTTCCCACAACTAAAACCTTCAGACTAGATTGACAATGTTCTAATTATAATCACATATTTTGCCTATTCTGCTCGTAATTCAAGAATGTTTTCTCTTGTCCTTTATGAGCCTTGTTTACATTAATTTCCATAGGAAGCACATGTTGCCTTTTCCCCAATTGATTGCCAATAAAAGTCAGTGCCTGGGACTGTCCAATTCCTTTGTTGGTTGCACTGGCATTGGTCATCCTGGCACCCCGCTTTCTCTCTCTTAGTTCTCCCTCTTAGTGTACCTTTTACTCAGGCCTGTATCGTACACTGGCAAGTGGGTACTGGTACCTGACGACAAGAGTCCTTGAAACAGTGAGGATGGTACATACCTTATGTCTATGGTCAGACAGGACAAATAAATAAACAGAATTCAATTCTGCTGTTCAAGTGTTTCATAGAGGACCCCTATGTTAGAATTAAATTTAAATTCTGTAGCAAAAGAGTCTAGGAAATGCAGTTTTTTGGGTGCTTCAGATAGTGAGAAACAAGGAGAATGTTACAGGATGGAAGTGGTGTACAATATGAACAGAGAATCATTCACTCAAATGTTTACTAGCATAATTCCTAAAACTGAAGTTTTCCATTGGAGACCTAAGGTACACACATTTATTTCAGGTTTGGTAAACATTCAGGTCCCTTTTAAAACTCATCTGGATACCACCACCACAGTTTTGAAATAATAAAATGCTAAATTGTAATGCTTCCTCAGCTGGCAGCCCATGTTAGCATCACACTCTTAGTTGTTTAAAACCTCCTTTCATAACTGAACCCAGTGGAGCTGACTTATGCCCTCTCTGCTTTCATTTCCTTCTATTCAGAAAGTGAGAGAGTGAGTTATAAAATTTGGTGAGCACATCCCATAGTAACTAATCAAATAAATACAACGAAATAAATATTCTCTTGGGCCACATTTCTATACAAGAAGATTAATGTGTTTTCAATATGGCTTGGTGGTATTTTGATAACAGAAACTCTTGTCAGTTTTATTGAATCATTCATGAAATCGATTTAAATCTTGTAGAGAATTTCCCCCATCTTCAAAGGCTTAATTTGGTTATTTGTAGATGGACTTCATGCAGTTTTCAAAATATATTATTCGTCTCCATTTTAATGAGCCCAGAGGTTTGTATAACCTTGGATAAATTCCAGCAATGTCATTCTGATCAGTACAGGACACAGATTTTGAGAATTTTAGGCAGCAAGTATCAATTTATACCCCCAAAATTTCAGTTCCTTGATTCTTATAAAATGATTTTGTCTTGAACAATAAATATTTATTAATATAAAAATCTCCACTGGAATAAAAACTTTATTTGAATGCCTTTTTTCCCTTCAATCTTTAGGGGAAAAAATGTAAATAAATGTAGACAAACTTCTAGCATAGAAAAACTAGAAGTACTAACATATATTTAAAGAGGAACAACTACAGGTTTATGTTATCTATGTTATATAATATGAAGGAAACTTCCAATTTAATTACCAATTATCCATTTTAAACTGCAAATAATGATACCTTTCTAAGTTTAACTAGAATTCAAGAATATATTCTGTATCTATCTGAATTTTGTGGGAGCAATTATGGTTTCATGAACATTTTTACCATAAGATATTAATATAAAAATAATTTCTGATTCAGTTCTATGTTAAGATCTCCAAGAAACTATTTTTTTCTGAGAGGGTCACACTATGTAGTCCAGACTGGTCTTGAATCCACAAGGTAGCCGAGGCTAGTCTTGAACTTGTGGTTCTCAAGCTTTGCAGTACTGGGATTACAGATTTGTGCCACCTTGTCTGGCAAAAGAACTAATGTTGATCTTATTTTTATTACAAAGTTTAAAGGATGAATTTATATGCTTAGAAAGTCATGTATGTCTGCACAATGATATCATGTCTTGTTTTAATTCTCAGGGTGTTTCTATGTTTTCCAATATAACTTTTATAATTAAACATACTAGCTTTCAAGTAGAAGTCAGTCTTCATTTAACAGCTTTCCCCAGAAGCACGAGTAATCATTTACTTAAAATTCTGTAATAGCCAGTTTTTGACCAAAGTATATCATATTTCTTTTGGGAAGTATTATCCAAACAAATTATGCTGTGACAATAGTATAATACATAAGATAAAAAATTAACTTTGATCAATGCTTTATACTATAAACAAAAATAAACCCAAGGATTATGCAAAGATGTCCTAGATATGAAAGTAAAAGCATAATCTAATAAAACAGCAAATTCATAAATTTAACTTCATCAAAACTTAAAACATCTGCTCAGTGAATACTCTGTTACAGGAATGAAGAGTCACAGAAATATTTAGAAACAATATCTCATTTCAACTGTATAGAGAAGTTATATAAGAACTTTCAAATCCAAACAACCCAATAAAATATTAGGCAAAAGATTATACAGACTATAAGCACGTGCACACACACACACACACACACATACACACAAAGATAACACATGAAAAGATGTTCACTTTCATCAGCCATGAGGAAAAGTTAAAAATGTAATAGGGTACAATTATATATCTAATAGCATCACTAGCATTTTAAAATCTTACCATTGGTAAGGATGTGAAAAAAATGGAACTCCCTAGGAATATAAAATGATGTAAACACTTTGTAGAAGAGTTTGACAGTTTCTTAAAATGTTAAGCCTACACATGTGATCCAACCATTTCCCCTGTTGGGTATTACTGAAGAAAAATGAAAGCAAATATTCATTAAATATTTGTATATAAATATTCATAGAAGCTTTATTTGTAGTAGTCCAAAACTTCAAATAACCCAAATGACCATCAACAGGTGAATGGATAAACAAACTAGTATTCAATGCTGTATATAAAATAGATTACTCAGCAATAAAATGAAATGATTTATAGACTCACCAATGTAAATCAATGTCAAATAATTATGATGAATGGAACCCAACAAAATGAATACATACTGTGTGACTTCATTTGTACAGAACCCAAGAAAATGTAAAACATTCTATAGAAATAGAAAACATATAGTAGTTTCTTTGGGTTAAGAGATATGGAGGTCAAGAGTGAGGGGAATGCAAAAGAGCAGAAAGATGGTGGATGTTTGTCATCTTAATTTTAATGATTTTAGGGATATATACATATCAATATACATCATACATATATATTGATTAATTCTATGCTTTAAATATATTCATTGTCTGTGAACCTGATTGAAATCCCACCAGTATATTTCACAGACCTAGAGAAAACAATTCAAAACTTCATATGGACCCAGAAGAGACCTAAAATAGCAAAATCCATTCTCAGCAGCAGAGACATGACAGGGAGTATCATAATCCCCTACTTGAAACTATACTACAAAGCCACTGTGATAAAAACAGCATGGTACTGGCAAAGAAAAAGACCCTAGGATCAGTGGAATAGAATAAAAGATGAAGAAACAACTCCAGACATACTCAGCTACCTCATCGTTGAAAAAGTGGCCAACCATCCTCACTGGAGGAAAGATAGCCTCTTCAGTACATTGTGTTGGAAAAGCCAGATTTCAACCTGCCAAAGATTAAAACTAGACCCCTTTCACCATGCATTAAACTAAAAGCAAAGTGTGTTAAAGTTCTAAATATTAAAATAGAAACACTAAACATGGTGGAAGATAAGTTAGGTAGAACTCTTGAAGACATTAGTATAGGAAAAGACTTTATGAACAAAACCTCAGTAACATGGGAACTAGGACAAAGAATCAACAATTGGGGTTATCATCTTATTAAAAAGCTTCTGCATTGCAAGAGAAACCACCAACACAAGAGACAACCTACAATGTGGGAAAAATTTTTTACCATCTGTTCCTCAGACATAGGTCTACTATCTAGAATATATAAAGAACTCAAAAAAAAATCAAACCCCCAAAATATAAAGAACCAATTAAAAAATGGGCATATGAAATGAACAGACATTTCTCAGATAATCAAGCAAAGGCAGAACATAAACTTATGAGAAAAGGTTCAGCATCACTGGTAATTCTATAGATACAGATGAAAACAACACTGATATTCCACAGCATCCCAGAAAGAATGGCTACTATCGTGAAATCAACCAATAACAAATGCTGGTGCAGTTGTGGGAGAAATGAACCCTTCTTCATTGTTGGGAATGCAGACTGGTGCAATCACTGTGAAAACAGTATGGAGATATATCAAACAACTAGGATCAGAGGTCCCATTTTAGCCAGCTATTCCTATGCTGGGTATCTTCTCAAAAGAATTGAAAGCATCATTCCTTAAAAATATAAGTACATCAATGATTATAGCTGCACAGTGTGCAATAAATAAAATTTGGAAACAGCCCAATTTCCCATCAACTGGAGAGTGGATAAAGATGTGCGTGTGTGTGCACGCGCGCGTGTGTGTTAATAAAGTGGAGTGCTATTCAGTCATAAAGAGGAAGAAACTAGAGATTTATAGCTAAGTGTATACACATATAGGACATACTCAAGTGAAATTAGTAACTAATTAATACACATTTGTAAATACTGTATAGTTTCTCTGGTGTGAAAAACTAAAAATGTAAATAAGGATCAAAATACATCATTGTTACTGTGAAAAAGAAAATGTCTAAAGGAGTAGAAGAAAGGAAAAAAGGGAAAAGAAAAAATATGAGAAAAGAAAAAAATGGAAACAAAGTCTTTGTCAATAGAGAGAGGTGGAGGGGGTAAAGGGAGGACAGGGGAATGGGGAAAAATAAGAACCAAGATATATCATGTAAAGGTGCAAGATCCTAACGACAAATGTAACTATTGTATACCTAAAATGTACCAATAAACTTAATGGGGAAAATATATATGCATTGTCTTAAATGGAGATTTAGAGGTCATATGCTTTAGGCATTAGAGATAGGCAAGAAGTGAAGTGTCATTACAACTCCAAGACAGTTTAAAACAACAAAAGAATCCTATGCCTTTTACAATCTTTATCATAACACAAACAGCTGGCAATAAGATATCTTCCTAGTAATCATTGCACTAATACCAAGAATTTCACTCTTAAACTATTGAAAGTAATGTTCTAATAATTATGTTTCTAAGAAAAGACAGCATGCATACCATTATATGAATATCGACAAGAAAGAATAGTTTGTCTTAAAATTATTTCTTGTAAAAGGTCTTAATAATGAACTAAATAACAAACAACAAAACATCTTTTTATAAACAGACTGAAAGGAGTATGAATTTGGCAAAGTGGTCTAACCTTCCTACTTCTTATCTCACTTCAGCTATAACATGAGAGATTTAAAAAGGTTTTTAGAATTAAATTTAATAGCTGTACTTCTAAGGAAAAACTTTTCCTCTCTTTCTTGCATTTAAATGTATTATGACAAACTGTTGCTTTTAGAAATAATCTTTTGAAGATTTGATAATTGTTCAAAAGAATACATCATCACCAAAACACTTCTTCACACTTGTAGGCCTGCCCCTTTGGCCCAGTGCAGAAGAGGAGCTGAGCAACAGCTTGTGACACTTTGGTAGGCCTGCCTCCTAGGTGCAGAGCAATAGATGAGCACTGAAGCAGACAAGAGCCTCTGCTAGGCCTGCCCCTTTGGCCCAGCACAGCAGAGGGGCCCAGCAGCAGCTTGAGACCCTCTAGTGGACCCACCTCTTCAGTGCAGAGCAACAGAAGTGCTCAGAAGCAGCATGAGACCCTCTTACAGGCCTGCCCCTTTGGCTCAGCACACCAGAGGAGCCAAGCCATGTGGGCATCAACACAGCTGTGTCCAGGCCCACCTCTCCCCATGAACAAGAGAAAGGGTCTCGCTGAGGCTCCCAGATAAAAATTAAAGTCCACTATAAAAGTGAAGAAAATCTCTGCAATAAAGACACACAACACCACCATAGTTAGTACATCAGAGGGACCATCACCTCATATCAGAACCTGGTTTAACTTCAGGGGAAAGACAGCTGGAACCTGCATTAGAACCTTGCAGAGTTCAACCGAGGGAGAGGTTAGAAATCTCGGCTTGGTCCTGACAGCCAGAAATTAGCCTGAACCTCAGGGGACTGCTGCTTGCTTACTGAGACTGATTAACTTAGATCTGCATACTCCTGCCCATGCTGTCTATTGTGTCAACAGAGGCATACCCTGAAGGAGGCCCTCTATTTCTATTTGAATTTTTTATTTTCAAAGTAATATTTTTCTCTTTTCTTTAAATATTTAAATTTTTATCAATCTTTCTCTTTTCTCAAATTTTTTCATTTTTAACCTTCTCTTTCTAATCTTATTTCTCTTACTCTCTCTTTACTGCCTTCATCATTTCTTGTTCCTTTCCTAATTTGAATTTATTTTCCTTCTTTTCCTTTTTTTCTCTTTTTACTTTTCTCAATTGCCACTAGTTTTCAAAGAAAGTAATTACAGTCTCTAGCCTCCCTATTGCTGTTAGTTTATTCGGTTCTTGTGTATATTTTGTTATGTGTTCTCCTCTTCTCTTCAACAGTTTTCTAGAGTTAGTGTGATCTTCCTGTGTCCTCTAACCTTACTTCTAAAGTTTCTCTGTGCTATCTGTCTATCCCTTCTTCTCCAACTACATCTAAATGCACATCTGGAAGGGTAAAATTGCTATATTAAAGAGTTTATTCACCAAAAACATATTTGGGTTGGTCTTCCATGATGTAATGAAAATGAGATTGCCTTAGAGTCATTGGAAACTCAAAGCCTTAAAGACCAATTATATCTGGAATAGTAAAGTAGTAACCCAGGAATTCAGCAAAGGATAGTACTAAGAACAAAAATAGAAATGAGAAGACATTTAAACAAGGTACAAACACAGACTTCCAGCTCACCAAAGATAAACTCTGGGGAGAAATAAGGTGGAAAAATCTGACAACCATCTGGACACCCTGAACCGACAGCACAAAAAGTAATAAAACAGAGAAATGAAGTTCTAGAAAAAAATAAAAACAGAAATAACTTCCCAGATAAGAGCAGAGATGATCAAAGAATTGAAGACATGACTACATACTCTAGGACAGAAACAGATTTTTTAAAATAGATGAGTTCAGGACCATGAGGGAAACCATGAATGCCCAGCATAGGAAACAAATGGAAATCTTGAAGGCCAAACATAGGAAAGAAATGGAATCCTTGAAACAGATTCAAATAGATATCCAGATTATAAACTCTATTGAAAGCATTCACAGCAGGATGGACAAATATGAAGGTAGAATTTCAGATGTAGAAAATAGGAATGCAGACAGTGACCACTGAAAGAGAGATCTCTTAAAAACAGTAAAGGATCATGAAAAATCAATCCAACAACTCTTAGATGATGCAAAGAAGAATAATATGAGACTGATAGGAATCCATGAAGTAGCAGGAGAAAGTACAAATGACATTTAAAACTGTTCACAGAATTAATGACAGAAAATTTCCCAAATGTGAAAAAATTTGATATACAGATAAGTAAGGCATAAGGACTCCAACTAGCCATGATTTAAAAAAAAATCTACACCTAGACATATAATAATCAGGATATGGAGACCCAACAGAAGAACAAAATACTACAAGCAGTAGAGAAAAGAAACACATCACATGTAAAGGAAAATCCATCAGAAACACAGCAGACTTTTCAACACAAACTCGCAAGTCAAGGAGAGCCTGGAGTGAGGTATTTCAAGTCCTAAAAGAAAACAACCTCCAACCTAGACTGATGTATCCTGAAAAACTCTCTTTCAAAATCAATAGGGAAATAAGATACTTCCATGACAAAAAATACCTGAGAAATTTCATGAACACCAAACCAACACTCCAAACAATTCCAAACAATATCCTGAAAGAGAAAATGAAGGCCACAAATCCATAAGGGCCAACATAGTAAATATACCAGACAAGGCAAGAAAACAAAGGGAGAGAGGGGGAAATAAAACAATAACAACAATAGGAAAATAACATGACAATGAAAACTCAATACATAACAATTATAACCATTAATGTTAATGGCCTCAATTCATCAATCAAAAGAAATAGGCTAGCACAATGAATTAAGAAGCAAAATCCAACATTATGCTGCATACAAGAAACCCACTTAACACATAAATTCATAGACTGAGAAAAAAAGGGTGGAAAACAGTTCTCCATGAGCCAGGAATGAAAGCAGGGGTACTTACCTTATTTGCAGAAACAGTAGAGTTCAAACCAAAACTAATTAAGAGAGACAAAGGAGGCATTGCAAAGGGAACAATCCAAGAGGAAGAGATGACAATCATAAATATATATGCACAAAATATTAATGCCCCAAATATACAAAACAAATATTAATAGATATGAAAACCAAATAAGCAACAGTACAATTGTAGTGGGGGAAATCAATATTCCACTGACACAAACAGACAGAAAATCTAGACAAAAAATCAATAACAAAATAAAACTACCAAATTTATTCTTAGAAAAAATGGACTTAGTAGATGTCTACAGAGTGTTCCACCCCACAATATCAGAATATACATTGTGTTCAGCTGCACAAAGGTCATTCTCCAAAACAGACCACAAACTAGCTTATGCAACATGTTTAAGTAAATGCAAAGGAATTGAATACATCCCCTGTATGTTGTCACACCACAGTACAACTAAACTGGAGATCAATAGCCTAAGAAATAGCAAGAACTTCACAAACACATGGAAATTAAATAACACCTTGCTGAACAACTATTGGGTCACAAAGGAAATTGAACAAGAAATCAGACAGTTTTTACAAATAAATGAAGTGCCTATACAATATATAGGAATCTATAGGACACATTGAAAGAAGTTCCACAAGGGAAATAAATAGCAGTGAATGTCCACACTAGGAAAATAGAGATAGCTCAAACAAACAGCCTAATGCTTAACCTTAAGCTCCTAGAAAAAGAAGATCAAGAAAAACCCAAAGCTAATGTAAGGGAGGAAATCATAAAGATCAGAGCAGAAATCATTGCAATGGAGACTAAGAGAATGATACAAAAAAGCAACAAACCAAAGAGTTGGTTTTTCAAAAGGATAAATAAAATTGATAAGCCCTTAGCCAACCTTATAAAAAAAGGAAAGGCTCAAATGCATGCATAAGGAAATTCAAATTCATTCATAAGGAATGAAAAAGGTAAAGTCACAACAGATGCACCAGAAATCCAAAGGAGCATCAATACCTACTTCAAGAACCAGTACTCTAATAAAATTGAAAACACAGAAAATATGGGTAGATTTCTAGATACATATGAATTGCCAAAGTTGCGTGAAGAAGATATAAAATTTCTAGACACTCCAATTACAAACAGTGAAATTACAAATGTAATTAAACCTTTCCCCAAAAAAGGAAAAGCCCAGGTCCAGATGGTTTCACTGATGAATTTTACAAGACAATAGAGAAGATATATTGCCTCTACTCTTTAAGCTCTTCAATGAAATTGAAAGGGAAGCAACACTTCCAAATTCATTCCTGGAAGCAACTATTTGATTCCAAAATAAGGAAAAGACCCAACCAAAAAGGGGAACTACAGGCCAATCTCCCTACTTAACATAGATGCAAAAATCCTCAATAAGATACTAGCAAACAGAATACAGAAGATCATCAAGAGGATCATACCCCCTGCCCAACTCAGCTTTATCCCAGGGATGTAAGGATGGTTCAACATATGTAAATTAATAAAGGTAATACACTATATTAACAGAGTCAAGGACAAAAACAATATGATCATCTCAACTGATGTAGAAAAAGTATTTGACAAAATTCAACACCCATCCATGATTAAAAAAAACCCTACAGAAAATAAGAATAGGTGGTCTTTACCTCAACCTGATAATGGAAATTATGAAAAACCAATAGCCAATACCATACAAAATAGTCAAAAAATGAAAAACTTCACACTAAAATCAGGAACAAGACAAGGATGTCCACTTCCACCACTCATGTTCAATATAGTTTTGGAAGCATTACCATAGAAATTAGACAAGAGAAATAAATAAAAGGAATAAAAATATGAAAGAAGACATTAAGCTGTCACTATTTGCTGATAATAAGATATTTTATATAGAAGACCCAAAAACTCTGCCAAAATACTTCCCTACTGAATTGACAGATCCAGCAGCATAGATGGATACAAGGTCAACACTCTTCATACAAAGTCAGTACTCAGTAGCCTTCTGTCCACAAATAAGAGACTCACTAAGAGAGAAATTAGGGCAACAATTCATTTTACAATAACATTGAAAAAAAAGAGAAATATTTAGGAGTCAGTCTAACAAAGGAAGCAAAAGACCTCTACAGTGAAAACTATAGCACTGTGATAAATGAGTTCAAAGAGGACATAAGAAAATGGAAATACATCCCTTTCTCCTGGGTAGGAAGAAATAACATAGTGAAAATGGCCATTCTTTCAAAACTGCTATACAGATTCAACACAATCCCAAGTGAAATACTAACAGTATATTTCACAGAACTAGATAAGAAAAATCCCAGAATTCATTTTGAACCAGAAGAGATCTAGAATAGCAAAATCAATTCTATGCAACAGAGACATAACTGGAAGTATCACAATCCACAACTTGAAACTATACTACAAAGACATTGTGATAAAAATATCATGATACTGGCAAAGAAACAGACCCAAGGATCAGTGGAATAGATTAGAAGATGCAGAAACAACACCACATATACTCAGGTACCTCATCTTTGACAAAAGAGCCAACCATCTTCGCTGAAGGAACAGTGATAGCCTCTGCAACAAATGGTGTTGGAAAAACTGGCTTTTAACTTGCCAAAGTTTAAGACTAGATCTTCTTTCACCATGCATTAAACCAAGTGCATGAACTAAAACAAGTGAGTTAAAGAGCTAACTATCAAAAGAGAAACACTAAACTTACCAGAAAATAAATTAGGTAGAACTCTTGAAGACACAGTCATAGGAGAAGACTTTATGAACAAATTCTCAGCAGCACAATAACTTGCACAAAGTATCAACAACTGGGTTCTCATTGTATTAAAAAGTTTTTGCAGTGCAAGAGAAATCACTAACAGAGCTAAAAGACAAGCTACAATGTAGGCAAAAATTTTATCAGCTACTCCTCAGACTTAGGACTACTATGTAGAAATTACAAAGAACTCAGAAAAATGGACCCCCCCAAATACAAAGACCTGATTTTAAAATGTGCATATGAAATGAACAGATATTTCTCAGGAAAACAAGTACAAAGAGCAAATAAATATATGAAAAGATGCTCAACATCCTTGGTCATTCAAGAGATGCAGAAGAAAACAATAAGACTCTACCTTACTCCAGAAAGAATAGTTGCTCTCAAGAAATCAATCAATAACAAATGCTGGCAGCATTGTGGGGAGAAAGGAACTCTTCATCATTGTTGGTCAGAGTGAATACCGGTGCAACCTCTGTGGAAATCACTATGAATATACCTCAAAAAACTAGAATTTGAGGTCTCATTTGACCTAGCTACCCCTCTGCTGGGTTTCTTTCCAAAAGAATTAAAAGAATCATACCACAGTGATATATGAACACCCATGTTTATAGCAGCACAGTTCATAATAGCTAACACTTGGAAACAACCCAAATGGCAAGCAACTAGAGATTGGATAAAGGAGATATGGTTTCTGTATAAGATGGAGTACTACTCCATAAAGAATGAAAAACTAGAGACATTTATAGCTAAATGGATGCACATTAAAGCTAAGTGAAATAAGTAGGACACACTTGAGTAAACACTGGATAGTTTCTCTGGTGTGGAAAACTAAAAGTGTAAATAAGGTTCAAGTGGTATAATTGATAGTTTGAAATAGTAAGAATATGGTTAAAGGTGAAGTGGGAAAGGGAGGGGAAAGGAAATAAGGGAAAAGAAAAATTTGAAAAAAAATGAAAAAATCAAAAGAATGTCTTTGTAAATAGGGAATAGTGAAGGGAGTAAAGTGAGGTCATGGGTGTGGGGAAATAACAAGAACCAAAACATATCATGTAAAGATACAAGATCCCAATGATGAATACAACTGTATTGTTTGCTTTAAATGTACCAACAACTTATTAGGGGGAAAAACACTTCTTTAGTGTTGTGAAGGGATTTAAAGAGAAGTCAACTGTGAATTCTGTGAGGGAATTCTCATCCCTCTGTCCCCAGAGACTAACATTTACACGTATGCTAGGAATAAGGAGTCAAAGAACAAGCATTTCTGGACAGCAAGAATAGCTAGATAGCTAGAAAAGTTAGATAGCTGTGTCCACTTCAGCAAATCACTTTGACACTGCAGACCTCTTAATCCTTTTGTAATATGCTTTTTTATATGATGTTGGA
The DNA here is from genome assembly GCF_012274545.1 of Fukomys damarensis. NCBI lineage: Eukaryota > Metazoa > Chordata > Mammalia > Rodentia > Bathyergidae > Fukomys > Fukomys damarensis. The sequence continues at coordinate 13,437,234 of NW_022900918.1, forward strand.
TCTCTATTAAGATTGCATACCTTCAATATGAACATCAGTACTGTTAAAATACCATGTGCTATCTAGCTATCAATCACTTTATAACATGATATTTTCTTCTGGAAAACAAAATCTTTGAAAAACTTGAGGAATGTGGCTTTTTAGTATAAATCCTCTTATCCCCAGAACAATCCCCAAGACTGTGTTCTAAACTGGACTTGACAAAAGTGATACTTTTATTGCTTCTTTATTTAAGAGGAACTAACTTAGAGCTAAGTGCTTCCAAGCAGTGTCTATCCAAACCATTCCTCTTTACACAGCCTGTTCTCCCTACTGTGCCATACAAAAGAAGAAAGTCAGCCCAGAAGATTAATATTTGTTTTCCTCAAACCAAAGTTAGCTGGTGACCAGTTTTAAAGCATTTGAATGGTTAATTTCAAGCAAACTTACACTTGTAGAGCACTACCTGATTTTAATATATGTTGTAAACACTGTAAATGAAGTTTATAAATTATTATTGTAGCATATGCTTCATAGAAATGAAGAAGGAAAGAAAAAAAGAGAGAAAGTGAAAGAAAGAAAAGAAAAAATGGAAGGGGAGAGGTGGGAGGGAGGAATGGAAGAAAAGGGAAAGAAAGAGAATAAAAGCAGAGAAGAGGAGAGGATTCTGAAAGCATCAGGCAGATGTTTTACTGAGTAGCATCAGACTTACGAGACATTTTAAAAGTCATTTCAGAAAGTTTGTTTCATTAGGGTTGTTTAGGCTAGAGAAAGAAAATTTGGAGTTGCTTAATCACTGCTTTCAAGTGTATAGATTTCGATGAAGCTGAAACTTACTACTTTTTCCCTTTACATAGTGAATTGAATTAAATAAATTAGGGCATTAATTTAAGTCAGAGGCAATTTACATGGGACATAATGAAGATCTTCTTGGATTTCAGAATTGTAACAGAGCAGAATTCCTCCAAGGAAAGACTAAGAGCTCTTTGTCTTTCATGGTTATCCAAAACAATTCTTCAAAGAAAAAAATGAAATGAAGAAAGAGGGGAAGGAAAAAAAGGGGAGGGATGGAGAGGAGAGAGAGGAGGAGATAGGAAGAGAGAGATGGGGCAGAAAGAGTGAGACTCCTGAGACTCTTTCCCAGTCCCTTGAACCAAAATGGTCCTATTTGCTGCCCTATCGCTGGTGTTACTTCCACTGCATCAGTCATCACTCTTACTCGCTTTATCTCTTTAATTATTTTTGACAAAGGAGACTCTGCTTTAGCCTTAACTTCAAAATTTCTAAATCCCTGCCAAGAAGAGACTTAACAGAACCGAATAAAGCTTGCAGAAGTACATCCAGGGTTGTTGACGCCTCACATGTGGTATAAGTTAATATCAAATAACTCAGAATCTGGGACGTGTGGTGAAAATAGGCAGTTGTATAACTTTGGGACTGCATTGCTAGGTCACAGCTTACAGCATGGTGTGAAAGTAATATCAGGAGAGGAAAATGAGGATATGGGGAAAGGAAACATGATGCTTCTTTTCTCTAGAACTGAAATTGGTATTGCGTGGGTATTAAGACATGGAATCTATAGGAAACTTCAAGTGTTGTTAAGACATAGGATGGAAGTAGCTTCATCAAACAGGGTAATATCCCAGAAGATCCTATCCAGGTCTCTTTTAAGCCTCCCTTTCTGTTTCAAGGCCCACTACTAAAATTAAACATAAGCCTATATAAAAGCACAGCAGAAACCTCAGCCATCATCCTCAGATGACCTTAGACTGAAACTAAAGTAAGAAAAGTGGTAAACATGCAAGGAAAAAAAAGCTGGAGTTCACAAAGCCCTACTGGGTTCTGAGAGTACATTTTTGAAGATAAAAACAATAACTCAGAATGATAAATGATGTAACAGAGCTAAAACAATGTTCACAGGAAACTGATTCTTTCTACAGAGCTCAGGAAAGGAGGGAGGTGCAGACAAAAGCTGCAATCTGAAACAGAATAAGGAATGAGAGACAGAAAGAAGGATTGATCATACTTTACATGTGGAACAGTCACAGGGACTTGTCCTTATGCCACTCCATTCAACCAAAGCCATGGCTCCTCATTTGTTCCTGAAATTTCAGAGATGTTATTCCACGTAGAATTTGTACCTGGCTTATGGAAAACCAGGAGTGAGTTCAACACTCATGCCAACAATGGAATCTTCTTCATCCAAGAAGACTAGAAACTTTTTCTGCCTAAAAAGGGAAATGACAAATATAGGGATTCCCCCATTATCATCATTCGTAGTACAGACACAAAACTTTACTGGCTCAGAAATCAGAAATGTCTGAAATCAGAAGACATTTGAAGAAAATGTCCAACTCTTCAAACAAGACCAACAATCACAAAATATCACAGTCTCCATAGTGGCTCAAGGTGAGATAGGAACACATGGAGTGGAAAAGCATAAAAACTAAAATTATTACTCTTTGAAAAATATTAGAAAATATTAAACTCATGAAGAAAATACATGATGTCATTCAAAAAGAGTTAAGCAAGATGCAGAAATGGCATATAAGTGAAAGATTTATATTTCAACAGAAGAGTGAAAAGATAAAGTTAAATGACCCACATAATAAAATAAAATGATAATAGAACAGAAATAAGTTGTCCTGCATGTTAATTGAATCTGCTAACCCAGAGTAGTACCAATATTAGTATCCTACTATTTTAGAAACATTAGGACTTTAGAGGTCCTGTAGTAATATGAGAGGAAACAAATATAAATCAGACTGGCCTCATTGTGATATCACTCAGTCACATGTGAGATTGCCTGCTTGGAGAACATTCTTTTGGCTTAAACCAGGTAGGTCTCAGGTAGCCCTTTGAGCCCAGTATTACACTTGCTTCTCTCATTGGAGCTTCTTTAAGAAGAATGCAGTCATCACTTATATCCAAGGAACATTTTCTGAAGAACAGAGCTACACTGGGTTACCATTGATATCATCCATCATTTGCCACCCATCCTGTCCTAAATGACTTCTCAGGACCTTGTGATTTTCATTGCCTTCCTTAGGGACCCAGGCTCCAATAGAAATTCAGCCACTTAAGGATCTCTCCTTGACTATATTAAAAGAATTGCATTTATAAGAATAATATATAGGAGGTAGGTAGAATTTACCTATCAACCAGGAAAAAGATGGAAAACGTTCCAAGACAAAGGAAGTAGTAGTCTCTTACTAGATGATTCTATTTTACAGATAAGAAAATTATAAGTAGAAAACTGACATTTCATTTATAAAGAAGTTAGGCTTTTCTTATTTCTAACTGATAATCACAAATGAGTAACACTTCCCCACAAGCATGATATTTTCCCAATTTCTTTGAGGAACAGTCTTATTCCTATACCCCAATAAAGTACTTTCTGAGGAGAGCTAGACATATATACTTTCTAGAAGTGTCAATTTGAGTCTTTTGCTATAATAATAATTCTCCTTCTGTCATGCATTCTTCTTTTAAATATATTATTATTACTATAGGTTAAATAATCATGGTGGTCTTAAGACAATAAAACTCACAGAACATAATTATTTTCCCCAACTACAAATTGGTTGGAAAGCTACCCACATACCTAGGTGTAGTTTTACTCTATATCCTAAACTGTTCTTTCATTAGAGTTAGCAATAATGCTTTATGGAAGAGGTTTTATGAAATGTATTATTTCATCACTCTTAAAAGATTCCAAAATAAAAATATCATGACTTGATAGAATAATTTTAAAACAAATTTTATATGGTTTTGATCCTCATATAAATTTCACTCATGAAAAGGAAGCAAGCTCTCATGGAATCACAAAGTGCAAGTCTTGTTTCATCATTTCTTAAATTTTCATATTGAGTTTGTATTGATTTATCCATGGCATAAAACTAGCATAAGCCAAGACCTTATTTTGGTCAAGTGAATTTTGCCCTCCAGTTCAATAAATTTTTTTAAATATTTAGGTTCATAATATAAAGGAAATGTACAGAGGTTTGTGATCTTGATGTGCAAATCACAAAAATCCCAGCCTAATATTTCTGCTTCTAAACTCTGTAATATACTTTCTTTTACTTGAAAGAAAATTGAGAAAATTTCATAACTTGTTTTTTTCTTCTCACTCAGTCATTTCTGTGCTTTATTTAAGCAACTCCTTTGAAAAATCAGAAACTTGGCTTTGTTCTTTGTCTTACTGAAAATAATCCTCCCTCCCACAATTGTTCTTTGGCTGGAAATGCTGATTATGATTTCTCTAACGAAGTTGTATTAAATGTATCTTTTCATAGCTTTTTAAAGATCCCAAAATAAAAATAACATGATTTGGTGCAACTTTTAAATAAAGGGATTCAGAAAGTTTTACTCATCAGAAAGTAGAAGTTCATTTTTTAAAGATGGTTAAGTGCTTGACAGGCATATTATTATTATTTTCTACTTGGAGACCATCAATCATGATAAAGTCAGATCTCTCCTGAACCTTTCTGTTTGCAAGCCATTAATCTGCCTGGTCTCTTAATTACTTAGTTCATTTTGAAGACAGGAATAATTCCCTCTGTTCAACGAGCAGTACAAGTTTTATTATGAATGAAAACCCCAAGACTTTCTCCAGTGTTGCGAGAACCCTCCAGGTGCCAGAACCCAAAGCCGTATAGCCAATTTATCCTGTTTCAAAAGGATTATTCTGATCTTTTCGCTGGAAATTTTATACTTTATAATGTATATGATTACATTCATCTACATAGTTATATTCAAAGAAAACTAGAAATAATGTAATGTCTAGCAATAGACAATTCAGATACAAGGGGTCGTTATCAGCCATAGAAATAGTGCTAAGCATGAACATGAAATGACATGGAAAGATACTTGAAATATGGGTTTAAATTTAAAAATAATGCAAGTACTAAACTGTGTGCAGAAGGATCCTATTTTTGTGAAAAGTGCTTTAACTGTGTATACACTGAGTAATGATAGGAAAAAAATAACGTTTGAAAAATAAAGTTTAAAATTATAAACAAAAACGTTTTAATCTTTCTATATGACTGGTTTTTATATTTTTTACAATGAGTATGTAGTATTGCTTTATAATAAATTGAAAACCTGAGG
>NW_022900918.1:13442424-13456806 GCF_012274545.1 Fukomys damarensis
TATATATATAGGACAGATTTGCAATTTGTTTTGTAGTAGGATTAAAATGAAGAGATTTCTATATGAAAAGTTTGATGAAGACATGTCTAAAACTTGGGGAAGTTAAACGAAGACTTGGTGATACTGAAGGGAACTCCTCCACCCACATAGATTGTTCCTTGCCCTGGATTTCCAAGCTAAGAAGACCTCAACCATGGTAAGTAGCAAACATTCAGCCCAAGGTTGTTTCTGCTTCTACTACCATCTAACCTCCATATGGAAAAAAACAAAAACTCAAATTCATGGGCCGGGGATTTAACTCAGAGGCTTTCCACCTGCCTTGCAAGCACAAGGACCCAAGTTTGATCCCCAGTACCAAAAAACAAAAACCTCAGATTCACATCCAAATAAAATTTAAAAACTGGATGGTAGAACTCAGAAGAGTTCTGAGTCCTGCTATAAATTAACTCAGCTATTTTTCAGTGATAGTACAATATTATCCTTGACAAAAGACAGAAAATGTTCCCTCCCTCACTCCAGCTCTCTGGTCTCCAGACATAACTCACTGTTTATAATGCTGTCATGGCTTGTGCCTAGATGTCTCCCCAAAGCCTCATTTGGTCATAGATGGAGCTTTTCAGAGGCAGCTGGATCTAGAATGTGTGATGCTGGGATTGAGGATGTGATGCTGGGACTGATTCATGGTGCAAAGACTGCCCCACCTGGATGGAATATAAGGGACAGAAAGAGGTCATTTGTTGTTTCTGCTTGCTGCCTTTGCTGCTTTTTGTCTGCCATGTACTGTTTCTCCTCTGTGATGTCCCTCTGCCATGCCATCCTGCCTTGGAGCCAGCCAATTATGGACTGAATCCTCTACAAACTGTGAGATAAAATAAACTTTTCCTCCTTTAACTTTAGGTGTTGAATATTTTGTCTCAACAATGAGAAAAGTAACTAAGAAAAATGCCAAATGTGACTGTAAGGATTTGTGTGACCTATCCTATCCTATCCTATCCTATCTTATCCTATCCTGCATGAGCATTCAAATGCTCTGCTCACATTAGAATCACCTTTATGTTGAGGTCAGTATTCTCTAGCACATCCATTTATATCATCATATTTGGAAATTTATAACCTTCTTTTCAGAATCTGCTTAGTGCATCTTAGGATTCCCAGTGATACTTTTGCTGACTATTCTGCTCATTATAGATGTTCAGTAATTCTGGGTAGGAGAGAAGATAGAGATATAAACACCTTGATAAGGAACATTGATTCAGTAAACTAGTATGTACCTTCCATTTCCTAGGTATAAAAAATAGTATTTATTTGTATTTGATGGATCAAAATGAATGAATGATCCAACACACTGTAGGACCAACTGAAGGAAATCGTGGAAAAAGAGAAAAATTCATTCTGGGGGATATGAATGGCAGCAAAAGGTGTCTCCTTACTGTATGTTAAAGTTAGGCAGACACCAAGACCCATGAGTCAACCATATCTCAAGGAAACCCAAACTTCAATAAATCAGTATTTTTTGGAGAGAACTTTATGCTTCCTGTTTTCTAAATCAATGATTCTCACATTTTACTCTGCTTAAAAGTCACTTGCAAATTCATTTAAAAAACAAATTGTAAGGGAATACTGATTCAAAGGTGCTGGTAAGTTAAATATAACATTTTTTGGGACATGGCTCTACACTGTATCAGAGAACAGAGTTGTTACAATAAGATACTGAACAAATAGTGTTCTCTTTCTTCATATGGTAAATTTGCCTCTTCACAGAGAAATTGCATGCACAGAATTTTATAAGCAATTTACAGAAAACAACCTAATCATTCCTCGTTGGTAGAACACATGTACCAGCCTGAGTTCATAGTGCTTCTGAATGGTCTCTACTGTACCCAGCGGTGGACCTCAGCACTTGGCTGGAAATAGACAGCATCTGTGTTGGGACATCCTGGGAGTGTAGATGTGTGTTTCGGCTTTGGAAATGCCAACTTTGTATCAGATGCTTTTGTATTATATGGTCATGGTAAGAATGTTGTAAGCTATACAAATCTCACAAGGCTTTTTGGTTTCAGGAAGTCAATCATATAACCTGAAAACATCAGCTTTGTAATTAGAAAACAAGCATTATAAATATAAAGTCATAACAGCTTTAAGCTATCCCAAAAAAAAAAAAAGGCTGATTTCAAACAACAACAGCAGCAGCAGCACTTCTACTAATCCTTTGCTATACATAGAAAGGCCTTGGAGAAGAATTTAGTGCAGGCAAGGACTATACTGAGGGTCATGGATAAAAGGCTGTAGGATGTTTCCCTGATTCAGCTCCTAGAGGCACATTTGGTGCTGGTAGCAAGGAACTTCTAGTGTTATTGCCAACCTCAGTACTTCTGGATCCTCCTCTGTCAATGTGAGAAAGTTACTAGGATCTAAAAGCTGATCATCAAAGAGAAAACTCATCCTTGTTAAAACCAAGATGTTTTAAATGAAAAATGAAATATTGTTATTATTAGAAAAGCATATTTTATCAGGCAAAAGCAGGAAACTGATATTTATTGATTCAAATTCCTACATTGCACAAAACATAGATACAAACTCATTGAAGAAAGTGAGGAGTTAATGATTCCAAGATTTCACTGTAAAAATAAATTATGTTCATTGTAACAACATAGCACTTTGCTGATTATTTTTCCCATAGTCATTAGTCATGCCATAGTGGCTAACTTTTAAATTCGCTGGCAAATGTTTCTCTTTGTAATTGTTCTGTTAAAGATAAAATGCTGGCTAATTCAATAGCAGGGAAGAGCAATTAGATAATCAACTAATCACTCTCTTCATACTTCCATTTCAAAAACTCTAAGTTAGTTTGAGTAATGTTTTATGCTTTGATCAGAGCTATTAGCAGATGGCTCTATTTTATGAAAGACAAGAGTACATCTAAAATGTCAACACATTTGTGAATTCTAAGTCCAAGATGGATTAGTTAATGTCTAATAAGATATAAATTCTTAATTAAATACTCATTCGATCAGTGAAAAAATTATTACTTTATTTAGCTTTTGTCAAGTTTCTTTTGGTTATTAGTGGCAGAAACCCACGCCAACTAGCTGAAGCAAAAACAAGGTGCTCACTGGGTGCTTACAACTTTGTGCTTGCAACTTTGTGCTTGCATATGTTTTTCAGTTTTCTTGGCTACTGTGTGTGCTACTATGTGTGCTTGTACAGAATAGTGCTGTTCCTCCCCACAACACACCCTGAGTTCCAATATCAACACCCAAAGGTATATATATATATCCTTTCTGAGTCACAAATCTATATTGATAGAAAAAGGTCAACTAGGTCAAAAATCTTTTTTGTAATCCACTGTGTACTTGTCCAGTTCCTCTGGAACTAGAACTGGACACAATAGAAGAGATTTGAACTGTCACTTGAGCTATCACCAACTTACACTTGAGACCATTTGCACTGTTTTATGGCCACCATAATTGTAGAATCAACAGGCTAGCAGAAGACATTGCTCAAATCCTCTACATTGGTATTTTAAGCCTCATAATAATCATTTATCTTAAGAAAATATCTTCCAGGACACTGAAAAAGAATACTGAATGTCTGTATTGCAGAATTTTAATGAAAGCAAAATCTTTTGATATCTGAGAAAACTGAATGGTAATCACAATAAATTATTTTATTAGTCATTATAAAATATTCAATTACTTTTCTGTTGAAGGAAAAATATTACTATCTGATATCTAGTGTACCCTAACAGTAACCAGGAACTCTAGGGTAGGTTTTTTTTCACCACTAAATTTATTGGTATTCTTTAGGTACACAATGCAGTTAGATTCATCATTGAGATTTTGTACCTTTACATGATGTATCTTGGTTCTTATTTTTTCTGTATTCCCCTGCCCTCCTTCACTGCCTCTACCCTTCCCTATTTACAAAGAATTTGTTTCCATTTATTCTTTTCTTCATATTTTTCCTTTTCTCATCTTTCCTTTTCCCTACCTTCCCTATTCCTGTAGACCTTTTCTTCCTATTTCGTATTATCGATTATACAATTTGAACCTTATTTACATTTTTAGTTTATCACACCACAGACACTATTCAGTATTTACACATGTGTGTCCTATTAATTTCACTTAAGAGTGTGGCCTTAATTCACTCTAATTTATTTTTCTTTTTTTTGTTTTTGTTTTTGTTTTTGTTTTTTTGCTTTTTGAGACAGGGTCTCACTATGTAATTGAGACTGACCTGGAACTCACTATGTAGCCCAGGCTGGTCTCGAACTCAGCAATCCTCCTGCCTCAGCCTCCCGAGTGCTGAGATTACAAGCGTGCACCACCACTCCCGGATATTAATTTCTTTTTCTTTATGACTTAGTAGTACTCTATTTGATACAAAAACCACATCTTTATCCAGTCTCCAGTAGAAGGACAATTGGGTTGTTTCCAAGTTTTAGCTATTACAAACTGTTCCACTATAAACATGGGTGTGTATATTTCACTGCGATATAATTATTTTAATTTTTTTGGAAAGATACCCAGCAGAGGGATAACTGGGTCTAATGGAACTTCTAATCCTAATTGTTTGAGGTATCTTCATATTAATTTTCACAGAGGTTAAACCAGTATTCACTCCAACCAACAGTGGAAAAGGGTTCCTTTCTCCCCCAAACCCCACCGCATTTGATATTGGTTGATTTTTGTTGAGGGGTGCCGGAGATCGAACTCGGGTCCTTGTGCTTGCAAGGCAGGTGGTGAAACCACTTAGCTAAATCCCCAGCCCTGGTTGATTTTTTGATAGCAGCCATTCTTACTGAGGTAACATGGAATCTCAGTGTTGTTTTCATCTGCATCTCTCAGTGACCAAAATGAACATTTTTTCATGTATTTATTTGATGCTTTTACTTGTTTGTCTGAGAAATATCTGTTCATTTCAGATGCTCATATTTTAATTGTGTCTTCATATTTGAAGAGTCTGATTTTATGGAGTTCTTTATATATTTTAGATAGTAGATCTTTGTGTGAGGAATAGATGGTAAAAAATTTTTCCCACATTGTGAGTTGTCTCTTAGCACTGTTGGTGATTTGTCTTGCAGTACAGAAACTTTTCAAAAGATGAGATCCTAGTTGCTGATTCTTGGTGCTAGTTCTCAGACTACTGAAGATATGTTCATAAAAGTTTCCTATGCCAATGTCTTCAAGATTTCTAAGTTATCTTCCAGAAAGTTTAGGGTTTCTATTTTAATATTCATATTTTTAATCCACTTGGTGAAAAGATAGGGGTCTAGTTTTAATCCTGGGCATGTTGAAATTCAGTTTTTCCAACACCATTTGTTGTAGAGGCTATCTTTCCTCCACTAAGAATGGTTGGCTCCTTTATCAAAGATCAGGTAGCTGAGTATATCTGGAGTTGTTTCTGCATCTTCTAATCTATTCCACTGATCTTCAGGTCTGTTTCTTTGCCAATACTACACTGTTTTTATCACAATAGCTATGCAATATATTTTCAAGTTGGGGATTTTGATACCCCCAGTTATATCCCTATTGCATAGAACTGCTTTTGCTATTCTAGGTCTCTTCTGGTTACAAATGAATTATGGTATTTCTTTTCTCTAGTTCTGTGAAATATACTGCTAGAGTTTCACTCAGGATTGCATTGAATCTGTATAGCAGTTTTGAAAGTATGGCCATTTTCACTAGATTGGTTCTTCCTACCCAGGAAAAACAGGATGCTTTTCCATTTTCTTATGTCCTCTTTGAACTCATTTTTCAGAGTGATGTAATTTTGAGTGTAGAGGTCTTTTGCTTCCTTTGTAGGATTGACTACTAAATATTTCTCTTTTTTGGATGCTATTGTGAAAGGAATAGTTTCCCTAATTTCTCTCTCAGTGCGTCTGTTTTTCGTGTACAGCAAGTCTAATGATTTTTTATGTTGACCTTGTATCTAGCTACTTTGCTGAATATGAAAATTAAGTCTAAAAGTCTTTTGATAGAGTTGTTTTGGTCTTCTATGTAGACTATCATATTGTCAGCAAATAGTGGCAGTTTAACTTATTCTTTCCTATTTTTATTCCTTTTATTTCTTTCTCTTGTTTGATTACTGTGGATAATATTTCCAAAACTATACTGAATATGAGTGGTGGCAGTGGACATCCTTGTCTTGTTCCTAATTTTAGTGTGAAGTTTTTCATTTTTGATCATTTTATATGATATTGGCTGTTGGTTTTTCATAGATACCCATTATCAGGTTGAGGTAAAGACCATCTACTCTAACTTTCTGTAGAGTGTTTTTTTTTTCATAAATGCATGATGGATTTAGCCAAAAGCTTTTCTACATCTATTGAGATGAAACTATAGTTTTTTCCCCATTGGCTCTGTTAATGTAGTGTATTACATTTATTGACTTATGTACATTGAACCATCCTTTCATCACTGAGATAAACGCAACTTGGTAAGGGTGTATTATCTTCACGATGACCGTCTGTATTCTGTTTGTCAGTATCTTATTGAGGATTTTTGCATCTTTGTTCATTAAGGAGGTTGGCCTGTAGTTTTCTTTTTTTGGTTGAGTCTTTCCCTGGTTTTGGAATCAAAGTAATACTTGCTTCTAGGAATGAATTTGGAAGTATTGCTTCCCTTTCAATTTCATTGAAGAGTTTAAAGAGTAGGGGCAATGCATCTTCTCTATTGTCTTGTAAAATTCAGCAGTGAAGCCATCAGGACCTGGGCTTTTCTTTTTTTTTGGAAAGCTTTAATTACATTTGTAATTTCACTGTTTGTAATCGGAGTGTCTAGAAATTTTATATCTTCTTCATGCAACTTTGGCAATTCATATGTATCTAGAAATCTTCCCATACTTTCTGTGTTTTCAATTTTATTAGAGTATGGGTCCTTGAGCAGATAATGCTTATCCTCTGTATTTCTGGTGGATCTGTTGTGACTTCACCTTTTTCATTCCTTATTGAATGCATTTGAGTCTTTTCTTTCCTTTTTTTTATAAGGTTGGCTAAGGGTCTATCAATTTTATTTATCCTTTTGAAAAGCCAACTCTTTGATTTGTTGCTTTTTTGTATCTTTCTCTTAGTCTCCATTGCAGTGATTTCTGCTCTAATCTTTATAATTTCCTCCCTTGTGAGCTTTGGGTTTTTCTTGATCTTCTTTTTCTAGGAGCTTAAGGTTAAGCATTAGGTTGTTTGAGCTCTCTCTGTTTTCTTAGTGTGGGCATTCACTGCTATGAATTTCCCTTGTAGAAGTTCTTTCAATGTATCCCATAGATTCCTGTATGTTGCATTGGCATTTCATTTATTTGTAAAAACAATTTTCTTCTTTAACTTCCTCTGTGACCCATCAGTTGTTCAGGAGTGTGTTATTTAATTTCCATGTGTTTGTGAAGCTCTTGCTGTTTTTTATACTACTGATCTCCAGTTTAGTGGCACTGTGGTGTGATAATATACAGGGGATAACTTCAATTCCTTTGAATTTACTTAAATACGTTGTATGAACTAGCATGTGGTCTATTTTGGAGAATGACCTATGTGTAGACAAAAAAATGTATATTCTGGTATTATGGGGTGGAACACTCTGTAGACATCTATTAAGTCCATTTGTTAAAAAGTTTGGTTCAGTTCTCTTATTGCATTGTTGATTTTTTTTTTTTGTCTAGATTTTCTGTTTATGTCAGTGGAGTATTGAGTTCCCCCACTGCAATTTTATTAGTGCTTATCTGGTTTTCATGTTCATTAACATTTCTTTTGTATAGTTGGGGTCATTAATAGTTGATGCATATATATATATTTATGATTGTTATCTCTTCCTCTCCTTGGATCGTTCCCTTAAAAGGATATAATGGTCTTCTTTGTCTCTCTTAATTAGTTATGGTTTGAAATTTACTTTGTCTGCCAATAAGATATCTACCCCTGCTTTTATCCAGGTTCCTGTTGCATGGTGAACTATTTTGCATCCTTTTACTTTAAGTCTATGCATTTCTTTGTGGATTAAGTGGGTTTCTTGTATACAATATATAGTTGGAGTTTGCTTCTTAATCCATTCTGCCAGTCTGTTTCTTTTGATTGGAGATTTGAGTCCATTACCATTGATAGGTATAAATAATATGTATTGACTTATTCTTGTCATGTTATTTTCCTGTTGTTGATTCTTTTAATTTTTTTATTTTTCCCATTCTACCTTTCATTTCTTGCCTTGCCTGCTGGATTTATTCTGGTAGGTCTTATGGAGTTGTGAACTTCACTATCTTTCTCCAAAATACTGTTTAGAATTGGTTGGAGTGCTGTTTTGGTATTCATCAAGTTTCTCAGGTGTTCTTTGTCATGGAAGTATCTTATTTCCCCATCAGTTTTGTAAGATAGTTTTGCAGGATACATCAGTCTAGATTGGAGGGTGTTTTCTTTTAGGACTTGAAATGCCTCACCCCAGGGTCTCCTTGACTTGAGAGTTTGTGTTGAAAAATCCACTGTGATTCTAATGGGCTTTCCTTTGCATGTGATGTATTTCTTTTCTCTAACTGCTTGTAGTATTTTCTTCTTCTGTTGTTTTTCCAGGATCTTAACTATTGTGTGTCTGGATGGAGATTTTTATTATTATTCTTATGGCTAGTTGGAGACATAAATGCCTCACTTATCTGTATGTCAAATTTTTCCCCTCTGTGAAGTTTTCTGTCATTAATTCTGTGAACAGTTTTTTAATGTTATTTGTATTTTCTCCTGCTTTTTCATGGATTCCTATCAGTCTTATCTTTTTGTATCATCCAGGAGCTGTTGAATTGATTTTTCATGGTCCCTTTCTACTTTTAAGAGATCACTCTTTCCATGGTCATTTACTACAATGCTGTTTTTTATATCTGATAGTCTCTCTTCACATTTGTTCATTCTGCTGCAAATACTTTCAGTAGAATTTTTACTCTCCTGGATATCTGAGTGAATATGTTTTATGGGTTCCATTTATTTCCTATATTGTATATTCATGGTTTCTATTTCTTTCCTATGCTGTGCATTCATGGTTTCCATCATGGTCTTGAGCTCATCTATTTAATCTGTTTGGTTACTTCCTGTGCTATCAGTTCAGGTGGTTGATTATCTCATTTTTCCATCTCATTTCTCCCAGAATTTACCTTTGGTGAGCTGGTAGTCTGACTTTGTTCCCTGCCTGGGCATCCTCTCATTTCTATTTTTGTTGTTGGTACTGTTTTTGCTTCATTCCTGGGTTAATACTTCAATATTGTTTATTGCAAATATCTTGGTTGTTTGCATTTAGAACCATTATGGAATGATTGCTTCTCAGAGGTGCCTCACAAATACAGCTTGTTTTTGGTTTTGAGTCTTTATTGACTCTTAGGCAATCTCATGTTCAGCATACCAGGAAATAAAACTGATTAGATCAGTCACAGCACCTTAGCCCAAGTGATACAATCATCAAGAACAATAGCATCAATCACAGTTTAGAGAATGAAAATTTGTAGTAGTTATTAATCTATCACCTTTAAACTTGAGAATTCAATCAGAATGGTGGACCTCAATATATTTATAGTGAATAAAGTCTTCAATATGGCAACTTTACCCTTTGGGATGGGGTCTTAGAAGGAGTTAGGAATGGAGGATAGATAGGTAGAATAGGGAAAGTTTAGAATTGAAGTCAGTGGACACAGGAAGGTCACACAAACTCTAGAAAGTTGTTAAAGATGATAGGAGAAAACAGAATGAAAGAAAATACACAAGAATTTAACAACCAAGCAACAATAGGGAAGCTAGAAACTGTATTCACTTTCCTTTAAAACTAATGACATTTGAGGGAAGAAGGAAAAAAAGACATAAGAAAAGACAGGAAAAATTAGAATTAGGATAGGAATGGGAACAATGAGAGAAAAATGAAGAACAAGGTGGGAGAGAGTGAGAGAATGAGAGAGAGAGAGAGAGAGAGAGAGAGAGAGAGAGAGAGAGAGAAGGAAAACAATAAAGAGAATGAAAAGAAAAAATTTTGAAAAGAGAAAAAACAAAATTAAAAATTAAAATATTATTAAGATAAGAGAAAAAATGTCTTTGAAGATAAAAAATAAAAAGTCACATATAAATACCAAATAGTTTCTCTGGTGTGAAAAACTATAACTGTACATAAGATCCTAATGGTATATTTGACAATGTGAAATAGGAAGAAAAGGGCTAAAGGTTTAGGGGAAGTGGGAATGGTTAGGGAAAGGAAATAAGGGAAAAGAAAAAAATATGAAAAAATGGAAATAAATTCTTTGTAAATAGGGAAGGGAGGAGGAGGTGAAGGGAGGGCAGGGGTAAGGGGAAAAAGTGAGAATCAAGACCTGTCATGTAAAGGTACAAGATCCCAATGATGAATGTAACAGTACTGTATACCTAAAATGTACCAATAAACTCAAAGAGAAAAAGAAAATAACAAAAAAGAGTCTCCTTCCAGGAATGTCTCTGCTGTCACAATAGACAGCATGGGCAGGAGTATGTCAATCTATGTCTGTTACTCTCAGCAAGCCAGTAGCTGTTCCCTGAGATTCAGAGTGATTTCTAGCTGCAAGACCCAAATTGAGTTTTCTGACCTCCAACTAGGTGAACACTGCAAGTTTCTGTTGCAGTTTCCAGCTTCCTTTCTCCTGAAAATAGTCCAGGATCCAATAGGAAGTAGTGATCCCTCCAGCTTACCAATTAAGGTGATCTGGTGCGACTTTATTGCAGAGATTTGTTCACCTTTCCAGTGGGCTTCAATTTTCATGTAGGAACCTCAAAGAGACCCTCTTTCTCTTGTTTACTGTTCTATGTTCTGGAGCTCAGAACACTGGCCTTTCTGACCCATTGCCCCTCTGCAGTGTTGGCATGGCCAAGCTGCCAGAGGCAGCATGGGTTGGGGAGCATGTTGCTGCTGGCTCCTTCACTCCTCTGTGCCTGAAGGGGCCTTAGTCAGTATTTTCAATGCATTATTTCATCTTAGTATTTTAAATTCTTATGTTCATGTAAATCTGGCATTGTTGTCCTCTTTTATATCTAAAATTGTGTTTAAAATCCCACTCAAAGAAGACCACTCCAAGGCAACATATTTGAACATTTATTGTGATTCTCACACCTTTCTTTTACCTAAGCTGTCTTGCTGGACTTTCGTTTTACATGAGGGTGATTCTATACAGTTTTTGTGGAAGATTCTGGGTCAGGGAGATGCAGCTTAATTTCAAATTGGTTCCTTATTCTACCATGGTTACTTAGATTATCTACTCATGAATTTGACTCTATTAACTATCACTACCATCCTAGGGCATTCACAGCACAGGGGAAATAAAAGAAAATGTAAACATCAGTTAAGATACTTTTGACCTGTGAGACACTGAAGGGCAGACACCTTCAAAACAGTCACCCAATACATGTTATTTCTTTTTTCCCTGTCATCTTATTCTACAGTCCTTTGTAAAATATTGATACCAGCATATTACATGCCTACATACTAAAGAGCTCTTTAATTTAGACTTCCTAGCTCTTTAAGTTAAAATAGAGCCTGTCTAGCCAGTCAAAGAACAAACAGCATAGAATTTTGATAATTCTCCAAAGAGATAACCAGACCATGAATTAATGAGAGTTGACATGATGCTCATTTATTTTATTTTTGAATTATTACTAATGGGAAAAAAGAAACACTTTCAGTCCAACATCTCAAGTATTTATAGAACACTACTAACATTTAATGGGCATTTCATGCATAAAAAGTATTAACACTGCTTTAGGTAATGCCATGGATAAAAAGAATCTCTCTAGTATAGTGTTATCTCAACAAGACTGAGAAGTGAAATATGCATAATGAGTTCATAAAGAAACCAATATTAAGACTGGACTGTGCATAAAATAGATTGAAGAAATGCAAGAATACAAAACTGATCACCATCTTTGTATACTTTTTTTTCTTTGACATCAGTAATGTTTTTGTCATTGTCATCAATCCGTTCGACAAACATCTGTTAATATTTATAAGAAAAATGTACTAGGTCTTTGGAAATCCAGCAGCAGAAAAAGACAGAAATGATTTCTTCTCTAACAGAATTTAGGAAGCATTATTCTCAGTTCCTAACAAATCCATGAAGATTTCTAATTAATTTAAAATACACATAATTGCCTTAGTTTCATCTCCCTTGCATATTCTGTGCCCCCCTTTTTAATTTAGAAACCACCTGAGTTGTTCAAGTCTCATTTTCATGGAAAAATATAAAAAGGTGAAAGAGTCAAATCATGAGAGAAAGCAAAACATTGCCATACATTCTCAGCAGCTCTCCCTTTAGTATTTAGAAATGTTTATTTTGCACTTTCTGTGTTGAGGGTAAGATAAGCCTGAGTTATCCTAGGAATTATGTCTGGATGAAGGGAGTGCACTATCAGGCCTCACTTTATTGAAGTGCCCACTTCTACTGCTTTCTTCAGCTTTGAAACAGCACATGTGTTTTTTCCTTCATATCTAGTTTCATCAAAGCCATCCTTCCAGAAACAGGATTGTAAGCTGTAGTACTTGAACAGCACAGTAATTAATGGATCCAAACCAGGAGTAGGGAATTATAGACACCTATTGTCCGATGATTCATCATGGTATTCCTGGTGCCATGCACAGTGCATAGTACACAGTCAATTAATAATCTTAACTCAAAGAATAAATTAATGGATCCAAAGTGAATTTGTATACCACTGTTGAAGCAATCACTTACTGCATTCATGGTTTCTAGATAGCTGTAGGAAGACCCCAATTTCAACTGATTTCCCATTCCATTTTATCCTTTGTTCCCTAAGACTAATTTTGTGCCTGCATTAATGTATGAGTGAAACTATTAGTTAGATGCTTGTACCTGTATTATATCTATTTGGTGCCCAGCCTCTACAGTTTTGTTGACATTTATTATTCTGTTTTGTTTTCTCTGTGAAATATCTATAATCTGCTGAAACTGACTTTTATTTTGTTACTGTGCTGCTTTTTCTATGATATCTACTTTTAACCCATCAACAATTAACCCTTTACAGTTAACTTATATACATACAGTCTATACACAGAACATTATCTCACAGATGCAATACGAAAACTCACATTGGGAGAGTAAAGTGCGGAAAATAGTATGTGTTCACCAGTGAGGGACTGTGGACTGACTTGAGTGTCTTTGCCTATCAAGAGTTTTGGGAAGAGGTAACCCAAAAGATTTATCTAGCAACAAAACCCCTCAACAAACCAATTAGTCTCTCTGTCTCGCTATTTTCTGGATGTGTACCTGGTGGCATCCTGCAGAATAGTCCAGCAGTTAGAAAGGGGTGGTACTCCTTATCCTCTCCCAGAAGAGACAAAAGTATCCAATGAACTCAGAGGGAGTGGGAAATTAAGCTTCCATGGAGAAACAGGCCAACTTCAAAAAACTGCTTTGAATGAAAGTAGTAATAATTGAAATAGGTTTTCTTTTACAAAATGCACATTTGGCTCTTTCCTTCACTATTTTAGTAGAAAGGATTTTTCTATGAAATACAATCATTTATAAATAACAACAAAACTTGAAAACAAACTAAAATTCCTGTTCTTAATGGGAATTTCTTAAAATACTTCAAAGTAGGGCTGGGAATTTAGCTCAGTGGTGCCACCGCCTGCCTCCCAAGCACAAAGTCCCAAGTTTGTTCCCCAGTACCAAAAGAAACAAACAAACATACATACCTTGAAAGTAAGTAAATTCTAAGAAATTAAGTATCCTACTATTCTAAAAGTTTCCCATTGCTAAAATCCATTAACTTATTCGATCTGCAGAGATTTCAGCATATACTTGCACATGATTGGAACTCTCTACTTTAAACATTATCACATGGTAATAAAATAATAATATTTATTTTTAATAGTTAATATTATTAAATTTATTGTCAGTTTGAATTTTCAAAATTTTCTTATAAATACTGTACAATTATAGGCTCTCTTCTCTCTTTAATATTATTTTTTACAGAGAAAAAACCAAATTATTTATTTTGTAAGGTTTCCCCAGCTGTTAAGATTTTGCTAATTTTATTCTTCAGTAAACACATTAAATTTTAAGATTTAATTATTTTTAGAAAATAATTGCCTGAATGTTTATATAGACCATTTAAAAATTATAACCCACAAATGTATGTCCCATAGATTAACCTTATTGAAACATGTTTTTTTTGTTTGTTTGTTTTGTATTGTTTTTTATTGAGTTTATTGGTACATTTAGGGATACAGTACAGTTACATTCATTGTTGGGATATAGATTAACCTTAATGTTTTTTTTGTTTGTTTGTTTTGTATTGTTTTTTATTGAGTTTATTGGTACATTTAGGGATACAGTACAGTTACATTCATTGTTGGGATCATGTACCTTTACATGGCAATTCTTGATTCTTGATTC
>NW_022900918.1:13459462-13531279 GCF_012274545.1 Fukomys damarensis
GGAAAAAATTCCTTTTACAATAGCATCAAAAAAAATGAAGTATCTAGGAATCAATCTAACAAAAGAAACAAAAGATCTCTACACTGAAAACTACAGCACTCTGAAAAAAGAAATCGAAGAGGATATAAAAAAATGGAAAGATATCCCCTGCTCCTGGGTAGGAAGAATCAACATAGTGAAAATGGCCATACTACCAAAACTGCTATATACATTCAATGCAAGGCCAATTGAAATTCCAACACTATATTTCACAGAACTTGAAACATGTTTTAAATTCTTAAAGCATTTAATTACTAGATTAAATATTCTCATGTAGCAAAACATTTAACATGTCCATTAGAACCTTTGTTTTAAACATGAAAATGACACAATAGTATTTGTGTGTCACAGTTTTATTCCATACCCCAAATCTTGTTACCCTGCCTTTGCATATAAGAGTAGTATTTGAAAGACAAACATTAGGCCATGAACCAAAGTACAAATTGAAAGTGATATACTCTAATTTACTTACAAATGTTAGACTTATCTTGGATGACTACTCCAGCTTGCTTATCCTAAAAGTAAGTCTGGACTGTGCCATTTTCCTTTTAGCATATCCTGACCAAATCTTTGCAGTCTTCTATCTGAAAGTTTGCATATTTAAAGTTGATATTTAATTAAATATTTATATAGTATTTCATCTAGTACTTGGAATTATTGCTCTGATCCTTCAAATGTTCCTAAGGAAAGTCCAAATCTGTCCAAACTTAGCTTTTATGTGTGCATAAGTTAACTGTGGAAAGTATTAGAGACACTGAAATTCTTTATTCAGTAAGGAATCAATCTGTGTGGATGAAACACATTCTGGGATTGAAAAATCTAGTTTCAATTGTTGACTGAATCCACTTGCTTGCTTTTAGCAACACTTTAACTAGAGATTTAAGATTCTGTATTTTTATAAAACCTTATAAAAGAGTTTCACCCATACTCTGTACTCTGAGTTTAAGACAGAGTGTTGCCCTGATGTTAACTTGAACATCTCCTCATTCAGTTCATTAAACTCCTCATAGCAGGATTCTCTTTATCATTGTCTTTCTCTGTCTTCTCCAATGAGTCTTCTTTGTGCTCCAAGGCAAGACAGATGTCTTGCTTTTATTCAACACTGTTTTTTATCATGGAATTACATTTTCTTTCTATCAGAATTTACAGACTAAACGAGAAAACTCTCAAGTTCATTGCAATTGCTTAGTTCTGAAAGAGTTGTCTTTGCTGGCATGTTGTTGTTTTCACTTCTTTTATTTATACTTCCCACAGTCTAGATCCATGCTGCTTACTGCCTATGCTTACATGATCAAACTGGCCTTATGCAAATGTTTGTGATTGTCCTAGAAGAGAAGAGTTCCAATTCGCAGAAGGAAAACTCACCCAACATTCCCCTCTTCATAGACCTCATGGGCCCACTAGCTCTTCTGAGCTGTCACAATGCACAGTATTAAAATTCTTTATGTTTTTTTATGACCAATAAAGCCCGGCAACAAGAGACAGTAAAATTGTTGGGACACTTGGGGCCTATGAAGGAAACTGCATATAGTCACTTTCTTGTTGCTTGTTAAGGCAATGTTTCTTATTTACTATGTCTAATTTGCTTTTATTTATCCATTCCAATCTAGAAGAAATTCCTACTAATCTATTGATATGTCTTGGGCTGAATTAGACTATTCGGTTACCAAGAAAGCAGAAAAGTTTGAAGAACATTATGCTTGGCCCAATACCAGGCACAAACAAGTCCCTATAAAACACACTCTATAATGGAACCTTCTGCCTCCATCGTGATGCATGCCTCACCACATAATTCAGAATATGAGTAGTCTTGACTGGAGAGCATTTGACAACTTATTTCTGATTAACTTTGTGTATTTTTCAGGGGTGGAAAACAAAGACACAGATGGCATATAAAGAAATAAATAGTTCTTAACAAAGAAGATGCCCAAAGGAAGATGACTAATCCCAAGGACCACCAAATTCTTTATCAATACTATCATAGTCCAAGTAACATCATCTTTCTCTCTGAGATCATAATTTAACTTCCTAGATAATCTTCTTGCTTTTTTTCTTCACTCCTTCTTATCTCTCCATTACTGACCACTCACAATTCTCTCTGATAAACATAAATCAAACCAGTTCTTTCCAATTAAAACCGTCTAAAGCTCCCAAACCACTCACAATAAAATTTGACCTTCTTAAACTAATTGGGAGAGAAAACTGAAGTTGTTCAAAAGGAACTGGAAGAAGTAATGATTACAAGAGCAGAATTATCTATTCATCTATTTTGTTCTTGAAGAAACTTTCTTGTACGAAACAGAGCTTATGAGCCAGAAATGAACTTTGTCTTATAAGCAATACTATCTATAAAGTTAATAACCTTCATGCTTCTTTCTTTTTGCTATTCCAGACCTTATCCAGTGCTTGTCTGACCCACTAGACTCAGCTCTTCTCAAGATGCAAGTAAATGGACTGTTTTTGTATTTGATCTTGGAAGATGCACAGAAAAATTATGCACCCCAGAATGAGAAAATGGTAATTTGCAAGAGATTCTCACTCAATAATGACTTTGTATTTGAGCTAGAATGAGGAATTTGAACTCATCAGTGCTTTCAACACATATATTAAAATTTAGTAAAGAGTGGACTCAGCAAATACGTTAATCTTCAGCATAAATTGGAGGCATTGGAACAATTTCAATTGGAGAGACAGAACAAAGAATAGTTAGAGCTCAGGGTGGGTTAATTTAGAGCCGACACAAGTCTACCTAAGGTGAACTCAGAGTATATTCCCAGCAGTTAGTTAACTTCAGGAAAAATCTCAGATGGTTTTGCCTTTCTCCCTATCATGTGACTAGAGAAATCAGTCCAAATAACGTGCTACCAGAATCCCTATATCTTGCGGCCATATTTCTTCAGTTCCTCTAGGATCAAGCCATGGGAAAGGATACACCACCTTGGGGGTTAATAGTTTTTGCTGCCCATTACAGAGAAAACCCTTCTATCCTTTTCTTCTTACCTGTTCTCATGCATGACTATAAAGAGTAACTTTGGGAAGTTAGACATACCCTAGTCATGCCCCTCAACATTATAATTTGACCCTGGTAGAGATGGCAGAAAAGAAATCCCCCATGCATTCTGATGATCACTCCCAGATGAACCACCACTCAGAACTGGAGTAATAGTGCAAGACTGTACCCATCTCAGGTGGTGGAACTATTAGTATCAAGTCTTGAGATCATGTAGCCTCTGCTGCCCCCTGGTGATGCCTACTGTCACTCACCTTGCTCCTCACCAAAGTCATAGTTCAACGAGAATCAAGGAATACTGGCTGAGAATCAATTGCATCAAAAGTATTGTGGAGGCAATTGTGGCATAATGCCATAAGGTAAGTTTTTTCACTAATATTTTAGATTTCAAGAAACTTTTCTTCTTGAAAAATCTTCTATACCTAATCACTTATACATGCGACCTCTGCTAATATTTTGAATGAAATTCAGAGTAAAGAAAGGCTAATCTTTTCTAAACCAGAAAGTTTTTGAAAAGCTGTACAATCAGTAGTATAAAGTGAAATAGATTATTTTAAATTATAGTATTTTCCTTTTTTTCAGAATACATAGTGCTCAACTCTTTGAAATCCTTAACTAAAATTCTGGCTTTGGTACCTTTGATTAACCAAAAATAAACACACCGAGGTCTGAACTGAACTAAAGGGGTGGGAGAGAAAAAGGGAGAGAGAGAGAGAGAGAGAGAGAGAGAGAGAGAGAGAGAGAGAGAGAAGAAATTTAGACATCATTTTGTGTGTGTAATATTTTCATAAGCTACTTCTTTCTGTTTGTTAAAATTGTCACAAAACAAATTATAAGTGAATTACAAAATCCAGGAAATTCCTTCTAAATTATTATCATTTACCTACAAAATTTAAAGACCATATCATATTTTTCAATTTATCTAATAATTCTTTTGCTTTGACTCAGAGTCCACTGAAGAATCATTTTTCTCACTGTGTGTTTCATTTAAAAAATATCTACTAATAAGATCTTTTCACTTTGTGGGTAAACATCTGTTTCCAATTCAATTTCTGTAAGCCAAGCAGAGTTCTGAACAACTCCCAAATATATTTGATAGTCTTCCATCCTTCTTTCCACTGGCAGAAACAGCCTTTTTAAGTATTCAATTTTTCCAAAGGAATTAATAATCTTTAATTTTAGTATTTAACCTGATGTTCCCAAATTGAGATAATTTCTACTTGAAGTCCCAACAGCTGTGTGGTAGTACAAGGTGTTCTGTACATTACTTTCATATGATTGTACATCTTTATAAACATAGAAACCACATTTTATTGTATCTAAATATGTCCTCCTTTGATGCTCATAAATTGAATATGCACTCAGGGCCATGTGGGTGTTTTTTCACTGCAATAAACTGTAGTGAAATCTGAGGAGTTATGATGAATAACCTTGGGCTACAGGGGGTATTTTTGACACATAAATGTGTCTAGGAGATGGAAAATCCAATTTATTTTATTACCTCTCTTGAACATTTTTAAAAGTTTGGGGGAATTAAAAACTGCTCTTTATACTTCTTGGAAATCTTAAGATCTGTGGCTGCTTCAAATCAAAATGTCTAGAAATTGTACAACATATAGAGACACTAAGAATAAATTACATAGAGTTGGATGTCCTGAGGTCAGTGAAAGTTAAGGATCAAGTTCCCATGGACCCATTAACGAGTATGTTTATTTTCTGAATATCAAGGTAAGTGAATTTTTATTTGCTTAATGAATGACATTGGAGCCCCATTCTACCATTTACCTAATAAATCAAATCATTTTTAAGACTCTCTTTAACCTGCTTTCAATCATTAGTGATTGAATTTGGAATAACTTGATCAGACTAAACTACAAAATGATACCTGCTCACTTAGCCCAATGAACCACTTTGTGTCACAGATTTTAAATTTTAAATCCCAGCACCAAAATTGTGCCTGACACATGGTGTTAAAAATAGTTGGTTAAACAAATACAATAACACACCATAAAGACAGAGTCAATTTTCTCTACACATAAAATTAAAGATTAGTTCTAGGAAGTTAGAGCTTTGTTGCAATATGAAACTATGCCTCTTGTTTTCTTTTACAAGTTTAAATATGAGAACAATTTTGTTTCTGCAAATATCTGCCTTTCTTGTGAAGTTCCTAGTGATAGCAATTTTTGATACCTATGGATGTAAATGATACACAAAACTAACTTCTGGTAGTAAAGTAAGATAAATAAAGTTAAGTAATCTTTTTAATATTTGTAACATGTCTAACCTTGATTGGTAAGCTTGGATTTATTTTTTTACTAAGATTAATTTTCAGAACTTACCTCTTTAAATATAATTATTTACAAACAGTGAAGGCTCAAATACTTATTTAGTTTTTAAAGCAACATAAAAGAATAGCTTGGCCAATTTGTTTCTTTACTTTACCTTACAGTAAAGTTTGTATTACTCCACTGACTTGCTATTAGATAAAACTCCTTAGTACCAAATCTTATAAATGTATGATGGATGGCTACTCTAATATTGCCCATTTCCAAGATTCCTATGAGACAGTGCATTGGAATCTAGCATTTAAGTTTAATTTGTCTGCCCAGAGGTTCGCATTCCTCAAAGGAAATAAGAACATAAATTACATTATAATAAACTGCATAAAAACATAGCTTTTAAAATTTGACTATTCTATACCAGATCCTGATTCTCATCTTCCTTCCCATTTCTGGGAATTTAAAAGATCTGTCTAAGCCAAGATCAGGGGAAGAAAAATGAAACTTATAACAGGCAGGGGGAAAGAGGCTCATAAAATATTCATTATATGGCCATTTGACTTGTCTAAACTACAAAAACATTAACTTCATATGGCAGTGAAAATAACTTGGGACCATGTGTTGGTCGATGTTAGGATAAATTTTCATTTCATCTGGCTGGCCCAAATTTTATGGCCATGTTCTATGTTCCATGAGGTACAATACCAATCAAATGGATTTAATCAATTTGATAGAGTATTTTATTCAAAAAATGGCAAAGTCCTTCTTCATTTCAGCAATGTCACAGAACCTCCTCCAAAATAGACTGTATTTCAGGCCATAAAGCAACTATGACAAAAACATTGAAATAATATCATACATTTTATCAGATCACAATATAGAGCCTGGAAATCAAAAGCAACAGAACCTATACAGACAGAAACTGAATAATACATTCTTAAACCATTAATATAAGCACTGAAAAAATCAAGGAAAAATTTAAAAATTCTTGGAATCAAATGATATTAGGAAGATTATATATCAGAATCTGTAGTACAAACTGAAAGCATTTCTATTAGTAAAGTTTATAGCCAGGAGTGCCTACAGTAGAAAAAAAAGAGTAAGCTCAGAAAAATAACCTAGTTAAGTATCTTGAAGTTCTAGAAAAGCAAAAACAAAATAAACTCAGAAACAATAGAAAAGAAATAATATATACGGGAGTGGAAGTTCATGAAATTCAAACTGAAAAAAAAAAATACAAAAGAACCCCAATGAATCAAAGCTGATCTTTCAAATAAGCAAGATTGATAAAACCTTAGGCAAACTTACCAAAAGAAACAGAAAGCCCAAATTAATAAACTTGGAACTTGAAAATGTGAAATTATAATGATATCACTGAGATCCAGAAGATCTTCAGAAATTTTTCAAAATTTATATTCTAATCAATTGAAGAATCTAGAAGAAATGGATGAATTGCTATACACATATGACTAATGTAAATTGAACCAAGAAGGTATACAAAATCTAAACTGATCAATAAAAATTAGATTTAAAAAATAATTACAACTCCACCAATGAGGAAAAGCCCAAGACCAGACAGATTTATCGCTGAATTGTATCAAACCCTTAGAAAAGAACTAACATCAATGTTCCTTAAACTTTTCTATATAATAGAAAGGGCATATATCCCCTAAAAATTCATTCTATGAAGCTAACATCACCTGGATACCAAAACCACATAAGATCTCAACAGAAAAAAAAAATATAGACTATTATCTTTGATGAACATAGGTGATAAGATCCTCACTAAAATGATTCAACATCATATTAATAGGGGTCATACAACATGACTAAGTTGGTTTTATTCCATGAAAGCAAGGATGGCCCAGGTTACATAAATTAATAAAATATTGCATTACACAAATACTATCAAAGAGAAGAATTAGATGATGATTTCAATAAATGCCGGAGAGACCTTTGACACAACCCAACACCCCTTCACAACAAAACTCAATTGAAAATAGGAATAGAATTTTGTCCTTTTCACTTCGAATTGCAATGTTATGGGTATTTCTTTCCTCTTTTGGCAGTTTAGCTAAAAGTTTCTCTTTTGTTTATTCTTTTAAAAAAACCCAACTCTTGAATTCAGTGATTCTTATATATTTTTTTTCTTTTTCACTATCATTAATTTCCATTCTGGTTGTTAAAATTTCTTTTATTGTACAATTTTTTTGCTGTATTTCTTTAATTTAAATTGAATTTATTGGTATGTTCTGGGTAGACAGTACAGTTACATTCATTACTGGGATCTTGTACCTTTACATGCCAGTTCATGGTTCTCATTTTTCCCCCTTGTCCCCACCCTCACTCATCCCCTCCTCCCCTCCCCACTTTCAAACACTTTAATTCCATTTTTACATTTTCTCATATTTTTTTCTTTTCCCCTTATTCCCCCCCACCTTTCCCTATCCTTCTCACTGTCCCTACACCTTTGGTCCTTTTCTTCCTATTTCACTTTACTAATTGTCCCGCTAGGATCTTGAGTACTATTTTAGTTTTTTACACCAGAGAAACTATTCAGTATTTTCATATGTGTGATTTATTTATTTCACTTGAGTATGTCCCCCAAATGTGCCCATTTACTGATAAATGAATCTACTTTCTCATTCTTTATGGCTGAGTAGTATTCCATTTTATAGAAAAACCACATCTTCTTTATTCAATTTGCAACTGGTGGGCAAATGGACTGCTTCCAAGTTTTAGCTATTACAAACTATGCCGCTATAAACATGGGTGTGCATATATCACTGTGGTATGATTCTTTTAATTCTTGTGGAAAGATACCCAATAGGGGGATGGCTGCCTCAAATGGAACCTCTAATCCTAGTTCTCTGAGGTATCTCCATATTGATTTCCATAGTGGTTGCACCGGTCTGCACTCCCACCAGCAATGGAGAAGGGTTCCTTTCTCCCCACAACCATGCCAATATTTGTTATAGTGAGATTTCTTGATAGCAGCCATTCTTTGTGGGGTGAGGTGAAATATGTGTTGTTTTCATCTCCATCTCTCAAATGACAAGTGATGTGGAACATTTTTTCATAGATTTACTTGCTGCTTTCATTTCTTTGCCTGAGAAATGTCTGTTCATTTCAGATGCCCATTTTCGAATTGGGTGTTTATATTTGGGGGAGCTGGCTGTTTTGAGTTCTTTATACATTACAGATAAAAGTCCTTTGTCTGAGGAGCAGCTGGAAAAAACGTTTTCCTCACTGTAGATTGTCTCTTAGTTCTGTTGATGATTTCTTTTGCAGTGCAGAAGCTTTTTAATAAAATGAGATTACAGTTGATTCTTTCTGTAGTTCCTGTGCTATTGAGTATTTGTTCATAAAGTCTTTTCCTACGCCAACGTCTTCCAGAGTTCTGCCTAACTTATCTTCCAGCAAGTTTAGTGTTTCTGTTTTAATATTTAGAGCTTTAATCCACTTGGATTTTAATTTAGTGCATCATGACAGAAAAGGGTCTAGTTTTAATCTTTTGCAGGTTGAGATCCAGTTTTTCCAACACCATTTATTAAAGAGGCTATCTTTCCTCTGGTGGGGACTGTCAGCTCCTTTGTGAAAGATGAGGTAGCTCAGTGCATCTGGAGTTGTTTTTGTGTCTTCCAGTCTGTTCCACTGATCCTTGGATCTGTTTCTTTGCCAGTAGCATGCTGTTTTTATCACAGTGGCTTTGTAGTATAGTTTCAAATTGGGAATTGTTATACCCACTGCCATGTGTCTGTTGCCTAGGATGGCTTTTGCTATTCTAAGTCTCTTATGGTTACAAATGAATTTTTGGATTCTTCTTTCTAGTTCTGTGAAGTATAGTGTTGGGATTTCAATAGGTATTGGATTGAATCTGTACAGCAGTTTTGGTAGTATGGCCATTTTCACTATGTTGATTCTTCCTACCCAGGAGGGGGGGAGGGACATCTTTCCATTTCCTTATATCTTCCTTGATCTCCTTTTTCAGAGTGCTGTAGTTTTCAGTGTAGAGGTCTTTTGCTTCTTTTGTTAGATTGATTCCCAGACACTTCATTTTTTTGGGTGCTATCGTGAAAGGAATTGTTTCCCTATTTTCTCATTCAGTGAGTCTGTTATTTGTGTACAAGAAAGCTATTGATTTTTGCGTGTTGCCTTGTATCCAGCTACTCTTCTAAAAGTGTCTATTAAGTCAAGAAGCCTTTTGGTGGAATTTTTTGGGTCTTCAATGTAGAATATCATATCATCAGCAAAACATGACAGTTTAACTTCTTCCTTTCCTATCTTTATTGCTTTAATTTCTTTCTCTTTTCTAATTGCTATGGCTAATGTTTCCAGAACTATATTGAAGAGGAGTGGCGATAGTGGCCATCCTTGTCTTCTTCCTGAGTTTAATGTGAAAGTTTTCAGTTTTCGGCAATTTAATATGATGTTGGCTGTTGGTTTTCCATAGATAGCCTTTATTAAGTTGAGACATAGACCATCTATTCCAATTTTTTGCAGGGTTTTTATCATGAATTGGTGTTGAATTTTATCAAATGCTTTTTCTGCATCTATCGAGAGGATCGTGTGGTTCTTGTCCTTGACTTTGTTAATACAGTGTGTTACATTTATTGATTTATGTATATTGAACCATCCTTGCATCCCTGGAATAAATCCAACTTGGTCAGGATGTATGATCTTCTTGATGATCCTCTGTATTCTATTTGCTAGTACCTTATTAAGGATTTTTGCCTCTAGATTCATTAAGGAGATTGGCCTGTAGTTCTCTTTTTTAGTTGCTTCTTTCCCAGGTTTGGGAATCAAAGTGATATTTGCTTCCAGGAATGAATTTGGAAGTATTGCTTCTCTTTCAATTTCATTGAGAAGTCTGAAGAGTAATGGCAGTAGATTTTCTCTCAATGTCTTGTATAATTCAGCAGTGAATCCATCAGGAACTGGGCTTTTCTTTGTTGGTAAGATTTTTATTACATTTTCAATTTCACTGATTGTGATTGAGGTGTTTAAAATACTTTTATCTTCTTTGTTCAACTTTGGTAATTCATAAGTATCTAGAAATCTGTCCATTTCTTCTGTGTTTTCCATTTTATTAGAGTTAACTTTGGTAATTCATAAGTATCTAGAAATCTGTACATTTCTTCTGTTTTCCATTTTATTAGAGCACAGGTTCTCATAGTAGGTATTAATGATCCTCTGGATTTTTGTTGGATCTGTTGTGACTTCGCATTTTTCATTCCTGATTGCATATATCTGAGCCTTTTCTTTCTTTTTTTTTTTGATAAGATTTGCTAAAGGTTTATCAATTTTATTTATTCTTTCAAAAAACCAACTCTTTGATTCATTTATTTTTTTGTATCGTCTTCTTAGTTTCCATTGCACTGATTTCTGCTCTAATCTTTATAATTTCCTCTCTTATTTGCACTTTGGGTTTTTCTTGCTTTTGTTTTTCTAGGAGTCTAAGATTCATCATTAGGTTTTTTATTGGAACTCACTCTGTTTTCCTAGGGTGGGCATTCAGTGATATGAATTTTCCACATAGAACTGCTTTCATTGTGGCCCACAGATTCCTGTATGTTGTATTGGCATTTTCATTTATTTGTAAAAACTGTCTAGCCTGGGATTTAGCTCAGTGGTTCAGTGGCCTGTCTTGCAAGCGCAAGGACCTGAGTTCAATACCCAGTACCAAAAAAAAAAAACAAACAAAACCTGTCTGATTTCTTCTTTGATTTACTCTGTGATCCACTGATTGTTCAGGAGAGTGTTGTTCAATTTCCATGTTTGTGAAGTTCCTATGGTTTCTTATGCTGTTGATCTCCAGCTTTATTGCACTGTGATCTGATAATATACAGGGAATAACTTCAATCCTTTTGTATTTATTGAAACCTGTTTTGTGAGCTAGTATGTGATCAATCTTGGAGAATGACCCATGTGCAGCTGAAAAGAATGTATATTCTGGTTTTGTGGGGTGGGACACTCTATAGACATCTAAATAGTTCATGCATTCAAAAGCTTGGTTCAGTTCTAGTATTTCATTTTTGATTTTTTGCCTAGATGATCTGTCTATTTGTGATAGTGGGGCATTTAGATCCCCCACTACAATTATGTTAGTGCTTATTTGGTTTTTCATGTTACTTACTATTTGTTTTATATAATTGGGGGCATTTATATTTGGTGCATATATGTTTATGATTGTCATTTCTTCTTCTTGGATTGTCCCCTTTACAGGGATGTAGTGGCCTTCTTTGTCTCTCTTAATCAGTTTTGGTTTGAAATTTGCTTTATCTGTGAATAAGATTGCTACCCCTGCTTTTTTCTGGGCTCCTGTTGCATGGAGAATTATTTTCCATCCTTTCACTTTCAGTCTATGGGCTTCTTTTTGCACTAGCTGTATTTCTTGTATACAACATATTGTTAGATTTTACTTCTTAATCCATTCTGCTAATCTATTTCTGTTGATTGGTGAATTGAGGCCATTGACACTGATAGTTATAACTGATATGTACTGACTTATTATTGTCATGTTATTGTCCTTTTGTTGACTCTTTTCTTTTTATTTTTTGTCCTCTCCTTTTATTTTCTTGCCTTGGCTATTTGATTTGCTCTGTTGGGCCTCATTGTGTGATGATCTTCATTGTCTTTTTCTAGTATATTGTTTAAAATTCTTTGCAGTGCTGGTTTAGTATTCATGAAGTTTCTCAAGTGTTCTTTGTCATGGAAGTATCTTATTTCTCCATCCATTTTGAAAGAGGGTTTTACAGGATACATCAGTCTTGGTTGTGGGTTGTTTTCTTTTAGGACATGAAATACCTCACTCCAGGCTCTCCTTGACCTGAGGGTTTGTGTTGAAAAGTCTGCTGTAATTCTGATGGGCTTTCCTTTGCATGTGATTTGTTTCTTTTCTCTTACTGCTTATAGTATTTTGTTCTTCTGGTGGGTTTCTGGGATCTTGATTATTATATTTCTAGGTGTAGATTTTTTTTATCATGGCTAGCTGGTTTCCTATATGCCTCACTTATGTGTATGTCTAATTCTTCCCCTCTGTTTGGGAAGTTTTCTCTCATTAATTCTTTGAACAGCCTTTTTAAGTCGTTTGCATTTTCTCCTGGTACTTCATGGATTCCTATCAGTCTTATGTTATTCTTCTTTGCATCATCTAGGAGTTGTTGGATTTATTTCTCATGCTCCCTTACTGTTTTTAAGAGACCTTTCTTTTTTTGGTCACTGTCTGAGATCCTATCTTCTATATCTGAAATTCTATCTTCACAATCTTTTATTCTGTTGCATACACTTTCAATACAGTTTATAATCTGGATATCTGTTTGAATCTGTTTAATGGATTCCATTTCTTTCCTATGTTGGGTGTTCATTGTTTCACTTCTTTCTTGTTCTGGGCCTTCATGGTTTCTGTTATGTTCCTAAGCTCATCTATTTTTTTGTCAGTTTCTGTTCTGGAGTCTCGAATCATGTCTTTCATTTTGCTCACCATCTCTATGGTTATCTGGGAAATGATTTCTGTTTTGAATTTTTCTAGAGCTTAATTGATTAGTTTTTTTTTTTTTAATTCCTGTGCTGTGAGTTCTGAGTGTCCTGGAGGTTCACTATCTGATTTTTCATCCTCCTTTGCCCTATTGTTTGCCATTGGTGGACTGGAAGTCTGTTTTTGTGGCTTGCTTAAGTGTTTTCTCATCTTTATTTTTGCCGTTGGGTTGCCCTTGATTCAATCTCTGGGTCATTAAATCTTCCTGATATCATTGCATCCCAGCCTTTGATTCTTGAATGACATAGACATTCTCATTTTCATAACTGAGAAAACAATTCGTCAAATCAATCCCTATCCTTTATCCCAATCAATATAATCAGGAACACAAGAGGATCAATCACGACCCTTTGCAGCCTGCCATGCCTCTGCAGAGTGTGTCCAAGGACTGGCTCAATCAGAGTATCTAAGAGCTGGGGTGCGGGGTGATGTTGCTCAGTGGCACCCATGCAGCTACCGTCCTGGTGCTGGGTCAGAGCCAGTCAGTGGCACCTGCTGGAAAAGGCCCGGCTCCAGAGGAGGCCTGCAGATTGGGCCTGGCCGTGCAGCAGAAGGGGCTCCCTATTGTACAAGTTTTGAATTTAGATTGTTCTTATTTTTCTAGGACTTGAGGGATATCATTAGGTTAATTGTTCTGCTTTTGTGATGTGGGCATTCAGTTACAAACTTCTCTCATAGGATTTGTTTAATTGTGTTCTATACATTCTGGTATGTGATACAGTCATTATCAATTATTTGTAGGAATTTTTCCTTTCTTCCTTGGTTTTCCTGTGACCCATTGATCACTCAAGTGTATATTTTTAATCTACATATTTTTGTGTAGTTTCTGTGATTTACTTTTTAATGATCCAATAACATGCATTAAGTAATGACTTTGAAAAGTTATATTCTAAAAAATTGAAGAACCAGGTGTGATTCATTCCTATAATCACAGCACTAAGGAGGCTGAGGCAGAAATATCACTGTGAGTTCAAGGCTAGCATGGGCTACATAGTGAATTCAAAGCCAGCCTGAAGTATAGAGCAAGACCCTGTCGTATACATAAATAGGATGGGCCAGGGATTTTACTCAATGGTTCCATTGCCTGTGTCGCAAGTGCAAGGGCCTGAGTTCAATCCCCAGTACCCGAAAAAAAGTACATAAATAGGATAATCTAAAAGAAGATAAAAAAAAGTCACATCTTCTTTATCCATTCTCTGGTTAATGGGCAATTGGGCTGTCTCCAAATTTTAGCTATTGCAAACTGTCCTGCTATCAACATGGGTGTGTATATAACAGTGTGATATGATTCTTTTAATTCTTTTGGGAAGATACACAACAGGGTAATAGCTTGGTCAAATGGGACTTCTAATCCTAGTTGTTTAAGGCATTTCCATATTAATTTCCACAGTGGTTGCACCTGTCTGTACTCCCACCAATAATGAAGAAGTATTCCTTTCTCTCCAAAACCCCACCAGCATTTGTTATTGGTTGATTTCTTGATAGTAGCCTGGAATGACTTAATTCTAAAGTGTGTCCATTCTCACCATTCCAGGTATTATGGTTGTCAAGATTTTAGCCAAAGAAAACAGTCAAGTGAAGGAAACAAAAGGAATATGACTAAGAAGTCAAATTATCCCTATTTGTAGATGAAATATTCTTTATATCAAAGACCAAATATTTCCACCAGAAATATTTTATATCTGATAAACAAATTCAGCATTGTGGCAGGAATTAAATCAATTTTTAAAAATATATCATGTTTTTGTATACAATAATGAACCCACTGAGAAAGAAATCAGAAAAATAATTCCATTGACAATAACTTCAAAAAATTAAATCCCTAAGACTCAGTTTAGCCAAAGAGGTGAAGGATTTCTATAATGACAATTACAAAATTCTGAAGAAAGAAATTAAAAAGTACATTAGAAAATGAGTCTTTCTTGTTCTTGGGTTGGCAGGATTAACATTGTTAAAATGGACATATCAAAATCAATCCATCGATTCACTACAGTCCTTATTAAAATACCAACAATATTCTTTACAGAACTAGAAAAGGAAATCATGAATTTCAAGTGGAATCAGAAAAGGTCTAGAATAGCTAAAGCAGGAATGTCCATAAAGAGTAATGCTGGGAGAATCACTACATTGGACTTTACATTATAATATAAAGCCACAGTAACAAAAATAGTATGACCATGCTATAAAAATAAAACTGTAGAACAATTGAATAGACTCAAACACCCACCTCAGTCTGATTTTTTACTCAAAAAAGGCCAAATGCATATGCTGAGATTCCACTTGCAGAAAATTAAAACTAGATTCCTATCTCTTACCCTGTACTGAAATCAAATCAAGTGGATCAAAGATCTGGATATAAACCAGAAACATTGAAAGGATGAAAAACAAGGCAAGGGAAACACTTGAGGCCCTAGAAAGAGGAAGAGAATTCCCAAATAAGACTCCCAAAACACTAGAAATAATATCAGGAAGCAACAAGTGGGACCACATCAAATTAAAAGCTTCTGCCTGTCAAAGGAAACAAACAACAGCAGAGATAACCCAGCAAAGGGAAGAAAATCTTTGCTACTTACTCTTAAGATTGAGCTTTAATAAGTACAATATTTAAGAACTTTAAAAAATTAACTTGCAAAACATAATAAACTCAATGAAACTGAGCTAATGAACAGGTGCTTTTCTAAGGAACAAATTCAAAGAGCCAAAAACTATCTGAAGAATGTTCAACCTCTCTCTTGCTATTAAAAAAGGAAAAATAAAAGCTACATTGATATTCCAGATCGTCTATCATCAGTAAGAACACAAAAAATGCTGTCAGTGAATGCTGACAAGGGTGCAAGGGGAAAAGGAATCCTCCTCCTTTTTTGGTGGGAAGGTAAACTGGTACAACCACTATAGAAATCATTGTGGCGATTTCTCAAAATAACTAAATACAAAAATGCCATTAGTCCTTTCTATGCGACTCTTAGGCATATTCATGAAAGGCATTAAGGATGGCACATCCAAGTTTATAACAGCATAACACAATGGAGAGCAGGTAAACAAGGAAAACAGCCTAGGTGCTGAGCAAGAAATAAATGGATAAATAAAATATGAAATATATATATTCACACACATATATATGAATAATATTCAGCTATAAAGAATAATTAAATCAAATTATTAGGATGAAAATGAATATAAATAGAAACCAACTTATCAATTGAAATTAGCTGGATTGAGAAAGTTAAACATCACATTTTCTATTATATGTGCCTCTCCTTGGTTGTCCCATTTTCATTGCTATAAAAAAATCTTGGTCTAATTTATTAAAAACTTTAGGGCCAGGGATTTAGGCTGGAAGTCAAAGATCGAGATAACAGCAATGTTGCTGTTTTGTGAAAGCCTGGTCTCTGCTTCTACATAAATGGTAGGTGCTCTGGAGGGAACAAACATTGTGTTCTTGTGTAGCAGGAGAGAGAGAGAGAGAAGAGGAAAGGCACCTAGTACATCTCTAGTCTTTTTGTAAGGCCTAATCTATTCATGAAGGTCCCCTCCTGACACAGCCACTTCCCAAATGGCCCTGCTTCTTCTTAACACTACCATAGTGAGGATTAGATTGTGGGGAACGTTTAGACTCCAAAAGTGGAAAATTAAATTTTTAGCATTATGAATGTTTTAATTTGTCATCAATGTTTTCTGACAACTATTCTAGATTTCTTTGAGTTGCTATTCATATTGTATACTTTCCACTTTTTAAAGCTTTAGGTTTTACTTGGGTATTAGTTCAGGAATTCTAAAGTGTGTTTTTAGTTCATTCTTTATTATAACCTGATACACAGAAACACACACATATATCACACAATACATGCTACACATATACACATATACGTACATACAAACACACACACAGACACCCACACCTTTATTTCTTAACTTTTCCAGGATAGTTGAGCCAAATCATATAAAAATTAATAAACCAAAGCCAAAGATTATTTATGATAGCACCCTTTCCTTTTTCCTTCATTGGTTTTATGTATTTTATGCTGGAGGCATCTCAGACATAGTTATTTGATATTTTTAATCTAATAATATGAATATCTGAAGTACTACAGGCCTAAATATTTTTGCTGTCACTATTGAATCAAAAATGATGAACTGTTTTCTTGAATTTACATAATTTTCAACCCACATTTATATTTAATTGAACTTAGATTCCTGAAGTTCTAAAATCACAATGCTGTCCTTAAAGAAGAATTTAGAATTATTTCTCTTTTCAAAGCTCTTTGAGACCCCTGAAAGACTAAACTTTATATCAAGAATATTAGAATTTCCTTCAGTCCCTCATGTTAGTTTTAGTAGCTAATTTCTGGATTCTATTGTTGATAAAGGCATTGGACTTTAGAGGAAGTTCAGCCTTCGTGTTTTTGTATCCTATTATTTGTTATTCTACTTGATAATTTTCTAAGAGACCAGGAATGTGACTATCAAACATAAGTGTATTTCATTTTATTTATGCATGACTTGCTGGTATCAAATAGGAGTTCCTTTGGAATATCACTTAGAGCCTAACCCCTTCACTTTCAGTTTTCATTCTGAATTTTTCCTTATCTCATAATTACCATATTTCTAAGAACACTCTTGTTGAAAGGCATTTAGCTCCTCCCTTTGTCCAAAAAGTCCCAAAGACTCTTCATTAATGACTCTGAAATACTTAAAAGCCCACTTGTGCTTTTTCATGAAAATACTTTGGTTTCTTCTCAGTTCCGCCAAACACACTAGTAGTTGACAGTCCAGCTTAGAAAGACAGGAGGACTAGGGATTGCCCCAGAAATGTGAAGATTCCACATCCACGGTGCCACAAAGGGTAAACAGGAAATCTCAAAAAATAAGTTCAATGCAGCATCTCTTGTATATTTTTAGACTCCTTCTAACAGGAGGGTGAAGTATTCTAAAAAGCAAGTTAACTGGTAAGATTTAGACATCTTCAAAGGCAAATTACCATGACCATCTGCTTTGAAATCTGTGTCAACACTAGATGCATGGTTGGAGCTAATATATTCCAGGTTCCAAATTCTTCCAGTGAAGGAAAAATACTTATACATCTTATTTCCTTATATATAGAGAGTGCAGCTTTGGCTTTTGGTAAGAAGCTCTGGGCATCTTTCAGAAGAAAAAAAAAGCAGTCTAGTTAAGATGAATTTTTGCAAAAGAATTCCTTCATTAGTAGTCAGCGTTACTACAGTGCTTACTTATGTCTGTCTTCTGAATGGTTGGAATAGAATTCCAACCTAATACCACTTCTGCTTTCAAAGGACTCTATCTTCTAGACCTCATTTAGCATGAGGATAGAGAAACACAGATAAATGTCTTATCAGGCGAAAAAGTAATTTCATGTTCTTGCAATTCTTTTCTCTGTCTATTCAAATGCTAGATGCCCTTTCATCTTCTACAAATGATTTTCTCTTAATCTGCAAGAAACTA
This sequence comes from Fukomys damarensis, assembly GCF_012274545.1. Lineage (NCBI taxonomy): Eukaryota > Metazoa > Chordata > Mammalia > Rodentia > Bathyergidae > Fukomys > Fukomys damarensis. The sequence goes on from NW_022900918.1 coordinate 13,477,788, forward strand.
GTTCATTCTTTCTAGCAATATCATTATATTTTGAGTGAATTATCACAGAACAATTAAGAGCTGTTCTCACGTGACACACTTATCTTTGGCTGTTTGTTTCAAAATTTGATTCAGCTGTGCCCTCCACTATTTCCTCATTTAGTTGAATGCTTCTGTCAGCTTGGAGGAAGGAAAATAACACAGCAGGGAGCAGGGCAGAAGTCACTGTAGTGCAAAATACATTATTGCCCTTGGAAGCAGTGTTCTCCATTAGAGTTCAATGAGCTAATAACAATGCATTATTTTGTTAAAAGGCCATTGTTACTATTACTGCAGCAAAATATCCAATAATATTATATACTATAGCATTAACTAAGCTATCATTCTGGCACTTTGGGATATAAAGAAAGATTTTTTGTTTTGTTTTATTTTGCTACTTGGGATTGAACCCAGGGCCTGTGCTGGGTTACATTATCATACATTTCCTTTAGAAATTTTGTGTCTTCCAATAGGGATTCTACACACAAAACAGTGATAACTTTGGAGTCAGTCCTGAAACTACATCTTTATTCCATTCACTTACTGGTGGTCTGATTTTAGATAATATAAAGTAAGTTTTGTAATTTGCAATTTTTATATCTAAAGAAGAGATTTGTGAAATTGACTAGTAATAAAATTACTGTAGGTAGCTCAGGGCTTCACATAAAAAGATATTCTTAAAAAGGGAGGCATCATTACTACTATGAAACAGCCAGATTTATTTTACTACCCCAGAATTCTATTAAGCCATGGCAGTAAATAAATAACAAGATATAAAGTAAATCTTCACTTAATGCTGAATTCTTGTTGTTTCAGAGGTTTAACTATTATGACAGAAGCAGTTTCCTTCTTGGTATTTTAAAAAGAGAAGTCTTGAGTTTCATAGCTGTATATAGACCATTTTCTAAAATCCTTTGAGAAAATTCTTTGTGCCTTCCCGTATCCTCTGATGTTTTTGGCATGGCAGCCTGAAGCAGGTCTGATTCCTTTCCTGACACTTTTTGGTTACGCGCAGTGCAGAAAGCACTAAAGGTCACCTGTGAAGTCAGAGCCAAGAACAAGTCACATTTTTACATGATTGAGCAGTCTTAATTTGGCTTCATTGTCATTGCTAAGTAATAGCACTGAAACCTCCTGCTCTCTTGAGTAAAATATACTTACAGCAAAACCATATATTTCTTTCATTATCACTTATTTAGTGCCTTCTGTGTGTCAGAAATGGAATTAGCTACTGAAGATAGCAAATGAAACATGGGCCCCTTGTATAAGCAAACTCACTGGTTGGTGAAGAGATGCATACACATTAAAACAATTAGATGTCCAATCTGGACCAGAAGGTGGAGATTAATTTCTGCCAGATTCCACCAAATGAGAGACAATTGCAGAGAATTTTGAAAAGGGGAAGGAGGAAAGTGAATTGCTTAGTGGTCTCAGGACTAGAGAAGAAACAGTAGCAGTGAGTCCCAAAATTCTCAGCCAATAGAAAAAAGTCTACCCAGGCCAAACATACCAAATTGTTGGTCTAGCAATAGAAAGTACCTCAAGTATTGGTGATCCTCCCCCTAGTCAAATAGGAATTCTGTCAGCCATAACAGGAAGCAAGGTAACATATATAAAAGTGAGCTGTTAACACTTATGCTGAAAATAAGCAACCCAGGAAATGAACTTCTTTTATATTTGGCCTGATTTTTCCCTCTTTCCCCCATACAGACACTGGTAGGGAGAACTAGCAATGGGGTGTCCCAACAAAGAAGCCTAGCTAGGGAAGCCTCTTTGTCCCTGCAGATCTGAGACTCTCCTCTTGCCAAAATAAAGTCAATAGGCAGCTCTGGCAAAGTGGATCTGGCTACAATAAGAATCTATCCTTGAAGCACCCTATATCTGTGCAGAGAGAGTAAGAGACTTCCCTCCCCACCTACAAGCACCAGGGAACTCAGAAAGGACTCTCCTTCCTAATCAAGTGCCACCAGCAGGTCCAGAGAGGTTCTCAGTGGCCCTGAATAAGTGAAGAAAACAAAAACTGTGATAAATTCTCTAAAGCTTACATTGAAAGTAACTTGAATTATTGAGGATGTAGATGAATTGGAATCCCCTGCCCCTGGTGTGCTAGTACAAATATAAAATGGTAACACCACTGTGGAAAAGTCTGATGATTCTCCAGAAATTAAACATGGATAAGGGTTTCGTATAATAGTGATACATGTACATTGAAGTTTATAGCAGCATAATTCATAATAGCTAAGCTCTTGAAAAGTCCTACATGCCAATCAATAGGCAAATAGATAAAGAAAATATTTTATATACATATATATATATATATATATATGAATTTTATTCAACCATAAAAAGAATGAATTTGTGTCATTTACAAGAAAAGGGATGGATCTTGAAACTATAATGTGAAAAAAATCAGATACAGAAAGTTAAAAATCACATGGTTTCTCTTATATGAGAAACCCAAAAATATAAATAAGGAGTAAAATAAATACAAGCTTTTTGGAAAAGGAGAAGACCAGAAGAAGGGGAGGATGGGAGATTAAGAGGAGGAAAGGGTATAGAAAATTATCATGATATAATATTTAAGTAATCAAGATAAATACATACAATATACAAATGTACTGATATCCTTAGAATATAACTATTATATATTTCAAATATAAATCAATAAAAATATACAAAAAATTAAACATAGAATTACTATATGACCCAACAATTCTACTTGTAGATATATTCTCAAATTGATGAAAGATGTGTTTAAACAAAAACTAGTGCCCCAATACTCACAGTAGCACTGTTCACAATAGTCAACCAGGGAAATGACTCAAATTTTCACTGAATGATGAATGGATAAACATAATATGGTATAGCCATGCAAAAACATTATTTAGCCATAAAAATTAATAAAGTACTCATACGTCACACTAGATTGTACACCTGCAATCTCAGCATATTGGGAGGCTAATGTAGCAAAACTGCAAGTCCAAGCATAGCCTGTAATTTAGCAACTTAGTGAGACCCTATCTCAGAATAAAAGTAAAGAGGAGAGCTGCTGGGAATATAGCTCAGTGGCAAGGATATATCCGGGTTCAGTCTCCAGTGCAGAAAGAAAGAAAGAGAGAAAGGAGATCAAAGAAAGAAAGAAAGAAAGAAAGAAAGAAAGAAAGAAAGAAAGAAAGAAAGAAAGAAAGAAAGACTTTATATTAAATGAAAGAAGCCTGTAATAAGCACAATATATTTTAAGAATGCATTTATGTAAAATGTTGAACTGGAAAAAAGACACCAAACGTACTTTAATAATTTCTTGGGAGTGAGTGATAGGGAGGTGATTCCTAAGAATACAAGTATTGTATTTATAATGATGAAAGTGTTATAACATTGATTATAGGAATGGCTGGAGGTAACAGTAATTATGCTAAAAACCACTGAAGGGCACTGTTATGGTTTGTATCTAGATATCACCCCAAAGCTACAGGTGATCATCAGCACAGCTTTTCAGACGTAGCTGGATCTAGAGTGTGTGATGCTGGGTTTAAGAGTGTGTGCTTACTGAACTAGTCCACTGATTGTTTTTTCATAGTTCTGGGTGTGGGTAGTGGGCAGTTATATCCTGGGTATGAGTGCCATCCACCCTAAGGGCATGTAGCCTGGACAGACCCATCACTGCTGCCTGCTGTGCCTGCTTCTTCACTCTTTCACTGCTTTCTGCCTTCTGCCCATTGTGAATTGTTTCTCCTTTGCTGTACCCCTCTGCCATGCTGTCATCCTTTGGAGCCAGACAACTATGAACTGAAACTTCTACAGACTGTGAGCCAAAATAAACCTTTCCTCCTTTAACTTTGGGTGTCAGTATTTTGTTGCAGCAAAGAATACAGCAACTAAGACAGGCACTCTAAAAAGAAAAAAGAAAACTGAAATATCATTAGAGCCATAGCAAACAAAATAAACCTAGAGATGCTTGCTGAATTTAAGCAGGCTGCTACCTATTAAAATAAAAGATGACAGGGCACAAGGATTTAGCTCAATGGCACCGTGCCTGCTTCACAAGCACAAGGTCATGAGTTCCAACCCCTTTACCAAAAAAATAAAAGTTAAAATAAAACATGACATAATTATTCCAAGAGTCTACAATACATTTCAAAGTAACCCATCATACCAAGGAAAAAAACAATCAATTCACACCAATATTAATCAAATATTGTAATTATCTGGCAAGGATTTCGAACAAGCCTTCATACAAATGCTTTAACAAGCAATAGCAAATTCTTTTGAAACCAGTGAAAATATAAAATTAACCCATAAAGTCAATCTCTGACAAAGTTACAATATTTAAGAATATAGTAACTGAGCTCGGTTCCAGAAAGTGAGATAGAAGTGAGTTGAGATTCTCATTTTTACCCTCTAACTTTTTTTTAAAACTTTTGAATTATTGCAAATGAACACACTCTACTTTTAACAAAATTTAAATCCAAACACGTTTAGCTTAACTAAATTCCATTTTTGAAAAGTGAGGGAAACAGTTTCCTCATGTTCTTATACTAAAATTTCTTCCTTCTCTGTCATGTAGATAAGATACTTTTTAAAGGGCTTTACCTTGAAGCCAGGATACACCAGTTTAAAGGGCCTTATGTTGAAATTGCACACAAATAAATGAACTCATGGCTTTCATTATAGAAAATTTATGAACCACTACTTTTTTAAAAAGGAAAAAAAAGTACATCATTATCTGAAAACAAATCAGGCCTCCTGTTATACTCACGGGGTTGAATTCTGATGCTGTCGATGTACTGAGCTGAGTTACTGTGCTCAGTGGGGCAGTTAACTATTTGTTTTCTTTTTTTAAAAAAAAATAGCTGAGATTTTGTTCTTACTGCAGTTTTGTTTACCTATTTTGTTAAGAACACTGCATATTATGACCGTAAGTCAGAATTTAGTATGGCAGCTACAGATTTGTCTAAGCTGTCACTATACATAACACTCCTTGTTTAAGTGTTATTGTGAAATTTAGCTTTAAGAAAGTATCCCAGTTTTAAAAATTATCATTATTTGGGGGAAATTATTGTTAAGTTAATGGTGTGGAACTCAAAGTAAAAAACACAGCTAGGAATTTTCAGTATTTATCTTGTTTTTCTCCCTGGGAAGAATGGTGGCTGAGCTGTAGTTTTTTTTTTTTTTTTCTTTTTTTACTCAGATAAGTGAAGTTGACTGAAATCCTGAAAACAAATCCTCCTGGAGAGCAAAAAGACAATATAAAGAATTTCTCTCTCTCTCTCTCTCTCTCTCTCACACACACACACACACACACACACACTTTCAAAACTTCTTACTATGCATAACAATCACAAGTCAATCACCTAATTAGTTGCACCTGTAATTACACTGTTTTGCGCCAAACTTCTCTGTTCAGCAATTATAGCACATAGAAAGGCAAAATTTCTCCCTTATCTTACCAGGAAGCTACAGAGAGAATGATGATGCTGTGAGATCCATTTTTCTGCCAAATGTAAAGGGGGGGTGAAGAAAGCAAAGACTAGGAAAACAGTATGATGCACCCAATGCCAAAATAGATGGGGCTGTTCACTGCCAAGCACACTGCCTCTCAGAGAGGAGGCATCCATCCTTTACTGCAGCAGCCAGAGCTTCTGTTTATGCCAGAAACATCCTTGCTGTAATACGCACATGAAGATTCCAATATTTCTGTCAGAGCAAATTATAAATATCAAAATTAACCCCCAAAGGGATTTTACAAGTCAGTGAGCAGAAATATTTCAATTTCCAGATCCATCATTTACCTAAAAGCACATGGTGTCTTAAAACAAATAAGTTATTCCTGGATATCTATCTCAGTCTACAATGACAGAGGTAAGAAGATTTGCCATTTTAGGGAGGAACACAAAATCTATTTTAAAAATCCTCAGTTTTCCTAAAATGATTCAGAAATGCAGAAGCAGGTAAGGTGATCATGTCTCCTAACCATGTCCCCTTCCGATTTGTTGTCTTGTTGAGATTTAACTATATTAACAGTTTCATGCTTATCTTTTTTAAAAATGTGCATATATATATATAACTTTTATTTATACAAGCAATTGTTTTACAATTTTTGTTTCTTACTAACATATATTGGTCTGCTATCCCTTTAAGCAGCTACCTCCACCCATTTCTAATCACAGTTGCAAAATAGCACAACACATAGATATTTGGAATACTTTCTGTGTTGAACAACTGTGTTCTTGCTCTCTTTGGGCACCGGTGAACATCTTTGTATAACTAGAGATTAAACTGTTAAATCTTATGAGTAGAAAGTGGGATTTCTGGCTCACAAGAAATCATATTTTTCAAATTGTTTTTCAACACAATCTGAAAGTACTAGTTTGTTGTAGCCAACTCTGGCTATTACAAAACACTTTTGCATTTCTGCAAAAAAGGAAAAACTGATGTCTCATTGTTATTTACATTGGCATAGTTCGTGAGTTTTAGCATCCTACATGCCTGGTTTTTTGTGCTCCAGAGTTTTTTTTAGTAAATATTGCTTTAAGTGTTTGCTCATTTTTATCTTTGTAGATTTTTTATGTATTAAGGAAATATGACATTTAGCTGACATATATTTTATATTTTGCAAATGTTTTTCACAATTGTCATGTTTTGACATTATGAGGTTTTTGCAATACAAAAATTATAATTATCCAATTTATGATTTTCCCTCTTGGCATATGGATTAGAATGTCTTTTCTACTTCAAGGCCTTTGAAAATAAAATATATATTATTGTTAACTATAATCATCCTGCTGTGCAATAGAACACCAGAACTAAATCCTCCTATAAAAAATAAAATAAACAAAATTTTTTTCTGATGCTTTTAGAATTTTTATACTTTAATACTTATATTTCTGATACTTATTTTAGAATAAAGTATTCAATAGGCATTCAGCTTTACTTTCTTTCCAAAAGAACTAGTCAAATGAACTTTCTGTATAGCCCATAAGTTCCTCAGTAATTTTAAATACTCTATCAAATACTCGATAAGACTTTGATTCTGTTTCTTCCATTCAATTTTCTTGATCTATATATTCACTATTATAAAATATTTGTTTAGCTCCGTAAGTTTTAAACCAATAAAAATGATTCACTGTTGTTTTTCTATATTAGAATGTTCTAAAAAATTCTTCTACATGTTGATTTTTTTCTGATTTTGTCATTTTAAAAAGTCCTTTAATATTTAGTTGAGATTATAAATGAATTTATTCTTTCATTTGAGGAAAGCTTTCAGTAAGAATTTTTTTCTTGTTCAAAGCAGGGTATGACTTCTTATTTATTTCAGGCTTATTTCACATCCTTTAGGGGAATAGTAATATATGTATTGTCTGAACATCTTTATTTGATTCATTTCTAATTTCTGTTATATTGTTAAAGGTCATTTCTTTGCAGAATGCTGATGAAACAATAACAGAGATGATACAATTTGTGAGCTTGAGAAGCTCAGAGCCTAATCAGGAGCTTGAAAACATGTAAAATATGATATAAATGGGAAAATAAGTATATGCATAAAACGATATGGGGGTTTAGAGGAGATAGTGGCCAATTCTGCAAAATCAGTTTCCTCATAGAATAAAGCATTTGGTCCTTAAGAACGATTGGACCTGTGCCCACCTGAAAATCTGTTCCGTGGCTTTCACATTAGACCCTCCTGATTGATCATGTTTGTGGTCACTAACTCAGTGATGAGCTGCCAAGCAATTTCACAAATAATAAAGGGTCTTGCGGAATACTAGTGCCTGCCCACAGCTATCATCTTCCATTATTTGTCCTGTAACCTGGGGTTGTTGGGTGTGCTCCCTTGACCCCATTCCTTTATTACAGTAGTTTAAATATATAACATCTGTCTATAGTGAAACTGGATGAAATAAATGTGTGTGTGTGTGTGTGTGTGTGTGCGTGCGTGTGTGTGTTTAAGGGATTAAGTGGAGACTCTTGTCCTATGAACAATAAAAAAGAAAAGTAGGGAAAGAGCCATTGTAAAGACAGGAGCAGTGAAAGAAGAGGGCACTTCAGGTGAGGTACTCCTGTGGGGATTTCAGACAGCTGGGGATGGGGGTCTGTGCAGAAGGAGATTGGCATCTAGTTTTGAGGGAAACAACCCAAGCTACAGACACATAAGCAGTCTCAAGGGCAAAAGTATGGAATTTGGAATAGATCAAATGTATCTTTTATTATTTTATTTTTTTTATTTGTGTTTTTTTTCTTATTGAGTTTATTGGTAAATTTTAGAAAAAAAGTATTTTTAAAATGACAAATTACTTAGGTAATTGTGAAGAGGTTCATCTAAAACAGGGAGAAATAGATAGCAGTGCACACCAACAGGGAGAGCAAGGTCAAGTTCGGGCACAGAGAACCTGAGGCGCAGGTTATCAGTCTGTCCCAGTGGTAGCACAGGTCATAATGTAGAGAAAAGTTCTTATTAAATACTGAGTGAAATAATGGAAAAATAAATGAAAGAGCAAGAGCTCAAAGTCAGGAACTTCTAGAAGTTCTTAATTAATAATAACATCAACTCAAGGTTTAAACTGCTCATTCTTCTCAACCCCAAGATTTCCAGAAGGTGTAGTATTTTGCCTAATGAGTATGGTAACATGAAGGAACCAGAATATGGAGGACAGTCCTGTTTTGCAACACCGGAGCAGTTAAGTAACTAATGTTTTCAAAGCACTTGGAACACTACTTTGCACAAATTAAATGCTATGTAGTTATTAAATAATGTAACTGTTTAAGTAAATAGTGAAATCTTGGATGCAAGACCAAGACATAAATTATAAAGAAGTAAATGTTTAAATCAGACTTCAAATGCTTCCTTTTAAAATACATAGCTGAAAAGGGATATTGTTTCTCAAAGCTCTGTGTCTTAAAGACTTTGAATCCCAAAGTGATGCTATTAGGAGGTGTTATGAAGATAGGGGGCCTTATGAGGGGTCCTTAGGTCAGTGGGTCATGCCTTTGAAGGGGACTGTAGCACCTCAGCCACCTTCTTGAATCTCTCTTTTGCTCCTTGGCTCATGATGTAAGCAACTATGCCTACCACAACTCCTGCCATGATATGCCACCCTTGCAGAGAACTAAAGCCATTGGGCAACACAATCTTGGACTAGAAGCCCTGGTACCATAAGCCAAAAGACAAATTTTCTCCACGTAAGTTAATAAACAAGATACTTTATTATAGTACAATGAAGTTATCACATCTCACAATAAAGAATATATTTACTGCAACAATGTGTACAAGAACAGAAGGAGACTGTGTCGTTTCACACAATGAGCTCTTTGCCAATGAATCATTGTGATACAAAAGAATGGCCAGAGATAGACAGTGTTCAGATCATCCAGTTTGTGTGAACTATTTTTATACTTTTTACCTCTGATTCAGTTCTATTACTTGTTAGTAGTCTATCCAAAATTTTTAAAATTTCTTCATGATACAATATTGGTAAGGTAAATGTGTTCAAAATGTCCTTTTATTCTAGGTTGTCACATTTCTTGGCATCTAGTTGTTCATAATAATCTCTGACAGTTCTTTGTGATTCTATAGTGTCCACTGCTGTGTCTTTTTATTTCTGATTTTATTAATTTGAGTCTTCCCTCTATTTTTCTTAAGCTAATAAATATTTCTCAATTTATCTTTGTGAAGGATCAGTATTTTGTTTCATTGATCACTTGCATTTTTAGTTTCTTTTGTTTACTTCTGCTCTCATCTTTATTATTTCTTTCCTTCTAACTTTGGCTTTTGTTCTAGTTTTCTGCTTGAAAAGAGTGATGCATTGTTTATTTGAGATCTGTCAACTTTTTGAATATATGTGTTGATTCTATAAACATTCCTCTTACTACTGCTTTTGCTGTATCTCATAGGCTTCATGTGTTGCATTTACATTTTCACTTGTTTCAGAAAAATTTTTAAATTTCTCTCTTGATTTGTTAGTTGGCCCCCAGTTCAAAAGTAAGTTTTTATATTTCCATGTATTTTGTTAGCTTCCAAAGTTTTTCTTTCTGTGTATTGCATTATGGTCAGAACATACACATCCTTGATATAATTTCAATTTTTAAAATTTTGTTGAGGCTTATTTTGTGGCCTTGCATATGACCTCTCCTAGGGACTGATGACAAGACTGTGCACTCTGCAGTTGTTGAATGGACTGTTTGTAGGTCCATTTTGTCGAGGATACAATTTACGTATGCTGTATTTTAGTTCATTTTCTCTCTAGATGATCTTCTCATTGCTGAAAGTGAGGTTTGAAAGCCCCCAGCTATGACTGTCATGTAATCTATTTATATTTCTAGGCCTATTCCTATTTGCTTGTCTGTGAGAGACTGGACACAACAGTGCTTGGTTCCAGCTGGGGATCCATAGGAAGCTGGAGTGTTGAGTATACTACTAATTTAATAGATATTTCCCAGTCTGCATTCATCAACAATAATTTTCAACTTGACCATTGTCTTTGATCTCCTAAAGTAATGTTTGAAATTCATCTTCAAGACATTAACCTGAAATTACATCTGCAATGCTATCTAAAAGGCAGTGCTCCTCTTTGTCTAGTGAAAAGCACCTTGTGGGAATTTAGCTGGTATTTAAATTCCTTCTCAATTTCACATGGATAACAAACACTGTACATCACAGCAAAGAAATCAGATTTTTTTTGGAAATCCTTCATCTGTGCTCTTTTGCAGCCTTAGTAACTTAAAAGTCAACCATCATCCCAACTAATATTCAAATTTTTTTTCCTAACAAAATTTTTCCTAAACATCATCTATCACTATAGTGATTTTTTTCCTGGCTCCTATTCACAGCGGGCAAAGCACTAGATGAAAGACTCATAGAAATGTAAACAATTTTTTAAATGTAAGATCTTTCAGCAACCAAACTCAGCAGGGCTCAGACTTGTATTGTCAATCTCTGGTTACAACTTTCAATAAAATATAGTGCTAACAAAGAAAACTAAAGCTTGGAGAAAGAGCATCACTTTAATATTTTATTTAAAATTTTCAATAATATTACTCAGGTCCAAAATTAAAATGTTTTAGTCTCAAACTAAAGTGTGCATTACAATAAACAAACATTCTAAATAGGAATAACTAACACTGTATACCAGACATAATTTTAACATATTTTGTGTACAAGGTCTAGATATTTGAGTAACTACACAAAGTAGGTATTATTATGTCTATTTTATAGGTGGAAAAACAGAAGTCTAGAGAATTTAAGTGGCTTAGGTTAACAGAGCTAATAAGTGGTTGAGATAGCATCCAAACTCTGTTAACCCTGCCTCATATCCACACTTCTACACCCATAAAGTATAAGTACTCCAAAAGTGTAATTAAGCAAACAGGTAGATTGCTTGGTTCCTCCTTTACTTATCTAAACTTTGTGCTATATGCTTTTCAAATTTTTGTTTTATCAAAGTTAAAAGTCAAAAGTAGGAGATGTTCAGAAACCAGTATAAAGCAGCTCATCACTGGAAACACAGACCTAAAGACTTGAAGCGACTATTGATTGATGTTTAATTATAGCCGATATGGAAACTACATTGCATCGCAAATCAATGGACTAGAAAAATCAAACTCTGTAACCCGAAATGCACTCATTTCTCTTGTCATCCTTCATTGGATCCAAAAGCCTCTAGTGAAAGGGGAGACTTGTGCAGATGAGGAACCAAACAAAGTAGAGAAATTGCCAGGCAGAAGGAGTCATGTTCATTTTCACCATGTCAACATGCCTGTGAAAGACTCCTGTCTTGGAGGCTAACTGCTCCCACAGCACCGACACTTCTCAGAAGCTGCAGCCTGTGCTGACACCAAAAACTTCTCAGTGATATGTATTTTGTGTCATATCTTGCATGCATTTGAAAGGCTGTGTAAAAGTTGTCCCAAATCAAAAAGAATCTAACAAAATTTGGTTATGCTGAAGTTTAAAAAAGGAGAGAAAAAACACTCAAAGATGAACATAAAATATGCAAAATACAAAGAACATTTAACTGAGTGCAAAACAAGCTACATCTTATTTCAGGGAAAATATTTATATTGAATTTCTCCTCATTTTCTTGTACTTAACAAGGTCAGCAATTTTTGAAATAAAATTTCATAATCTCCACTGCCTCCAAAATTGGTTTCCTAAATATGTTCTCTTTCAATGATACTGTGATTCTCAAAGTGATTTGCTATGGTTTGAATGTGTGTGTCCCTCCAAACTTGTATGTTGAATCTTAACCCCAAAGTGATCTCAGAAGGTGGGATGTGTTAGGAAATGAGTAGGCCATAAGGGTGGAGCACACATGAATGAGACTAATGCCCTTGTATAGTGGTCCCATTTAACTGCCTTGCCTCCTTCCACTCTGTGAGGGTACTGAAAGATGGTGTCATTTATGAGAAAGCAGGTCCTCACCAGATACTAAAACTGGTGCCCTGATCTTGAACTTTTCAGCTCCCAGAACTGTAAAACTGCATGGTTTTATATAGCTACCCAGTTTTTGGTATTTTGTTATAGCAGCCCAAATAGATTAGCAGGTGGCTTATAAAAAAGAATACTGGTTTTGAGATAGAGACATGAATTCAAGTCCATACTAAACATGCATGGCAAAGTAATATTTTAAAATCTTTTGAGCTTCAGTATCATTGCACACCAAATAAAAATAGCAGTACTCACTTCATGAAGGTTTGCACAGTGACTAGCAAATAATTGTGGTTTAATAATAGTGTCTGTGCCTCAAACACAGTCTTTTACATACATGCCAATTTACTAGTTTTGATGAATTATCACGCAGCAAATGCTTACTTCTGTCCCCACATCCTCCATGGGACACCAAGGCACAGTGGGGTTCATCAGTATAATTGGAATCTCTGGATTTTGGGAGATCTAAATGCTACACTTCCACTAGTTAGCAATAAAAAAAAAAAATCTGTTTAAAATGTTCTCCTTGGTGGGAGATGCTGGTTTAGTGGTCACAGATGGATGTGCAGTGTCCACTGGCAAACAGGGAAGAATATTTTTCCTATTTTGAAAGTTCTGAACTTGGAGAGAACACTGATTAATTCTTACTCATAAGAATAAGTGCTGGCCTCATACAGAGCAGATCTTATCCCTCAAAGAAATCTGGATAGATGCAGGTAACTTCCTCAGATCTTTGGGGCAGCTCTCTTAGGACCGCTGGCCCACACTGCTCAAGTCTAGGCTGAAATCTACCCAGTCTCTGAGCACACAGGGTGATTTCCTTCTAAAATGTGTGGGACATAAAATCATTATGATGATTCTGTATTACTTGTGATATAGGGAAGATAGTACTTGGATTCTGGGCCATTCTCAATCTGTTTTATTACTTTCATTTCCTTGAACATTTGGAATAGGGATGATAGAGATAGTTTTAGTTTACAAAAACAAGAGTACCATGTGAACAATGAACAGTTCCTCATTTCCACCTCATTTTTGAAATAGTATAGCCTGAACATTGTGTATTCTATTTCAGCCCCCCAAAATACAAGCCAAATGGAAAGATTTTCTCTATCTCCTGTCAGTAATCTCAGCTGGCTTGAGAATGAAGGTCAAGTCTTTTAAATTATCAATCTAGTAAGGTAATGGTTTTGTCAAACACAGAGGAGACTATTTTCTGTGGCCTAGCATTTCTCAAGGAATGCCCAATTGACATTCAGCATGTGTTACGTGTATATCACAACAGAACTATCAACAGCTTGCATGTGTCACCTTGATGGCCTGGAAATACAGTTAAGAGTAGAACAAGATTAAAGCAGAGATCTTTTGCAATTTCTAACCCAAGCTATCTGAAACAATTGGTTCTGGCTCTTGAACATCTCAGAGTAGATCCATGTCGATATAGAGACTCACTTGAGGGAGTCTAATTAGTTAACCAACCAAAGCCATGAATAACCATAGCCAATTTTCATTAACCACTACCCTAAGAGCTCCATATGTCATCTAATTTAATCCACATTTTACCTCTTTAAAGTAGCTGCTGTCCTATGTCCATTTTATGGAAAGATGAATTAATGCATAGAGAAGAGGATGGAAATATACACTGTGTGGAAGTAGACAGTAAGTGCTGTGGCCTAGAGAACATCAGTGAGCCTCCTGAGGACAAGCCTGCCACATCATGTAAGTGGCAGTTGTACCTGGATGAAACACAAACCACCTCAACACAGAGCACAAGCTTTCAATCCATACAGCTCATTGCTGCTTGCCACCTCCATGTCAAGCTCCAAGTGCGCCATCCTGAGGGTAGAAGATAGAAATTCCAGCCATTAAAACTCCACTTGATCACCTTGTCATATTTCCTTTTCTCATCACTCTTTTGAGTGAAAATCAAACATTGGGTGCAATGATGCTTAGGCCTTGGACAGGGTCTGAATTTTCCCATGATGCTAAGGTACAATGAATGCTGTTATCTGTTTATTTTTGCAAATAAAGTATGGTTGTAAAAACCCACTTGCTGTAGCCAATAAGGAACCCCAAACCATTCACTGATAATGGTGTCCTTCCTTGTTTGAGGGCCACCAAGACTTCCGAGGCAGTGTGGCCAAGGAAAGTCTTCCATTTGGTCCCTGGGGAAACTGACAACACTCTTGTACGGCCAGGTTCACAATTTCAAAGTCAAGTGATGGCCTTTTGCCACCTGTGAAACTAGGACACTTCTCGGTTATCCAACACTGACCACAGGAACTCTCCCCAAGTCTAGAATGCTGAGTAACCAGTCTCCACAGGGGCTCATTCTGTCATCTACCTACCAAGTTCGACCATCTTCAATATGCTCTTTATCCCAGCAAATATTTATTGAAAACACAATACACCTCAGACATATAATAGTAATGTGTCTTTTACTGTTAAAATGTAATGGTTTTTAAATGTTTATTAGTATACATTTGTGCTACTATACATATATATATATGTGTGTGTGTGTGTGTGTGTATATATATCACATCTCAATAATTTTTACTTTGCCTCACCCTCCCCTCCCTTCAGTCTTCTCCATCCCCATACTGCCTTTTCTTCTCTACCTATTTCCCTGTATCTTCCTTTTAATTTACTCTTCATTTATATTTTTAGTTTCTAACGTAAGAGAAAGTACAATGCTCAAGAAACAGAGAAGAAGCCTGGGACCTGGCCCACAAAAAGAGTCATTTGGAAGAGGTGTTTTCTGAGGAAACATAGATCATGTGCCACCACCTCCTCTTGAGAAGGGTGGGATGAGCTCTAGGTTCCCAAGTGGGCACTGGGGGAGGGTCCCCTGAGAAGCCTGTCTCATTATCAGGGAAAGCTGAGGCTGATTGCTAACTGAGGATTTCAGAAATGAACTCACGCTGCCAGAGGAAAACATGCATAATTCCAAAATTGTTTTATGCCTTTTTAGAAACAGTACTCAGCTCTTATGACTGTAACAGTCTTTTCCTTTTTTTTCCAATCTTTATTTTGTTATTCTCACATTTTTGCAGTACATAATGATCACATTCCTCATCTCACCTTTTCTGGGGCAAAAGCCCAGGCATCCTTGAGTCTGAGGGCACTCAACTCTTTCTTAACCCTATCTTATACAATAAGAGTATGAAAGGCTCTCTCAGCAATCCAGAATAGCTGAAGTCAATTTCAAATTGAATACTTTCAAATTCTAAATTGCCACCAAAGTTAAAACAGGAAAGCTAGGTAGAGTTTGTGTTATTTCATTTTAAAACAGCACCTACAGTTTTCATAGTGCACTGCAATTTCATTTCCTTCTCTCCCCTACTGGAATAGTCACTATTAGTAGTTTTAAAATGTGAAAAATACTAAACTGGTTTTGTGTTTCCTTTATCCAACTCATAGCCACTATTTTAAAATTTGCCTTCATATTTTCTGTTTTGAAAGTGTACAACTTTCCTAGGAGTTTTCAGGAACTTACAGAAAACTAAGTCCTTGAAATTATCACTAAACCAAACTGTTGACAAGGCTAAGCTGATCCAGTTGCTTTCAAAGGTAGGGAAAAAAAGGAACTACCTTGCTAAAACCTTAGTAGCATCTTAGAAAGTGAAGGGTAAATTTAGATTATTTGTTTATAAGGTTAGGACTTATGGTATAAGGTACACCTTTCACTGTGGGATCTAATGAGAACTCGATAGGGATTATGCCATAACAGTTTAGCTTTGGTGAACACAGAAATGTGGAGACTTTGAGGCAAGGTCACAAAGAATAAAAAGGAGAGTAGTTTCACTAGCTGTTGAAAAGTTGGATATCTAATGTGCATTTAGATAGCTTATTGTGGGTGGTAGAGAGTTTTCCTGAAAGAAAAAACTGCTACATGAAACTTTAATCTTTCCGAGAAAGAAGTATGGTTTTATACTGCAATAATATAGTGTTATAAAAATAGTACTAGTGAAGACAACTGGACAGTACAATTTTCCCAAGCTGTGTAGAACTAGATGGTTCTCACACTCAACTGCATATAAATTTATTATTACTGATTCAATTAAGGTTAAAGATTGCAAAATTAGACAAATGACATAAGATTAAAAATTTAAATAATTTGTATAAAGCCAATTACTTTGAGACAATGTTTTCATTCAATCTATCGTGTTCTTTTGACTGCATGTTTCCTCCCTTTCATTTTTTATACCTGTTGTTGCTCTGGGAAAGAAATGTCCAAATCACAGATGAATTCATCATGCTATTTCTATACACACTAGTAGGGATAACTTTGAAAAATATTACACTTGGATGTAGAGTACCTAGTCTAATTATTACATATTTATGTTTAATAAATCTCCCACCCATCTCTAAAAAAGTTATTCATGGAGCCTAAATTACTGCCTAATAAATTATACAAAGGACTAGTATCTAATATATTTCATTTCATAGAGTCTAGTAGAGTTCATTGTAAATTCTTGGATGGATGAATAAGGTTATGATAAAATATTTTTAACTCTAAAATTCATTGAAGATAATTTCAATAATTAACCTACTTAATAAATGTGTGATTATTCATAAAACTGTTCTGGGTGGTATAATATCAAAGATATTTTATCATAATATTAGTCATAATGATTTCACATTTATATATCTGCACAATGATTCTTTTCACTATGTATAACTTACTTTTAATTGATCACACTACACTGGTAACAGCACTCAGAAATAGTTCATTATCTCATGTATATGGCTAGTATTGCTCCAACTTGTATTTACAAATATAATTTTTTTCCATTGCAATCACACCCTTATTATCCTTCAATGACTTAACTATCATCAGAAATTTCCAGAAAATCTCTTAATCATGATGAGTTTTTCAGTATTCTGTCCTCCAGAATGCATCTTCTATTCTATTTATTAATCTAATAAGCATAATCAAAAGTCTGCATGAAAGCTTTACTAATACTCCATCGATAGTTATTGGAAGTTAATGTGATGACATTTCCAATAAGAATAAAATTAGAAAGAGGGAGGAAATCTCTACTTGGTGGATTTCCTATATGTGGCTTACTATTTAATTACTTTTTCATATTATTTACTTTGTTGTTTTCTGCAACTGCTCTTTGAAATTCACATCCTTTTCACAAGGATAAAATTTCCTCCATGTCAGAATTCTGGCAATAACGGTCTTTATATGCATTTATATAAATATCTTACGCCTTAAGTTTTAACTATTAATATATCTTCTTATTATTATTCTCTAATACAATCACCTTTACTTAGTCAATCTGGCTTTCCTTCTATCTGTTATCTCATATTTAGTTAATTTGCTCCTTCTAAAGAAGGAAGAATAATAGATACTTTCTTGTTTATCTGATGTCTTCTTGAATCTATTAAAAATATTCAAGATAAATAAAACTTATAGCCAGTTTCCTCAAGAAGCATTAGCTCCTGAAATTTTCCCTGGTAGTCACCTAGAGAAAGACAGAGTTCCTTTGTGTTTTTCTCCTTTCCAGAATCTATTTCCACTACCATTCCACAAGCCAGGGTGATCCTTGAATTTTAAAATTCCATTCCACTTCTAGTTGTCATAGAGGTACATGTCTGTAATCTCAGCACCCTAGATTGCTAACAAAGGAGGATTGCAAATTCAAGACCAGCCTAGGCAACTTAGTGAATTAGTGATATCCTGTCTAAAAAGTATAAATAAAAAGGGGTAGAGGTTGAGCGTGTAGTTCAGTGGGAAAGCCTTGGGTTCAATTCTTAGTAACACAGCCACACACCCACCCACACACATGCACAAATCCATTCCATTTCTGCTTCAAATATGAAATAAATGTGCTTGCCCCATTTTCATTCTAAGTAAAAATAAAATTAGAGGTAGTTAAATAGATAGATAGATAAATGTATATGTATAAAACAAACATACAGGGATTCAAAGTTTAAGACATGGAATCTCTGAGTCCAAGGCATGACAATGAGACCCCACTGTTTTTAACATACAAGTTAACATGGCCATCTCATATGTTGAATATTTATTGGTGTTTAATATGATTTTTTACTACATGGAAATCATTATTTTTCCTAATTTAAAATGAATATGTTGCACTTTGGGCCTCCAAGCAGAGCAGATCAGTGAGGACTACAAGTACGTGGGTGCCCCAGTAGCCCCACCCCCTTGGGCCTCCTGACTGTGCCAGATTCACACTGCAGAGGCACAGGAGGTCATAAAGGCCATTGTACTGAGCTCCAGATGATAGAGCAGAAGTGGACAACAGAAAGAGGGCTTTTCTAAGGCTCCTTAATAAAAACTGACGCCAACTCGTAAAGTGAAGAGAATCTCTGCAATAAAGGCACAGCAGTCCACCATAGTTGGTAATTTAAAGGGATCACCTCCTCCTATCAGAACCTGGACTATCCTCAGGGGAAGGGCAGCTGGAAGCTGCAGTGGAACCTTGCATAGTTTAACCCTGCAGGAGGTCAGGGAGCTCAACTCGGACTATGCATCCAGAAATCAGGCTTAATCTCAGGGGCCTGCTGCTGGCTTGCTAAGTCTAATTGGCTTAGATCTGCACAGTGCTGCCTACATCATCTGTGGTGACAGCAATGACATACCCTGAAGGAAGCCCTTCATTTTTATACATCTTTAAACATGTTTTTGTATTATTTTAATTTTTAATTTTTATTTAAAAAATCTTTTCCACTCTCCAAATTCTTCCTTTTTTCTTTCTTCCTTTTTCCACTCAATCTCTTGCTCTCCCATTTTGTTATCTCCCTGTTTGTTCCTGTTCCTGTCATAATTCTTCTCTCTTTTTCTTTTCTTCTCTCTTGTTCCTTCTCTCAATTATCATTAGTTTTAAAGAAAAGTGAGTACAATATATAGCTTCACTATTGCTCTTAAGGTGTCCTGTCCTTGTCTTTGTTCTTTCACACTATTTTTCCCTCTTGTCTTACAAGAGTTTGTGTGGTCATCCTGTGTCCTCTGTGTTCACTTGTAACCTTCTCTTATTCTTCTACCTATATATCACTCTCTTCTCAACTCCTAAATCCCCATTATGAAGGATAAAGTTTCTATTTTGTATACTTTTTTTTATTTTTGGATTTTTGAGACAGGGTCTCACTACATAGTTGAGACTGACCTGGAACTCACTATGTAGCCCAGGCTGGTCTCAAACTCACAGTGATCCTCCTGCCTCAGCCTCCTGACTGCTGAGATTACAGGCATGTACCACCACACCCAGTTTAAAGTTGTTATTTTGAAGACTTTCTACACTATAAAGATATTTTGGACTAGTCTTCGATTTTTATTTAATTCACACAGTTAAAGGTGATAGATTAATAACTACCACAAATTGTTAATTTCTAAACTGTGCTTGATGTTATTGTGTTGCTGATTGTATCACTTGGGCTAAGATTTGGTAATTGATCTAATCAGTTGTCCCTGTTGGTATTATGAAAATGAAAGTGTTTCTGACTCATTAGAGACTCAAAACATAAACAAGAAAAATAACAATGAAAAAACACTTAAGCAAGGCACAAATCCAGACTCCAACTCATCAAGGACAAATTCTAGGGAAAATGAGGTAGAAGAGTCTGACAATCAACCATCAGGACACCCTGAACTCAGCACATGAAGTAACAAAACAGATCAATGAGGCTCTACAAAAATTCAAAACAGAAATAATTTTGAAATGAAAGACATGATTAGAGACCCTAGATCAGAAAAGATAAAAAAATACATGAGTTCAAGACCATTATAGAAGCCATGAATGCCCAGCATAGGAAAGAAATGGAAACCATGAATGCCCAATATAAGAAATGGAATCCATGAAACAGATTCAGATACAAAGAAATGAAAACCATGAATGCCCAACATAGGAAAGAAATGCAATCCATGGTAAAGATTCAGATAGATATCCAGGAGATTAAAAAAAAAATCTATTGATAGTATACACAGCAGACTGACTGAATCTGAAGACAGGATATCAGATATAGAAGACAGATTGGCAGTCAGTGACACAAAAAGAGAGATCTCTTAAAAACAGTAAAAGACCATGAGAAATCAACCCAAAAGCTCCTAGAGAGGCAAAGAAGAATAATATAAGAGTGACAGGAGTCCAGAAAACAGAAGGAGAAAGTACAAATGACATACAAAAATCTATTCACAGAATGCATGACAGAAAATTTCCCAAACGGTGGGGAAGAATTTGACATATAGGTAAGTGAGGCATATAGGACTCCAACTAGCAATGATAAAAATAAAAAAATCTACACATAGACATATAATAATCAAGATCCCAGAAACCCAACAGAAAAACAAAATACTAAAAGCAGTTAGAGAAAAGAAACACATAACATGCAAAGGAAAGCCCATCAGTATCACAGCAGACTTTTCAACGCAAACCCTTAAGTCGAGAGACTGGAGCAAGGTATTTCAATCTCTGAAAGAAAAAACCCTCCAACCTAGACTGATGTATCTTACAAAACTATCTTTCAAAACTGATGAGGAAATAAGATATTTTCATGAAAAAGAACACCTGAGAAACTTCATGAATACCAAGCAGGCACTCCAGACAATTCTAAACAATCTCTTGGAAAAAGACAATGAAAGTCACAACACCATGAGGTCCAACAGAGCAAATCAATCAGGCAAAGCAAAAAACTCAAGGAAGAGGGAGAAAAATTTAAAAAGAGCCAACAAAAGGACAATAACAGGAAAACAACAAGTCAGTACTTATCAATTATAACTACCTTAGTTAATGGCCTTAATTCACCAATCAAAAGAAACAGCCTGGCAGAATGGATTAAGAAGCAAAATCTAACAATATGCTGTATACAAGAAATGAAACTAGTTTTAAAAAACTCATAGACTGAAAGTAAAAGGATGGAAAACAGTTCTCCATGCAACAGGAACCCAGAAAAAAGCAGGGGTAGATGTCTTATTCACATACACAGTAGATTTCAAACTAAAACTAATTAAGAGAGACAAAGAAGGTCATGGCATCCTTGTTAAGGGAACAATCTAAGAGGATGAGATGACAATCATAAATTTATTTTCATGAAAAACTAATGCCCCCAACTGTCCTAAACAAATCTTTAGGGGAATTAAAAACCAAATAAGCATTAATACTATTGTAGTGGGGGACCTAAATACCCCACTGTCACAAATAGACAGATTATCTGAAAAAAATAATCAACAACAAAATAACAAAACTGAACCAATCTTTTTAACAAATGGACTTAATAGAAGTCTATAGAGTGTTCCACCCCACAAAATTATAATATACATTTATTTTCAGCTACTCATGTGTCATTCTCAAAAATGGAACACATGTTAGCTCATACAACATATTTAAGTAAATGCAAATGAATTTAAGTTATCCCCTGTATATTATCAGACCATGGTGTAAATAAACTGGAGGTCAATAACATAAGAAACAGCAAGAACTTCACAAACAAATGGAAATTAAATAACACTCTCCTGAACAAACAATGGGTCACAAAGGAAATTGAAGAATAATTTAGACAGTTTTTACAAATAAATGAAATACCAATACAATGTACAGGAATCTACAGGAAACCGTGAAAAAAGTTCTATGAGGGAAATTCAAAGCAGTGAATGGCCACCCTAGGAAAACAAAGCAAGCTCAAATATATAACCTAATGGTGAATCTTGAGCTCCTAGAAAAAGAAGAGCAAGAAAAACCCAAATCCCCTATGAGGGAGGAAATTATAAAGATCAGAACAAAAATCAATGCAATGGAGACTAATAGTGA
Source organism: Fukomys damarensis (assembly GCF_012274545.1). NCBI lineage: Eukaryota > Metazoa > Chordata > Mammalia > Rodentia > Bathyergidae > Fukomys > Fukomys damarensis. The sequence continues at coordinate 13,500,000 of NW_022900918.1, forward strand.
GAATGATACAAAAAAAGCAACAAATCAAAGAGTTGGTTTTTCAAAAGGATAAATAAAATTTATAAACCCTTAGTCAACCTTGTCAAAAAAAAAAAAAAGAAAGAAAAGAAAGGAAAGAAAAGAAAAGGCTCAGAACCATGCAATTGGGAAGGAAAAAGGTGAAGTCACATCAGATCCAGGAGAAATCCAGAGGATCATCAATACCTGCTTTGAAAACCTGTACTCTAATAAAATGGAAAACAAAGAAGAAATGGAAAGATTTCTATATATATATGAATTATCAAAATTGAACGAAGAAGACAAAAAAATTCTAAATGCCCCAATTAAAATCAGTGAAATTGAAAATGTAATTAAAAATTTACAAACAAATAAAATCCCAGATAACGATGGATTATTAATGTTGAAATCTACAAAACATTTAGAGAACTATTGCCAATACTCTTTAAAATTTTCAATGAAATTGAAAGGAAAGCAATACTTCCAAATTCATTCCTACAAGCAAGTGTTACTTTGACTCCCAAACCAGGGAAAGACCCAACCAAAAAAAAAAAAAAAAAGAGAACTACAGGCCAATCTCCTAATGAACATAGATGCAAATGTCCTCAGTAAGATACTGGTACACAGAATACAGAGGGTCATCAAGCATATATCACTATGGCATGATTCTTTTAATTCTTTTGGAAAAATACCCAGAAGAGGGATGGCTTGGTCAAATGGAACCTCTAATCCTAGTTCTTTGAGGTATCTCCAAATATACTGTCACAATTTCACTCAGAAATACATTGAATATGTATAGCAGTTTTGATAGTATGGCCATTTTCACTATGTTGATTCTTTCTACCCAGGAGCAGGGGATATCTTTCTATTTTCTTATATCCTCTTCAATCACTTTTTTCAGAGTGCTGTAGTTTTCAGTGTAAAGGTCTTTTGCTTCTTTCATTAGATTGATTCCTAGATACTTCATTGTCTTTGGATGCTAAAAGAAACCATCAACAGAGCTAAGAGACAATCTACCAGGTGGGAAAAAAATTTTACCAGCTGCTTTTCAAAGGACTATTATCTAGGATATATAAAGGACTAAAAAAATTCAGGCCCACCAAATATAAAGACCCAGCTCAAATATGGGCATCTGAAATGAACAGACATTTCTCAGAGAAAGAAGTAAAAGCAGCAAATAAATATATGAGAAAATGTTCCATATCACTGGTTATTGGAGAGATGCAGGTGAAAACAACACTAAGATTCCACCTCACCCCACAAAGAATGGCTGCTATCAAGAAATCAACCAATAACAAATACTGGTGGGGCTGTGGGGAGAAAGGGATCCTTCTCCATTGTTGGTGAGAGTGCATTGCAACCACTGTGGAAATCAATATGGAGATACTTTAGACAACTAGGATTAGAAGTCCATTTGAACCAGATATTCCCTGCTGTGTATCTTTTCAAAAGAACTAAAAGAATCATACCACAGTGATATATGCACACCTGTATTTATAGCAGCACAGTTTGTAATAGCTAAAACTTGGAAACAGCCCAAGTGCCTACCCATTGGAGACTGGATAAAGAAGATGCTGTTTTTCTATAAAATGGAATACTACTCAGCTAGAAAGAATGAGAAACTAGAATCATTTATATCTGAATGGGTGCATATTGAGGCCGTGCTCTTAAGTGAAATAAATAGGACACATATGTAAATACCAAATAGTTGCTCTGGTGTGAGAAACTAAAAGTGTAAGTGAGCTTTTCAAATGGTATAATTGATAGTGTGAAATAGGAAAAAAATGGTTAAAGTGGAAATGGGAAGGGCAGGGGAAAGGAAAGAAGAAAGAAGAAAAAATGTGAGAAAAGGAAAAAAATGGAAACCAAGTCTTTGTAAATAGGGAAGGGTGGAGGGGTGAATGTAAGTGAGGAGTATGGGGAAAAAATAAGAACCAGGATATATCATGTAAAAGTACAAGATCCCATGATGAATGAAAGTATGTCGTATACCTAAAAAGTACCAATAAACTCAATAAAAAAATAAATATGTTACTCTAAAAAACTCATCCTTCTCCTGAAAAATATCTAAAATAAAGTTTTGTTAACCAAGGAATTATCTTAAACTAAACATTTTATGTCTTAAAGTTCTTATTTATATTCCAATATCTTTTGGAAAAATATTTAAAATGTTATTGTGTGATTATATATTTTATAGTTTCTCCTTATATTTCCACAAATTTATGTAGTTCTTTCTTTTTTCTCTTGGTCATATATTGTCATAATATTTATCTATCTTATTTTTTTCTAAAGATCTAACACTAGACAGACATTTTGTTGTGATGTATTGAGTTGTTCATACCTAATTTATTACATTTTAATTGTATCATTATTAATTCCTTCTTTCAAATATTTTAAGTCATTTTTCTACTTTATAGGCCTAATTTCTAGTTAATTTATTTTATACATATCCTATTCTTTAATATAAATCACAATATTTCCCTAGAAATTGATATGGTAAGCCTGTATAGATTTTTAAATACATCATTTTCATTTATCTTAGTTTCAAAATGTCTTTAATTTTCCACTTCGATTTAAGATTTATTTTAGAGAATGACCTATTATTAATTTTATATTGTCAAGTGATTATATTTAGAGAATTGCTCAGTATAACAGTTATTTTACTGTATAACTTACTTGGTTGTAATATCCACTTGCATAGTGTTTATGTTGTTTTGTATATTTTTGCATGAATATTTGGAAATAATTTATCTTTCTTGAGTTTGGAGTATACCAATATTAAAATTCTTCTGCACTTTTTGTTCATTTCAATCACTGGATTCTAAAGAGATGTAGCTACTGCCCACATAATGACACTTTTCTTGAGTACAAGCCCCATAAACAATAATAATCCCATAAAATTATAACGAAGCTGAAACATTCCTATCTCTTAGTGGCTTTTTGGGTGTAATAATGTGGTATTGTGATACATTTCTTGTGGATATGTGGTGAGATTTGTGTAAACAAACTTACTGTGCTGTCAGTCATACAAAAATACAACTGCTGGGTGTGGGGGTGCATACTTGTAATCCCAGCATTCAGGAGGCTGAGGCAGGAGGACTACCTTGAGTTGGAGGCCAGCCTGGACTACATAGTAAGTTCAAGGCCAGCCTGAATTACACAGTGAGACCTGTCAAAAAAAATTACAGCATTTACAATTATTTAGAATATATAATACTTGATAATGATAACAAATGACTGTTAGCTGTATTTATTCTTATTTTAGAGTGTATGCTTTCTACTTACAAAACTTAGTATAAAATAGTATGCTGTGTTATGCCTGCAATAGCCTCATACATCTCATGTTTACTACATCTCTTGGTTACATCATTTCTCTTGCTCTTGGTTTAGTCTCATGTTGTTTTGTTCGTTATGACCCTGGGATTAATAGTCTACATCACTACAAGTCTGCCTCACTTATACCCACGTAGTCTAGTGTGTAGCAGTCTATAGAATCTACATTTGTATAAGTACACTCCATGATGGTCACATAATGGTGAAATTGCCTAATGATACATTTCTTATATCATGCCCTTATCATTAAGTGATGCATGACAGTGTATTAAAATCTCCACTGATTATGAATCAATTCTCTTGTGGAATTTTTGAGAAAATTACATAATATAGAAGTAGACTAACAACTGAACTATATCTCAATGACTATTCATTGTGTTTGTTGAGAAAAAGCATCTTTTTTTTTTTCTTTTTATTGAGTTTATTGGTACATTCTAGGTCTACAATACAGTTACATTCATTACTGGGATCCTGTACCTTCACATGACAGGTCTTGGTTCTCATTTTTTCCCCTTGTCCCTGCCCTCCCCTCACCCATCTTCTCCCCTCCCTATTAACAAATTCTTTATTTCCATTTTTTCATTTTCTCATACTTTTTCTTTTCCCTTATTTCCTTTCCCTTACCCTTCCCACTTTCCCTACACCTTTAGCCCTTTTCTTCCTATTTCACACTCTTAATTATCCTATTAGGATCTTGTGTACTATTATAGTTTTTCACACCAGAGAAACTATTCAGTATTTACACTTGTGACTTATTTCACTTAAGAGTATATCCTCAATATGTGTCCATTTTCCTATGAATGACTCTAATTTCTCATTATTTATGGCTGAGTAGTATTCCATTTTATGGAAAAACAGCATCTTCTTTATCCAGTTTCCAACAGATGAGCAAATGAGGTGTTTCCAAGTTTTAGCTATTACAAATTGTGCCGCTATAACATGGGTGCGCATATATCACTGTGATATGATTCTTTTAGTTCTTTTTGAAAGATACCCAGCAGTGGGATGGCTGGGTCAAATGGAACCTCTAGTCCCATCTTGTTGAGGTATCTCCACATTGATTTCCACAGTGGTTGCACCAGTCTGCACTCCCACCAACAATGGAGAAGGGTTCCTTTCTCCCCACAACCCCACCAACATTTGTTATTGTTATTGTGTGATTTCTTGATAGCAGCCATTCTTTGTGGGGTGAGGTGGAATCTCAGTGTTGTTTTCATCTGCATCTCTTGAATGACCAGTGATGTGGAACATTTTTTCATATATTTACTTGCTTCTTTTTTTCATATATTTACTTTTACGTCTTTCTCTGAGAAATGTCAGTTCATTTCAGATGCCCATTTTGAATTGGGTCTTTATATTTGGGGGGCTGATTGTTTTGAAAAAGCATCTTTATATGACCTAAGTGATTACATTTCAGTTTTGTTAGCCAGCAATATGTTATGCAGGCATCAGATTTGTCATATTTATAAGAGGACCTGGATTCAGTCCTGTCTTTCCAGTTATTGCTGTGATTTTAGATTATTTATTTACACTCTTTGAACTTTAGTTTTCTCATTTGTAGAACCAAGCTGGTAATCATCCTGTTTCAATATATTGTTGTAAGAAGAAAGGAAAAATCAGTAATGTAAAAATAGATTTTTTAAAAGATATGAAATTTTATTATTGTTGCCACATAAGTTTCAGACTCATAACCCATATTTTCTAAAGCTGCAGTTGACTCACTAAAAAAATAAAATCTTAAGTTTGAGAATATGTTTTAAGTTTATTCTAAAGTGTGAGCTATTTATATACAAATAGCCAAAACTTGTTTACAGCATTTGAAATAGCTTTTTACTAAAACTCAATTACAATGGATGCTAATTCCTTAGTTTTTTTAAAGTTATATTATTAATCTCTTTTATTTCCCAAAGTATGAGGGAAGAAGTAATAAAATGTCACTGTTACATTTAGGAATAAATTTTGCTATTTTTCACAGCTAGAGCATTAAATGTGAATCCTCTTCAAAGTTCATTTTATCCTCTAAATTAACTTTAGCATGTTTGTTTTAGAACATTATGCTTTTATACGTGAGTCAAGGGGCATGTGGTCCCTTTATTGGAAAATAAAGAACAGATGTGTGGTTTGGGTAGGTCAACATGTGAAGGTCAATGGCAGGTGACTCATCACTTTCACCATGTTGTAGAAGGGATATGAATAATTTCCTTAGAGGAAATTTGTTCCTTGATACAGTGATATCAAAGAAACTATTATTTTATTTATTTTATTAGATAAGCATAAAAAGACATAACAAATTATAGTTATTATCTATGAGATGTCAATAATCCTCTGGGAATCCAGATGATGGTTTGCAGAAAATGTGCTGGACGTCAGTCCAAGTATGTAACACACATGTCAATACAGATCAGTATTAGCTAAGAACAGGAACTTCTTGAATACATTTGCCCTTTACTTTATTTGAATTTGTATTGCTCCTGAGAAGACTGAGTCCCTTGGCATAGTAAGATGCTTTATTATATTGTCTCTAGAAATTACAGACATTCTGTTCCTGCTATTAGGTCATTAGGTTAATTGGTTGCTAAGTGAGGAATCGTATGTATTGTGTACATTACAATATTTAGAACAAACAAATGATCAAAAGAAACTCCACCTTGATGACTTTGCTTTTATTTGTATAATTCTCACATGCAGTACTGCAATGTATAACAGATCATAAATAATACTGTACAGTACAATCAGCAAAAAATGCAATACTATGTAAACAAAGTATACTGTACCCAAAAGAAGGCTTTAAGGATCTATAAACAAGAGGTACAGAACTACAAAAAAAAACAGTTGTAAGTCTGAGTAGTGGACCATAAGTCAGAACAGTGATTAAACAGGTAGGTCATTAAACAAATATCTGTAAAATACTTTCTTAAAGCTCCTTAAAAATTAAGCAGAGAATCTTGTTTTGAAAATGAAAAAACTGAATCCATATGTCCTTATACAACTTTGTATGTGCACACACCTGGGATTGAACTCAGGACCTTGTGCTTGCAAGGCAGGCACAGTACCATTGAGCTAAATCCCTGGCCCCTTAAAAATTCTTGAAATCTCTTTTCATTAATTGTTTTTTTTTCCTTTCTACAAACTTCCAAATTTAAGCTTCTTTTTTTTTAATATCAGAGAAAATCTTAAAACTGAAGGCCTGTGTTTCCCTCCTCTTCAGAGGGTACCAAATTTATACTTTCCCAACCATAGTCTAATCTTTTATGACTCTAATACATTTATTCCCATAGCTATTAGAAAATCAGTTCAAGGTCTAAGGTCTTGAGCCCAGACTCTAGGAAGACCTTAACTTTTAACTACAGTAAACAAGAATATAAAAGTAGCAAGAACTACATTCTTAGACTCATATATACATCTCATTTACATATGCATTCATCAGTTAATTAAATGATCCACAATTTATCAAATATGTGTGAAGAGTTTTGCTAAGTACCTGGGGAAATGGAAGGAGCATTGTTGAAAGACTATTGGGGGAACCCTGGAGGATCTTAGATCATACTGTAGAAGAGAGATGTACATATGCTATTTCAAACAGACATGAAAAGGCATTAAATGTATGTAATGCCAGAAGATTGTCATATATGCAATACAGAGTTGTATCCACTTTAGACACCATTTTATTTTATTTCAGTGCCTGGAACACTAAGTAGATGGTATTCAGTGAATAGGTGATGCATGTATGGAAAGATAAAGAAAGATTGTTCAGATGAATGGAGGAAAAAAAGGATGGATGATGGATGGATGGAATGATCAAAAATGACTTTTTGGAAAAATCAATCCATTTGTAAATTAAAGACTATAAGGGTATACAAAAAAAAGAGAGATTTCCAACTAGTTAGCATAGTACAAGAAAAATTTAATAGCATTTGCATATTCAAGGCGTAGATCTATATGTTTGTATGATGGAGAAAAGTGTGGTAAAATAACAGAATAAAATTTGGGAGATTAAAAGAAATTACAACATGAAAAGCTTCTTATGATTCACTAAGAATGTAGGTTTAGTGGGCAATTTATGTTTAGGCAGGAAATGGACATGATCTGATTTTTCAGTTGAGAGAAGACAGGGTTCCTAGAAAGCAAAGAATTTGGGAGTATGTCAAGAGAATGGTTGAAATTACAGAGCTGGATTATAGACTGATGAGAAATACTCTCTCCTTTGAGAATTTTTGAAGGCTTCCAATAGCCTTGAGGGTAATTACGCATAATAGTTGGAACCAGTCCTTCTGGAGCCAGACTGCCTAGGCTGGAACCCTGCCTCTGCCACCAGCTATGTGACCTTTGACAAGGTGCTTGGCCTCACTAGGCTTCAGTTTAATTATCTGCAAATGGGGATTCCAAATAGTGCTTTCCTCATCAAAGTTGTTAGTTATTCAGATGAAGTAGGTTTGTGAAATGTTTAAAAAGGTGGCAACAGTATTCATTAAAATAATTAAATCAATCTTATATATCTATTTATAACTACTTTATCTAAAATTATGCATATGTGTTTTAATTGTCTGTTTTCTTTTCTGTAACACTAGACATGCATGACTTTATTTTTTTGGAGAAGTTAAAGTTTTGTCTAATTTTTCACTCTAAGATGGGTTTTGAAATAAATCAACCAATAGCACTTGCTAAAATGTACATGCTAAAGATCATATTAAATTGTTCCTCTACATTGAGAATTAAAAGATCTAGAAAGAATACATGAGAAAGACTTTGTAGCAAAAGGTGTCCGTAAACAATTTACCACTCCCAGGTGGCAAAATGGAGTGAGCTGCTTCTATCGCCTCTGACTTCCAAGGCACAAGTCAAAAAGAGCTTCACATGTGTACCTGGCAAGGGGGAATTTAGGTGACTTCATTCTGCATTTACTTTCCAGTTCTACCTGAGAACTATGGGAGTCAGAAAACAAGCTGCCATCTATCTCAGCAGCAGAAGTAAGAAAAGAGGCTTCTGCCTTGAGCTCAAAGAATACATCAAGGAAAAGGAAAGAACTAGTTTCCATGATCATTGCAGAAACCAACAGTAACCAACTACCCATGATAAACAAGGCAGGGATTCCATCCTCAAATGAAACAGTGAGTTTGAACATGCCTGGCTTAGACATTTCGTGAAGATGGCTTATGAAGGCAATAATCTCTTCACTGTCCAGTCTCCTCACTGCATTCCAACTTGAGAACTTGAGAGCTATCAAGTATTATTTGGGTTAGTGATCTGGAATCAAAGTAGGAGAGAGCCCACATTCCCCTCTCTACCTCAGCAGAAGTTGGAAACAGTAATGTATGTATGAAAATGATTTTTTTTTTTGTACCAGAGATCTAACTGGGATTCTTGTGCTTGCAAGGCAGGCAGTGGAACCACTGAGCTAGATCCCCAGCCCTTGCAACTGAATATTTTAAGTACTGAGATGAGACCATTTGTGAGTTAAAAGTAACATAATCCTCCACTTGCATTCTGTAAAGTCCTATAACTGCCATTTTTCATGCATGGGCAGAGGAAAGTTTAGCTCATCTAACAATGTAAAAGACTGGTGAGAAAGGAAATAAACTTGCTCTGTGAATTGCATCAAACAAATGTCACTGGTTCAGAGTACTGGTTACAATTTTTAAAAATGTCTTCTGTTTTATCCATTTGCACATTTAATTCCAAACAAACCAACTTCCTCTGTATAGCACTTAGTGATTTTCTTTCCAGACCTTTTCTCATGCCTTTTCTCCTAAATGACATGAAAGCACTTGTCACATTCAGGACTTCAAACAAACACTCCATTATTCCAAACAGCCAACAAACCCTTTGATCATTGTTTTTAACCTGCTATCTTGGACAGATCTCAGAGAGTCTTTGAATCTATGAAATTGTTCCTACATTTTGAACTAATGCGCATATGTATTTTTTTTCTTTGTGCATATGTATCTTTTTTCTTGTTGCATGATTTACAGCTTTGCTAGATTCTCAGATGAGGAATAGAAGAAAAACAAAGAGAAAAAAATCTGTCTTCATTCTTAAAAGCTCCTTCCCTTACAGCTGAGATAAATTAGAAATATGCATATTCAAAGTTTTGCAAAATTTTGAAGATGATGTTTCCTTCCCTGAAATTACCATTTATTGTTAAGAGGTCTTTGTTCCTTTCTTTCCTTCTACCTTTTGACCCTCTAGTAATAGAAAATGTGAGTATCAGGCATGTATTTCTTAGACTAATGAGATCTCTCACTAGAAGTTCTCATTTTAAGCATTAGGGTTATGCTCTTATGAATCAATTTCCAGATGAAGTAAACAAGGAAGGAAAACATTCTTCATTGTTAGCTGCAATTTCCTAACCCTTAGAATTACATTACAATGCTGTGCCTAAGGCAAACAATACAATATATTTATGTACTCAGGTGATGTAAATATACATATATATTAAACTTTTAATGTATCTGTGTTTTTGCTTATTTCCTCAAAAGTCATACAGAACTCCTAAGCAACTACCTGATTACTGGGAGCTGATTTTGCATAAACTGAACCTGACAAATGCCACTGGTTCTCAGATTTCCACTGAAACCGGTCCCTCTAGATGTTCCCTCTTCCTGTTTCTTCTGAGTTGTTATTTTGAAAATCCCATTAATTTGCTTCTCCCATTAGCCCCTCCCAATAAATTAACTTTTTCAGAATTGTAGCAGTCCTCTTTGGTAGCCTTTGACTGTGAGTCAAAATAATAATACTTTTCAAGGTGCTTCAAGATACAGTTTCTGATTGTGTTTCCCCTCAAAGGATATAAGGGCTGTGTTTCCCCCATTTAATCAACATTAGCTAATATCTCTTAGCACCAATTCATAATTTCACATAAATGCCAATAGATACCTATTAATAAAGGGGAGAATTTCTGAGAACAGAGTCAAATTTTTAAGTAGTTATTTATAGATGCCCAGATGTTTTTCTGAATCTATATGCTATTCCCACAGTATGCAATTATAGTGCTGAGACAGTCAACTCCCCAGAAATACAGAGATGCTTCTAGTATGGAGAAAAATGTCCCTGCTTCACCAGTGAAGATCCTTTTCAAATCCAAGAACAGACATCTCACAATGTATGGATAAAATGAAGGAGAAGAAAAAAAAATACAATGTAAAAGTAAGAAAGGAAGTCGATTTTAAAGCATAATCAAATTGCGAACTCCTACTTAAATTAATTTTTAAGAGGATTCTTTGTATCTATTAAAATCCTTTTTTTTAGAAAATGATAATTTGAGGAAGTGAAATATTTAGTTCTCCTATCACTAGCTGCATGATGGAGATGATATAATTTATTTGGGAGACACAAAACAGAATGAAAAAATTGAGCCCTCAGGTTTGGTGGGCTTAAGAGTACATTTATTGCTGAATGTAGCTGTACACACTTACACAAATATATTTATGCTCTGGAATTATTCCTGAGCCACATGCCTTCTTGGTTGGGTTACATGCTTTATCTGGATCTTTGATGAAGATCTTTGCACAGATCCTGGCTGTTCTTTACCTATCTCTAGGTTGATTGTTTTTCTTTCTTTTTAAAATTGTATATATTTAACATGATGTTTTAATATAGATTTGCAGATAGATGCATGTAATGAAATTATCACTACAGTAGGCAAATTCACATTTCCGTTACCTTCTATAGTAATTTTTTGTCTGTGATAAAGCACCTAAATCTATTTTCTAATTAAATTTTTAACATATATTATATTTACCAGAGACCCCTGCAGTTAGGTGCAATACCCTGCCCAGTATGTGATGCAGGCCTGAGAAATAAAACTAAAAGACAAAACTAGGAGAGAGAAAGTGGGGTGCCAGAATGACCAATGTTGGTGCAACCAACAAAGGCACTGGCTAGTGGCAGACACTGATTTTTATTGACAATCAATTAGAGTAAAGGCAAGATTTGTGCAGTTTCTATGGAAATTACTGTAAACCAGGCTCCTAAGGGACAAGACAAAGTATTCTCAAATTAGGAACAACAGAAAAAATATATAGTTGTGAATAGAATGTTGCCCTTCTAGTAAGAAGGTTTTGGTTATTGGAATGGAATTTGGGTGCAAGTTACTGTGACCTCTGCATGTAGGCTGCAGCCAGACTCACTTCTATAAACAAGCCAATTGTGGGGTCAATTCTTTCAAGCCTGCTTTGGATAAAATCAATATTAGGGTCCCTTGCAGTATTATTAACTATAGCCTTTCTGTCGATCATTAAAAATCTAGGCTTAGTCATTCTGTACAACATAACCTAACTGAGCTTTACTTCCCCTACCTACAATTAAGAAAATAAAAATATCTATTTTATAAGGTGATTTTTAGTATCAATTTGGAAAAATGTCTAATGTAGGATAATAGGCAAAGATTAGTCTTTACTGTACTATATAATGTTCTTTAGCAAGTTTGTCACTTCTCCATTGTGATGGTTGATTGTGTCAACGTGAGAAGTTTAGTTACAGTTTAAATTGGCTCAGCAATTCCACACCCTAGGGTGTGTGTGTGTGGAAGACCCACCCTAAATCCCCTCCATGCCTGGATGGTATAAAGGGGATATTGGAAAGGATGGAGCTGCTCTTGCTCTTTCTAAAATCTAGTTTTGCTTCACTGTGGACATCATCTCCTGCACTGCAGTGCAAACTCTACAGCTTCTGGTGTCTTTGGCAAGACAAATGCATTGATGAGAAAATTAAAAAAATGTGTTTTTTGTTTTTAGGTACTGGGGATCAAACTCAAATCCTTGTGCTTGCGAAGCAGGCAGTGGAACCAATGAGCTAAATCCCCAGTCCTCCAAAAAAGTGTTTTTTTGAAAAGTTCATGAACAGGATATGAGTTATTTTCTATAAACTGTAATTGATGAAGACATGGATAATATTTTCATGTTTCTAGGAGGTAATCTGTACTTGAGTTAGGGGATAAGAAATATTATTTCTAATCCCACAAAATTTTATGATTTTTATTTTCTTATTTTTCCATTGGAAATTTAAAAATAATTTACAAATTTATAAATAAAAATTATATTAAAATTGTAGGTTACTTTGAAGTAATGTTATGTAGTACATTTTAAAAGTTTATTATATAAAACTACAGGATCATTTTAAATATTCCAATTACTGTATAGCTCATTTGAAAGATGCACTTAAAAAATTTCTCAGAGGTTATAAAAGATATAATGAAAGAATATAAAAATATTTGACAGTGGTAATATTGTAGAATTTAATGCAAAATACATTAATAAGACAAAAATAAGTATTAAAAAAGCTTATGGAGTAATACCAATGTAAATTTAGATGCAACAAGTAACATTGTATCACAATATAAGGAACAAAAACAAAAAATTATGAAAGAAATGGACAAAAATATACCAAGCAAATAAGTTCAATATAGTACCTTCAGTATATAAAAGACTATGGGGAATCAAAAGATATATTTATCCAAACAAATATTCCCTATTGAAATCATAATAGAACTTCAAAAATTTCTAAAAAGTAAATTTTTTAGATTGTGCTCAGTACTCCAGTACAAAAAATACACAGAAAATATTAGTAAATCTATAATTTAAAAACACATTTAAATATATAAAGATCTTCTCTTACAAAGTAACTGAACACAGATGAAATTAAAATAATTACAAAATATTTAAGACATGAGTTTATATAAAAACATAAATTATATTGACAAACTCATAATGGGGTAAATTCTTACATTTAATGATCAAGTGTAAAAAGATTAGCATAAATATGATTTCGTATTGAACTAGAAAATTTTCAAAATGTCTGTCAGGCCCATGTTGCTCTTGGACGTGAACTACCTACTGTGAAGCTCCTTCTTCATTCATGGGTTATTGGATCAGGGATCACTTTGTGATCTAGGAGCCACACATCCTATGCTTACATGACCAGAGAAAACCAATGTAAAATGTAAATAGGACCATTATGCATTGTGTTGAACTGTCACGCGCACCTCGCCAGCAAGGAGCACGCAACACTCAGGATTCTTCTGATGCACGCTTTATTGGAGGTTCTTCTACATTCTTCAAGATGGCGGAAAGACCCCGAGCCGGATGCGAGCCTGCCTTTTATAGCCTCTCGGGTGACGTAGCCCATTTCTATTGGTCAATGCCGGCCTGCGTCATTCTGACGAACCAAGCGCCTCTTCTGCGCAGGCATGAACCACCGTCACCGGCGGACTCACATCCGGAATTCATGCAGGGCATGAAGAACCCAGAAATAATGGCGCGTGACATCTCCCCCTTCCTTAAAATAACTAGAGCTCAGGAGGAGCCTGTCAACCACCCCGGCCGGAAGGTGGTCGAAGCAGGTATTCCATATGAGCAACTGTTGGATCACCTTAGCTCGTGCAATGAGGAGAACCTCTGAGCGGTGCAAAGGCTGATCAACAAGATTGTAAAAAGACATGCCTGATTCTGGTGCAATGGACTAATCCACAGAGTGCAGAGGCCATGTCCAAGGAGGTAGAGAGATGCAGATATTTATGGCTCCCGAATGAGCAAGGCATAGGCAGATAATGACCAACGTTCAAGCTATTGTAAATTGGCCAACCAAACAGCAGGCGAGTATCCGGCTTCAAGGGCAGCAAAAGCTTGCATCAACATGATATTATCATTTTGTCTCTGTCGTCTCAGCTTACATAACCACCAAAATCCCAAAAACACTGCCAAAGCCAACAAAGCAATCATTGATCCCATTCCAGCCCACTCCTTCAGAATAGATACAGCACTTGCAATCCAATCAGATATACCTTGTGCAAAAACAATGTCTACTCGGGTAGAATTAACATGAGCAATGGCTACTCTCAATTGTCTAACCAAGTGATCAAAACGTCCCGTCCAATTAGATGTCAAATACATAGAGAGTTCCCTAGATAGATTCGCAGCTTTTGACATATTATGATATTGTACAGGTGTAACACAGAGTCCTGGCATCCTCCACATACATCCTATTTGGGCCAATTGCCATAACACATCAAGTTGCTCTTGCACTAAATCAACCCTTTGATTAACAATCATTAACCCTCCCTTCAAATGGGCATTAACAGAGGTTTGCATATCGAGCGCAGAGGCTACATTGGCTGACAAATTATTCAAAGCGGTTGCGGTTTGTACTGACGTGGAAAGAGAGACGGCGGCTGCGGTCGCACCAGCGGCTGCAATAGTTATCGCCGATACTATTGCTGCCGTAATCCCAAAGTCTCTCTTAGATCTTACAATACTCAAGGGATTCGTCACTTCCGTTGGCACAGGAATGAATCGAGGCATTCGAACGACCACAGCATGAGGAAATTTGGTAGCGTCCCAGCAGGATGCGTACCAACAAGTATCATTGGCACAATTCAGTTCCATAGTCTGTGAGAGAGTCACATTAGCCACAAGCCAAAGAAATGGTGGCCACACGCAAACTGGAGTGGGTGCGAAGGTGATGTTGCGCAGACCATTGAAGTGTTGTGGTGATGTTGATGGTCCTGTTGTTGGTGGTGAAAAGAACTAACCATAAGTAGGTGGAGCAGAAGAGAAGAGAGAATACCTGGACCAAAGGGTTATTGTCATAAACAATATGCTGGAAAACCTGCATGGTCAAACAATATAAATACATTTTGTATACCAGAAAAATAGCAATAATAATTATAATGAATTCTTATATCCTGTAATGTGGCTTTGTATCAACAGGATCTCCCCCCCCCTTTTTTTTTTAACAGAAAATAACCATCAGAAACATATTTATAATTCAGACCTTTGATAACCAACAATATTCCCAACAACATATTTAACAAGATGTATCTTTTTATAAGGCTATAAAAAATTATTTTGGTGGCTCCCATTAGTGAACAAAGATCAGAATAAACTTTCTGAGCAGCTGCTTCTTTATTCACCAACAGGAGCATATCCAAACTTGAAGGTTGTATTTAAATATCTTTTAAATTTTTTATTTGATCCTATAAAGCCAGGTTGTAGAAATCAACAATCTACTTGCATTTGACGTCATTCTGATCAAGAACATACAAACATCTTTGAACATTTAAGACAGACAAACATATAACACTTAAGACAGACAAACATATAAGACAATTTTAACGAGTGCACTCAGATGGTTTTGGCCAATTGAATTATCTTACTACTTCCTCTTTTTCGGGCGGCTCCCCTGAGGACTCCGACGCGGTCTCGGAGTCCTCCGAGGAGCCCTCCGAATTACTTTCCTTTTCTGCTAATGTTAATCTTTTTAGTTCATCTAGGGCAGGGTAGAGGCCCGTTGAGGCCTCAATAGGGCCGGAAATTTTGCTCCCTTCTTCTTGAGCTCCCATTATTCTCCGTTTTTGTCTAGACTTACTTCTTTCTTCCCTCTCCGTTTCTGATACACTGTCTTGATGCTCCCTAAACAATTTTTGTCCCTCCCGCACCTTATCATTGCAACGTTTATCCTCCAAACAGGCTCTAATCATTTTCCACACTGGTAAAACCCCCGGTCTTAAGGTATTCTTATCTTTCTCTCGCTGGAGGTCTTTTCCTAATTTTTCCCAGGATGGGATCGTGAGTGACCCGGTACCGCTGAACCAGGGCGCCGCTCGATCCACTTCCTTTAAAAACCTTCTTAAAATTTGCTCCGATATTTTTAACTCCCTTTCCTTCAAAAGGCTTTGTAAAGCATAGACCAGTGATTGTGAAGTTGAATTGCCCATTTCTCCCTTATCTACGAAAGTGGGCGACCGACAAAGTTAAACCTGTTGGAGTAAACAAATTAAAACACCCGCCCACACCAGACAGCGTACCTCTCGGAAAGTTGGTGGATCCTCCCCTCCTGCTGCTCAGTTCTGAATCCTCCTGAAGTCAGGGGTCTCCGCTGATGCCGGCAATGATGGTCGTCGCTTCCCGGGTTTCGGCACCACTTGTCACGCGCACCTCGCCAGCAAGGAGCACGCAACACTCAGGATTCTTCTGAAGCACGCTTTATTGGAGGTTCTTCTACATTCTTCAAGATGGCGGAAAGACCCCGAGCCGGATGCGAGCCTGCCTTTTATAGCCTCTCGGGTGACGTGGCCCATTTCTATTGGTCAATGCCGGCCTGCGTCATTCTGACGAACCAAGCGCCTCTTCTGCGCAGGCATGAACCACCGTCACCGGCGGACTCACATCCGGAATTCATGCAGGGCATGAAGAACCCAGAAATAATGGCGCGTGACATTGAACGATCACAACTATGTATAATTATTATATATCAATTAAAATATTCCCTGAAATAGAACCAAAAAAGATGAACAGAAGCTGTAAAAGTTTTCTTGGGATACTTAAGCAGCTCATGATGCAATACTCCTCTGCTCTTCTCATTACTAGTTGATGTAGTTCTGAATGTCTTAAGAAAAAGAAAAGCTTATGGTCCTATGAGGTCTCAGAGCTAAGAGAGATCAAAACACATGTTCTCTTGGTACTGAATTTCTCAGGAAAAAAAAAAAAAACAGATCCTGAGTAGTTATGTAAAGGCTGTTTATTTTCCTCCTCAGTGTTTCTTCTAGTTACCATTCCCACTAATTAGCAGTAGTTGATGAGAGGTTAACATCCTTTCTTATCTCACTAGTAGCCATTTATTTATGTGTTTCTTATTCATAGTGTAAAACATGCAGCACATTATCTGATTCACAGGAGGCAAAAGACTTCATTCACTAAGAGCCTTCTTTATCTTTTATTTAGAATTTTGGTAACAGTTTCTGCTTCAGGAGCTTTCAAAAATATTTACTAGAAGTTAGGAAGAAAGCATACAAAGCTAGAGTGCTGTGAGACAAATTACTTATACTTTGTGTTTCTTTATTTTGTGCTTATTTATAAAAATTCACATAATACTTAAAAGTAAAATCAATACTTGATGACAAAAAGAATAGGTGTATAAAATACCAAATAAAACTAGATGTGGAACTGAGACAGGGACAAAAGAGTTTAAGATATAAAGTATAGGATAAGAGAGAGACAGCTCCCCTGACATAGGCCCTTACACTGTGCTCATGTCAGTCAAACTTCCTGAGGCATGAAGGACAAGCTCTGAAGCTTTCACATCTGAGCTCAGCTCTGTCCTACAGTTCTACTCCAAAGAGAGGTTCAGGCTCCAGCATCAAGATGCTCACACAGAGAAATCCTTGCACCAACTTAATTTTGCTTCATTGTCATAGTAGAACTCCACCCCTCAGTGGAGATGTTCATGTAACACATGACTTATGAAATAGCCTGACAAACCACTGCTGTCCTACCCCATCCTCTGCATAGGATCACAGGGACTGAGAGCTGAGTCCTGGCTATGCAATGATAGAAAAGAGAGATGATTCCTGCATCTGAGGTAGGCTTCCCAACACCTTAATACAGCCTCTGCTCATATAGAACAAGAATAAAGCTTTTACTCCTATGTTGTCTTGGGCTGGTTTTTCTAGTCAAAGTCACAGTGCTGTTTAGCTGCCACATATGGGATGAAAATGTATCTGTTTATTCATCACTTACCAAACAATGAAAGAAACAAATCAGTGTTTTAAAAATGTATTGTTTTCAGGATACAAATATCTTAAAGCTCATGTTTGTTCCTTGGATTGACATATGTTTTCTTTGTTTTTTAATTTAAATTTAATTTATTGGTATATTCTAGGTAGACAGTACAGTTACATTCATTACTGGGATCTTGTACCTTTTCATGCCAGGTCTTCGTTCTCATTTTTTCCCCTTGTCCCCACCCTCCCTTCATCCCCTCCTCCCCTCCCCACCTTCAAACACTTTAATTCCATTTTTACATTTTCTCATATTTTTTTCCTTTTCCCTTATTCGCCTTTCCCTATTCTTCTCACTGTCCTTTTCTTCCTATTTCACGTTGCTAATTGTCCCATTAGGATCTTGAGTACTATGTTAGTTTTTCACACCAGAGAAACTATTTAGTATTTGCACATGTGTGACTTATTTATTTCACTTAGGAGTATATCCTCAAAATGTACCCATTTACCTATGAATGAATCTACTTTCTCATTCTTTATGGCTGAGTAGTACTCCATTTTATAGAAAAACCACATCTTCTTTATCCAGTTTCAAACTGATGGGAAGATGGGGTGTTTCTAAGTTTTAGCTATTACAAACTATGCCGCTATAAACATGGGTGTGCATATATCACTGTGGTATGATTTTTTATTTCTTTTGGAAAGATACCCCACAGAGGGATGGCTAGATCAAATGGAACCTCTAATCCTAGTTCTTTGAGGTATCTCCATATTGACTTCCATAGTGGTTGCACCAGTCTGCACCACCACCAACAATGGAAATATGTTTTTTTTTTTAATTTTATTGAGTTTATTGGTACATTTTAGGGATACAGTACAGTTACATTCATTGTTGGGATCATGTACCTTTACATGGCAAGTCTTGATTCTCATTTTTTCCCCTTACCTCTGACCTCCCTTCACCTCTTCCTCCCCTCCCCATCTACAAACACTTTATTTTCATCTTTTCATTCTCTCACATTTTTTTCTTTTCCCTTTTTGTTCTTCCCCTATGCATCACACCTTCCCTACACCTTTAGCTCCTTTCTTCCCATTTCTAAATGTCAGTAATCTTATTAGAATCTTATGCATTGTTGCAGAATATTCACACCAGGGAAACTATTTGGTATTTACACATGTGGGACTTATTTATTTCACTTAGGAGTATATCTTCAATATGTATCCATTTTCCTATGAATGAATCTATTCTCTCGCTCTTTATGGCTGAGTAATATTCCATTTTATAGAAAAACCACAACTTCTTTATCCAGTTTCCAACGGATGGGCAAATAGGTTGTTTCCAAGATTTAGCTATTACAAACTGTGCCGCTATAAACATGGGTGCACATACTTCTCTGTGATATGATTCTTTTAGTTCTCTTGGAAAGATACCCAACAGAGGGATGGCTGGGTCAAATGGAACCTCCAGTCCAAGCTCTTTGAGGTATCTCCATATTGATTTCCATAGTGGTTGCACTAGTCTGCACTCCCACCAACAATGGAGGAGGGTTCCTTTCTCCCCACAACCCCGCCAACATTTGTTATTGTGTGATTTCTTGATAGCAGCCATTCTTTGTGGGGTGAGGTGGAATCTCAGTGTTGTTTTCATCTGCATCTCTCGAATGACCAGTGATGTGGAACATTTTTTCATATATTTTCTTGCTGCTTTCACTTCTTTGTATGAGAAATGTCTGTTCATTTCGGATGCCCATTTTTGGATCGGGTCTTTATATTTGGGGGGACTGATTGTTTTGAGTTCTTTATATATCCTTGATAATAGTCCTTTGTCTGAGGTACAGCTGGTAAAAATTTTTTCCCACATTGTAGATTGTCTCTTAGTTCTGCTAATGGTTTCTTTTGAAGTACAGAAGCTTTTTAGTAAGATGAGATCCCAGTTGTTGATTCTTTCTGCTAGTTCCCGTGCTACTGAGGATTTGTTCATAAAGTCTTTTCCTATACCAATGTCTTCCAGAGTTCTGCCTAACTTACTTTCCAGCAAGTTTAATGTTTCTGTTTTAATATTTAGATCTTTAATCCATTTGGATTTTAATTTAGTGCATGGCGAAAGATAAGGGTCTAATTTTAATCTGTGACAGGTTGATATCCAGTTTTTCCAACACCATTTATTAAAGAGGCTATCTTTCCTCCACTGAGGATGGTGAGCTCCTTTGTCGAAGATGAGGTAGCTGAGTACATCTGCATTTGTTTTTGTGTCTTCCAGTCTGTTCCATTGATCCTCAGGCCTATTTCTTTGCCAGTACCATGCTGATTTTATCACAGTGGCTTTGTAGTATAGTTTCAAATTGGGAATTGTTACACCTGGTGCCATGTGACTGTTGCCTATAATGGCTTTTGCTATTCTAGGTCTCTTGTGGTTCCAAATGAATTTTTGGATTCTTTTTTCTAGTTCTGTGAAATATAGTGTTGGAATTTCAATTGGCATTGCATTGAATGTATATAGCAGTTTCGGTAGTATGGCCATTTTCACTATGTTGATTCTTCCTACCCAGGAGCAGGGGATATCTTTCCATTTTTTTATATCCTCTTCGATTTCTTTTTTCAGAGTGCTGTAGTTTTCAGTGTAGAGATCTTTTGTTTCTTTTGTTAGATTGATTCCTAGATACTTCATTTTTTTGGATGCTATTGTAAAAGGAATTTTTTCCCTTATTTCTCTTTCTGTCTGTCTGTTATTTGTGTATAGAAAGGCTATTGATTTTTGGGTATTCACCTTGTATCCAGATACTTTACTGAATCTGTCAATTAAGTCTAGAAGTTTTTTGGTGGAGTTTTTTGGATCTTCAATGTAGAGTATCATATCATCAGCAAATAATGATAGTTTAACTTCTTCCTTTCCTATCTTTATTGCTTTAATTTCTTTCTCTTGTCTAATTGCTGTGGCTAATGTTTCCAGAACTATATTGAAGAGAAGTGGCGATAGTGGGCATCCTTGTCTTGTTCCTGATTTTAACATGAAGGTTTTCAGTTTTTGGCCATTCAATATGATGTTGGCTGATGGTTTTTCATAAATAGCCTTTATTAAATTGAGGTATAGACCATCTATTCCAATTTTTTGCAGGGTTTTTATCATGAATGGGTGTTGAATTTTATCAAATGCTTTTTCTGCATCTATTGAGAGGATCATATGGTTTTTGTCCTTGACTTTGTTAATATAATGTATTACATTCACTGACTTTCGTATGTTGAACCACCCTTGCATCTCTGGAATAAATCCGACTTGGTCATGATGGATGATCTTCTTAATAATCCTCTGTATTCTGTTTGCTAGTATCTTATTAAGGATTTTTGCATCTATATTCATTAAGGAGATTGGTCTGTAGTTCTCCTTTTTGGTTGTATCTTTCTCTGGTTTGGGAATCAGAGTGATACTTGCTTCCAGGAATGAATTTGGAAGTATAGCTTCTCTTTCAATTTCATTGAAAAGTTTGAAGAGTAATGGTAGTAGTTCTTCTCTAAATGTCTTGTAAAATTCAGCAGTGAATCCATCAGGGCCTGGGCTTTTCTTTGTTGGTAAGTTTTTAATTACATTTTCAATTTCACTGATTGTGATTGGGGTGTTTAAAATGTTTTTATCTTCTTCGTTCAACTTTGGTAATTCATAAGTATCTAGAAATCTGTCCATTTCTTCTGTGTTTTCCATTTTATTAGAGTACAGGTTCTCAAAGTAGGTGTTCATGATCCTCTGGATTTCTTTCGGATCTGTTGTGACTTCGCCTTTTTCATTCCTAATTGCATGGATCTGAGCCTTTTCTTTCCTTTTTTTGATAAGATTAGCTAAGGGTTTGTCAATTTTATTTATTCTTTCAAAAAACCAGCTCTTTGTTTCATTTATTTTTTGTATCGTTTTCTTAATTTCAATTGCATTGATTTCTGCTCGGATCTTTATAATTTCCTCTCTTGTTCGAGCTTTGGGTTTTTCTTGCTCTTGTTTTTCTAGGAGTCTAAGTTTCATCGTTAAGTTGTTTATTTGAGCCCGCTCTGTTTTCCTAGTGTGGGCATTCAATGTTATGAATTTTCCACGTAGAACTGCTTTCATTGTGTCCCAAAGATTCCTGTATGTTGTATTGGCATTCTCATTTATTTGTAAAAACTGTCTAATTTCTTCTTTAATTTCCTCTGTAATCCATTGATTGTTTAGGAGAGTGTTGTTCAGTTTCCATGTGCTTGTGAAGTTTCTATAGTTTCTTGTGCTATTGATGTCTAGTTTGATTGCACTATGATCTGATAATAAACAGGGGATGACTTCAATTTTTTTGCATTTATTTAGACCTGTTTTGTGAGCCAGTATGTGGTCTATTTTGGAGAATGATCCATGTGCAGCCGAAAAGAATGTATATTCTGGTTTTTGGGGGTGGAATACTCTATAAACATCTATTAAGTCCATGTGTTCCAAAGCTTGGTTCAGTTCTATTATTTCATTGTTGATTTTCTGCCTAGTAGATCTGTCAATTTGTGATAGTGGGGTATTTAAATCCCCCACTACAATTGTATTAGTGCTTATTTGGTTTTTCATGTTACTTAATATTTGTTTTATATAGTTGGGGGCATTTATATTTGGTGCATATATGTTTATGATTGTCAGCTCTTCCTCTTGAATTGTTCCCTTTACAAGGATGTAGTGTCCTTCTTTGTCTCTCTTAATGAGTTTTGGTTTGAAATTTACTTTATCTGAGAATAAGATTGCTACCCCTGCTTTTTTCTGGACTCCTGACGCATGGAGAATTGTTTTCCATCCTTTCACTTTCAGTCTATGGACTTCCTTTTGCACTAGGTGTGTTTCTTGTATACAACATATTGTTGGATTTTGCTTCTTAATCCATTCTGCCAATCTGTTTCTCTTGATTGGTGAATTGAGGCCATTAACATTGATGGTTACAACTGATATATTTTGACTTATTTGTGTCATGTTGTTGTCCATTTATTGA
This sequence comes from Fukomys damarensis, assembly GCF_012274545.1. Classification (NCBI taxonomy): domain Eukaryota; kingdom Metazoa; phylum Chordata; class Mammalia; order Rodentia; family Bathyergidae; genus Fukomys; species Fukomys damarensis. The sequence goes on from NW_022900918.1 coordinate 13,522,803, forward strand.
CTCTTTTTACTTTTTCTCCCATCTCCTTTTAGTTTCTTGCCTTGCTTATTTGATTTGGTCTGTTGGGCCTCATGTTATTGTGAATTTCGTGGACATATGTTTTCTTAACGTGTGAGAACAGACCTTCTAGGTAACCTTCCCTCAGTTACAGAAGGTGCATTGTGCAAAAATTATCAACCAACATATCGAGGGACCTTTGAGTCAAATCATGTGAATTTTATACTTATAATTTCCTTCAATTTACTGAATTGTGCTAAAGACACAATTTGAAAGAATAGTTCAATAGAAGCAATTCTAAAAGGGGCAAAAATACAACATGTTTTAACAACTCAGAAAGGTCACTTGTGTTAACGTGTTTTCAATTTCTCCAGTTTAGATTGGGAATCGGTATTGAATCAACTCGCTTCCATTATACTGATGGCTTGAACACATAAAAAGTAATTAAATGGCCCTAGGCAAACAAACTGCAGGTGAGTTATTTCTCCATACTTTGTCTCAGTCTTTCTCTGTATGAAGATTTTACTCTGAAAGAATCTCAAACCATGCTGTTGAATATGACCAGATCTATACTTACTTCATATTCTCTTATTAGGTGTGCACTGTGTGAACACAGGATATTAAAAATAAAACTCAAAGGAGGGATTTAGAATGGCTGAGTCACGTGACTGATAATTAATAATTGCTAATCCAGACAATCAGTCCTGAAAAAAAATGGATCATGTGGAACAATCGTCTAGGACTAGGACAAAAAAGCAGTTCTCCAGTAAGACAGAGAGTGTTAGCAAGGATGTGGCCACTGGAAGAATCAATGTGAAGCCCATACCTAAACAAATCCATCCTTGATAATGACACTGATTTCATATTTTAAAATTAAGTATAAGGAAGTGTTATGCAAATTGTCAAGGCCAAATTATAAAAGCCCAACCACTATTTCTTCCAATAGGATTTTCCTAGAATTTTTTTTTTTTAAGAAAAAGAAAAAACCTCAGAATTAATGGGGGAAAAGAAGACTGCTTTGCCTGGGAAGAAACATATCTGCTTCTCTATAATCTCTTGTGACTTGAGAGCAAATCACTGAGCTGTTAAAGTCTGAAAATGAAGAACTCCCATGAGTGTATTCTAGACCATCCAGAAGATGACTCAGGGCCTCTACCCATAGATTAGTAGACCACTGTCAGATTTGCAGCCCTCCCCAAAGTCATTCATGGTATGGAAATAATACCAATGACAATACATAGATTCTTACAAAATATTTGTATGTGTATCAGTCTATTTTTTTGTTAATTAAATCTAGTTTTGAAAATTGTTCCTTAAGAATTCTAGAAAACGAATTGGTCATTAACTCCCATTTCCATGTGGCAATATTCCCAAAGGTGCTGTGAGAGAAAAAAATATGCAGTAGAAGTAATTTTCTAAGCAATGCTCCAAGGACATCAAAGCAAGGGCATACTTAACAAAAGTGTGCTATGCCTTATAATGTAAGGCAGAAATCTTGACCTGTTAAGACAGTTTAATAGGAAAAGAGCTATAGCCTTTGCGTAGAAAAATACTTTGAGATATACTTCTGTCCTCTTTGCCAATAAAAAGAACTCTTGCGTGGTGAAAGAATTCAATGTAAAACCAGACTGCTTGAAACTTGAGGTTTCAACGTAGTTTACTGGATGATAAAAAGTAATAAGCATATGCAACAATGATGTGTTTGCAGAAGTACAGGATTTATGTTATAAGTAGAAAATATGCTTTTATATATTCCATTATTTCCTTTTTGGTGGCTTTCTCCTTTGGGGAAAATTAGTTTCCAAGCACCAGACCCCTATTTAAATAAACACAATTAATATATAGGTAGTTCACATGACAATAGGAAAAAAAAATTTCCTTGCCTGGAGTCACTTGAAGGCTGAGACAATTGTCTGGCTTAGGAGAAAAGTCTCTATTTCAGCTGGCTTTTAAATATTAGTCTTTAGTTTTGAATGATTCGTGGAATGTTTTATTGAAAAGAAAAGAAAGAAAATGTTTCTGGTTGAAGGAATTTCACATATAATGGCATAGAAATTTGAGAGTGCTTGTTGAAAGCAAATATCCAGATTAGAAAGGCAATTCCCAAGACCCCACACTGATAAGACAGGAATGCCAGGAATGATCCTATATCTTGCCAGACATTCTATATCTCCCTCCAGGGAACATCTAGGAGCAAGAGTTGTAAATTTAAGCCATTAGATACCATTAGTGAAATAGCACCTGCTGAAGAACTAGCACAATTTGAGCCAACCCTCTGAGAAAGCCAGCAAAATTCAGTTCTCTGTCTCATGTTCAAACTGTACAATTGCCTCTTGCCTCTTGATAGATGTGCACTTACCAACATACAATATTATATGCACTGGGATGTGAAAAGATTTGACTTTCTAGCCTAACATGTCTCCAGTTACATTTTTAAAGACTGGACTTCAACTGTTATGGCCCTCTCCATTTTCTGACATCACTATGAAAGAGAAACACATGCTGAGTTGCAGGTATTGTATGGCAATTTCATTTTCCCACCTTAATTATCAGTCTCAGCTCTGACTTCTGCTCTTCTTCCTAGCTCTCCTTCAGCTGCCCTAGAAATTCAGCCAATAGCCAATGATACACTTGGCAACCTCATAGCCCAGATGCTGAATAATTTTTTACAATTAACCCATTATTAATGTCATTATAATACCAGTGCTTTTGAAAGAGTTTATGAAAGGGAAATTGTAAGCGGCTCATAACTGCTAACCTAACAATATGACTTCTGTGTTGGATTCTGAAGTCCCCTGGACTTTCACCTTTGTCCTCTTTATGGGCTATATTCATAGCAATCCTGCTGACCTTTTAATTGGACTTACGTATTCTTAACTGTTTGGCTTTGTCCCTCCAGACTTAAAAACTATACAGCTACCAAGATGACGATGCCTGAGACCTTTTGTTTTTTAATTTTTTTTTCTCTTTGAGTTTATTGGTATATTTTAGGTGCACAGTACAGTTACATTCATTATTGGGATCTTATACCTTTACATGACAGGTCTTGTTTCTCATTTTTCCCCTTGTCCCTGCCCTCCCCCCATCTACTCCTCCCTTCCCTATTTACAAATTCCATTCTTTCATTTTCTCACATTTTTTTCTTCTACCTAATTTCCTTTCCCCTACCCTTCCCACTTTCCCCTACACCTTTAGCCCTTTTCTTTCTATTTCACAATGTCAATCACACCATTAGGGTCTTATTCACAGTTATAGTTTTTCACACCAAGAAACTATTTGGTATTTACACATGTGTGACTGATTTATTTCACTTAGGAGTATATCCTCAATATGTATCCATTTTCCTATGAATTAATCTAATTTCTCATTCTTTATGGCTGAGTAGTTTTCCATTTTATGGAAAAACCACATCTTCTTTATCCAGTTTCCAACAGATGGGCAGATGGGCTGTTTCCAAGTTTTAGCTATTACAAACTGTGCCACTATAAACACTGGTGCACATACATCACTGTGGTATGATTCTTTTAATTCTTTTGGAAAGATACCCCACAGAGGGATGGCTGGGTCAAATGGAACCTCTAGTCCCAGCTCTTTGAGGTATCTCCATATTGATTTCCATAGTGGTTGCACCAGTCTGCACTCCCACCAACAATGGAGAAGGGTTACTTTCTCCCCACAACCCCACCAACATTTGTTGTTGTGTGATTTCTTGATAGCAGCCATTCTTTGTGGGGTGAGGTGGAATCTCAGTGTTGTTTTCATCTGCATCTCTCGAATGACCAGTGATGTGGAACATTTTATCATATATTTTCTTGCTCCTTTTACTTCTTTGTCTGAGAAATGTCTGTTCATTTCAGATGCCTATTTTTGAATTGGAGCACCTATCTTTTAGATATACTCTCTGTAGAGTAACTGCTGCTGATCACATCTATGAACCTCTTCAGCTGGCAGTAGCCAGAGCTGTCTTCACCTTTTGCCCCCTCACAGCAGTTAGGGTTACTTCTTCAGAGATTGGAATATTGCAGATAGGTAAGTTATTTAGATATCTTGTAGGTAATTAAGACAAGGCCAATCTCAAGTAGCCAGTTCTCAAGAAGCCAAAACAGAAAGGAACCAACATGAAGGATAATCAGGACACATTCACTGAAGGCCAGAATTGTAAAAGGAAGAAACTACTATACCTTTGTGCTTCCCCTGGGTATAAATAGCAGTGACTTTTTTTGTTTTTGTTTTGTTTTGTTTATTAGGAAAGCATGCAAAAAACAAAACAAAACAAAACAAAAAACCACAACCATGAGACCATATCCCCTTCCCAGCTTGCACCAAGGCAAAGCATTATGGGTGGCATGAAGGACTCACCAAACCAGAAGTGTGGGATAAGGAGAGGAAGCCTGGGATGGATTGGTTGATACCGAGTTACTGTTCCTTCATTCCTCTCATTCTTGCCCTCATTTCCTCCTATAAGCAGTGAGCTCCTGCTTATAAATAGGTGTCAAACATCTGGGTGGATGGGGGCAAGGCCTTAACCCAGGCTTTCCAGGAAATATCCCTGACCCCCACCCTTACTGAAAATCCTTGTATCCTTGATATGTGACTTGCTCTCCCATTTAATCAATATTACCTGGTTGACTGCACTTGTAATCTTCTTGGTTGGTCATGGTTTTGCCCCACCTCATGCCCACCTTGTAATTTTCCATTGGGTCTTATAGTTTTGCCCCTCTTTGTACCCACCTCCCCACATGGCTTAGCTGTTAAAACATCTTGGAGAAGTGGGGTGAGTGGGCAACTCACTTTCCGGTCCCCCTCCTGTCTCTTTTAGACAAAAGTTTTCTTTCCCTCAATAAATTTTTCCTAAAAAAAAAAAAAAGGAAAACCTACTTCTGAGATGCTTATTAGCTCACTAAATTCAAATCATTGAGGCAGAGCTAACTATGTGAAAAAATTTCATCAGCCTAATATGTATATATAATGAAATTACAAATCAGTCCTTTTATTACAAACAGGTGAATATTTCTCAAGTTCTCATGCCCTGAGGACTCATAAGATGCCTGGATTCTTTGAAGATATAATTTTTTTTTTCTAAGCTAAAACTTTTTAAGAGCAGCAACTAAAAAAGCAATAATGCTTTTGGGGTTAATTCCCTCAATTGTTTCTTCTTCTGACTGTGTTTATGATGCTGCCTTGAACTAGTAAATTAAAATGTTTTATATTTCCATTATACCTTCATATTAAAGGCTATAAATTATGAATAAATTTTGTCCTGACAACCTACAGAGGCAGAGTGGTATAAATTAATGATTACCACCTCTGAAAACAAACTGAGATAAATAATTAGACTAGTGGTACACATTCAACTGGAGGACTCTACAATTACCGGAATTAAGACATTTCACCCTCTACCCAGCATGACAAATACCCTGGTAACTGCAGAAGCCTGACTGCAGCTGCTCTCCCTGTGGTGTCCACATGCAGCCTCAGAGCCGCCTACAGCCCAGGGTCCCCACAGCAGCTCCAGCATGCTGGTAAGTCCAGCAGAGCAACTGGAACCCAGGTGCCAACTCTGCCCAGCAATGTTCCCAAGCAGAAAGAGATGGAGCAGAGGGGAGGAAGGAGAAGGAAAGGGGATGGACAAAGGAATTAAAATGTACTGTGTACATGTACGAACTCTGCACTCCACACAAGGAATGTAAGTTCTGTACCCCAAATATGCAGTAAAAAAAAAGATAGGGCCAGTCTCAATTCTTCAGACCTTGGCTGTGATCAGTCACTGGGTGACATATTTATTGATCAACCCTCATCCCTTAACATGCATCTGTAACTGATTGGAGAAATCTGAAAACAGCTGACTTGTTGGAACTATCAGGTATGACATAGTGATTTGCTCCAATGCTTCTGTGCCCAAGATCAAAATTGCCTCAAAGATTCTTCTGTTTTGATTTAAAAGTTTAAAATAGAATTTTTGATGGTCTGAACTGTGGCCCTTGGGAAACCTTCTCATTTCTCCTATTTTCCTCTATTATCATGTGAATAGCCCTGAAATGATAAGCTTCTTTGATCATGAATTTAGTAAGTTTCTTTACTTGCTTGGTACATCAGAGTAGACTCTGCCTCTCTTTTCCATTCTCATCCCAGGGTAGCAATCAATATTTTAAATGGTGAACCTGTGAATGAATAACTCCTCTGAGTTATTACTTTAAAGTCTTGAGATGACAGAATTATTATACAAGATTATTCTTCAGTGCTGGAAAACCAGAGTTTACATTGGGACTGTGCTAGTTAACACCTTTGTAGCTTTCCAGAAATTACATAATCTCTGATTGTTAAATAAGACAATATTTATACTTTTCATGTGGGTTGTGGTGAGGACTAATTGTAACAATGATGGTGAACATCTATAACTCCAGTAACACTGGAAGGCTAAGGCAGAAGGGTCACAAGTTGAAGCCCAGCCCAGTACTACAAAGTAAATCTGTACATACATACATACATACATGCATACATACATACATACATACAAACAAAGTTCCATGGGCTTCAAAGGTCCTGGGACACAGTACACATTATATAAATATCAGCTCTCATTAGTCTGTACTCACGTGCTATCTGTTTAATGCCAGCATTTTCACCAGGAGAGTACTGGTCATGAAGAAAAGGAGAGCAGATTCAGTAAGAACGCACAAATTAATGACCAGAATAAATCCATTCCCACTGCCAGAAACAATCACGTAACCTATTTGATGATGGAGAGTGATGTTGAACAATTACATTATAGTATTTGGGAAAAATTGCCCATTTGTATTCATATTTGATGAAGGTAAAGTTTGACATTGCATTTTTAGAAGATTATCTTGATAGAAAACATTTTTGTAAATAATTAGAACTTTAAAAACTGGTGATAATTTTTTTTCTATTTTTTAAAAGCACATTGATTTTTCATATATGGCATGTGCCTGATTATATATTTGTTTTACCATTGTATATTCTGGTAGATTATGGTGATATACGGTAATCAAATTTTTGCAACTAAATTGTTTATATTTATCTTTTCAAAAAAAACAACACTTTGTGGTAAAACTTGAACCTGAATTTCTGATTTATGTAAATAATTTGAACTCCAATTATTTATAGTTAAAAGGAAATTCATGAAAAATCAGAAAAAAAGGTGAAAAATCAGAAGGTGAAGTAACTTTTGAAATATATATAATTCACAATGGAAAGAAGAATTAATATTACAATACTGAGTTAAAGCAATATATACCAGCCAGGCAACCTATGAAAACTAGTTCACTTTACAACTAGTTATAATTCTGTGAGGGAATTAGTGACCCTATTTGATTTTCAAAATAGCCCTTGTCCTAAATCTACTTTTAAAACTACACAACTTGAAAATGGGACATTGTGAACAAAAGAACATTAGAATTATTTTCTAGAAGAAAATTAACTACTAAAACATTGATATTTTCCCATATATACCATTTTTTTCGAACTTAGATGTTATTCAATACCACATTTACTAGTTAAAATGAACTCCATTTTGAGAAATGTAATGTCAAACTTAAAACATAAGGTATTATCTTTTCACCCCAGGCATCTAAGGTGTATATGTATTTGTATTACCTGAAACTTAGAATTTTCATATATAATTAGAAATATTTCCATTACCTTAATTTACATATTAACTGACATGATGTGTCTGAAAGACTATTAGAGGAAAATAAGAAGTTGTGGGCTTGATATACAAGACCCCTTTTATGTAATGGGAAATGAATGTCCATCTATACTTTATTAAATGAGTAGTTAGTATGATTTTCTTAACTAAAAACACAAATGCACATGATCTTATTCATAAATAAAGTATTGGTTGTATATTCTATTAGTTATGCAATCATGCATGTGTTTTCATTAAATAGCAATAGATTTGAAAAAAAGTACAAAATGTTTCATCCTAAATGGAGTATTTTAATTTAGGAGGTTGTACATCAGAGCTAATCTAATTTGTGACATTTTCAGTAATATACAAAAGGAAATTTGGGTTCATTCATTGTATAGCCACTATTAAAATTCCTGCTTTTAACCTTAAGGTAGAAAACAACCTAGGACACCACTTTCAAAGTGAAAAATACCTCATTAATGAATATATCATGTGAGAAAATAATTAAGTCCAAAGTAGAATTTTACAAACATATAATATATATCTTGAAACAAAATACCAAATCATAGAAAATTTTGACAAACCAAGTCAAGTATGATAGTGTATGACTGTAATACCAGCACTTTGGTGGGCTGAGACAAGAGGATCAAAAGTTCACACAAATCCGCCTGGAACATTTAGTGCTGTCTTGAAACAAAAAATTTAAATAAGGTTGAAGATGTAGCTCCATGCAAAGGCCCTGGGTTCTACCACCAGTGCTTTTAAAAAAAAAAAAAAAAGGAGAGAAAAAAAAAAAAAAATTTTTAAAAATAAAAAAAAAAAAAATTTT
>NW_022900918.1:13531406-13557613 GCF_012274545.1 Fukomys damarensis
AAAAGAAAGAATTTTTATAAATCAAAAAAAAATAAATCTTTAAGTAAACTGCTGATTTTCATACTTAAAATTAGCTACCAAAGTTTTTCATTGATCATAATTTGGGTACAAAATGATGATTTTTTTTCATAACAGTCCTATTTTTGTTGTTTTGTTTTTTTTAAGACAAGTCCTTGCTGGTTTGTAGTTCAGCCTGGCCTTGAACTATGTATGTAGCCCAGGTTGAAAAAAATAAATCTTTAAGTAAACTGCTGATTTTCATACTTAAAATTAGCTACCAAAGTTTTTCATTGATCATAATTTGGGTACAAAATGATGATTTTTTTTCATAACAGTCCTATTTTTGTTGTTTTGTTTTTTTTAAGACAAGTCCTTGCTGGTTTGTAGTTCAGCCTGGCCTTGAACTATGTATGTAGCCCAGGTTGACTTCAAACTTCCAGTGGTCTTCCTGACTCAGCCTCCTGAGTGCTAGGATTATAGGTGTGAGTTACCATGGCTGCTTCATTATAAGGATTGAAGTGAACGTACTGAAAATTCCCCAGGGTAGCCAAGTGTTATTAATCTTCATTCTAAATGGCCAGAGTTAAAAGTGCTCTTCTCCAAGAAATGTACCCTAAACCAAAAAATTTTTCGTGAAATCCAAGTTCTTCTAATTTGTTTTCATTTTTTTCAAAGCCTATTAGGTCACACTATTGCTGAAACACAACTGTGTCTGTTTTATCACTGTTAGCTTCCTTCCCAACTTGCCCCATCTTTAGATCGTAAAGCATATCACTAAACATTTAAAATATCAAGAGATCTATCCACACAAGCTCAGCACTATTAAAAATTCCCACCCCTGGCACAGAGTTCTTGGGTTCTTAATACTTATAATACCTGCTCTTCTATTTCAAGGATTCAAAAATTTTCTAAGTTCTCATCTCTTTCTCTTGAGAAGTCCTCAGGGCAGATCTGATTGTCCTTGCTTTTACAGTTACCTCTCGATTCCCCCCACCCTTCCCCAGATACTTTCTTCAACCCCAACTTTTTCTCATGCCTGCTTCCACTGATACTCTGTGCTACCAGTTTCTGAGTTTGGGAAGGAGGACTGGGTAATGTTTTTCTTAACCTTTCCCACAGTAACTTTGGTGGCCAGCTTTCTTTAGATGGTTTAATGTTTGTGGAGGGTTTCTCAGCTTCATGTATTATTATCTTTTTCCCCGACCTACCTTATTACCTTATTATATAGGTGTCCTAGAGTTGCTGCAAAAAAGAAAAAAAACAACTTACAAGTGAATGACCTAAAATACCTGAAATGTATTCTCTCACAGATGTGCAGCATTGTGATCTCTGCCACTCTCTTCGTGTGGTGAGCTCTCTGTGTGACTGTGTCTGTACCTGGCCATCTTTCCTCCGTGCTCCCACTTAATAAGGAGACAAGTCCAGTTGGATTAACTTGACCTCGCCTTAAGGATTTATATTTGCAATAACTGTACTTCTATGTAAGATCATGTTCTGAAGTACTGGGGCTCAGAATTTCAACATATCTGCTCAGGAGAATACAATTCAACCTGCAACCTTAATAGTTACTTGTTTATGCTTTTAGAAAGAAGCATAAGCAAACCCCTTGCTGTAGATTTAGTGCAATTTCAGAGAGTACTGAAAGAGTTATATATGACCCAGAAATCTTACTTTTAATGTTTGGTTGAATAATAGCAGGGCTCTCCTCAACCATGTTCATAAACTACAAATTTATAGCTTTTTATTGAACCCCAGTCTCCAACATTTCTGCTTTTCTCTGTGACATCAGCCATCATGATATTGCTAATTAACACTTAACTGTTACTAGCTATTGGATTCCACTTAATTGGAGTTGGTCTATACTCAAACAACACTGAAATACTAACTGACATTACAGAATGTTAAAGTATTTCTCAAATGTACTTTATTACTGCTCTTTAAAAAATGTCAGAAATAGCCATAATATAGAATAGAGTACCCATTTTCAGTGGAAAGATCCTTTTTGTAATAGTGTAATAAAATTTTGATTCAGCAAATAATTGACCAAAATGCCATTCTTACTATATGCTTCAGTCTTAGTGTAGTTATGAGGACTATTCTCTGATATATAATAGAATCAGGGAAAAAGCAATAGCATTAAAGTTCTCATATTATGAGCAAGATTTAATATCAAAGATAGGTTATGGAAGAGATAGTTAAGCACATCATAAGTATAAATGCTACTAATGATGGTCCACCTCCTCAATGGAATAACTCCAAAGTGTGCCACCATATTAATCAAACATATTCTATTACCTGGACACTGACTAAGAGACTGATATTTCAAAATAAGATCCTACCATGGTCATTAATGGACCTCCTATCTACAGTGGCGCATTAGTAAATTAACTCACGGAAGTATGGCTGTAAGTGAATGTCATGTCTTCAGCTTACTCATCTTTTGCTAATTCAGTGACATCTAAGTTGTTTTTGTTTTGAAGATTAGATATTTACACAAGATAAAGTGCATACATCTGACTACCACATCACCTACACAAGGCACAGTCACTTTAAGACGTTCACTTCTTACAGCATGCAAGGGTCAAGCACAATTAGAAGCACTGTCTAAATATTTTACATACATTTACTCCAACCTCTTCATTTTTCACATATGTTTATATTCAAAAGACTGATCGAGCTGAATTTGCCATTCTGTATATCATTTTGAAAAATGTATAATTAAACATCCTATATACATGTAAATGAAGTAATAATAAATAATTTATTCTTGGAAATATTTTTATCAAAGCATTCCATATATACCTTTGCCTGTTTTAGGGGATTTTGGAAAAAGTGGCATTTAATAATATTGTTTTGGTTTATATCTACAGGTCCCCCCAAAGCCTTCTGCACTCCTAGTGGGGCTTTGGGGGTGTTGTTGGATCATGGGAGCATGATACTTATCAGTGGATTAGTCCAGAAAGGAGTTTAAAGATAAATCTGATGTGAGAGGTAAAGCCTGGTCTGAGAAGGTGTGTCACTGCGGAGGTGGCCTGGAAAGGTATCTCCCCTCCATTGATCATTCTGTCTGCTTCCTGCTGCCATGCTGTGAACTCCTTTTCACCTGCCATGCCCCTCTGCCATGCCACCCTGCCATGGAGCTAGAGGACTGTGGACTGAAACCTCTACAAAGTGTCGGTCAAAATAAATTTCTTCTTAGAGTTGTGGGTGTTGGGTAATATGTCCCAGCAATCAGAAAATAACCAAGACAAACATTTGATAGATAAATGGTTCTCAATCCTTAGCATGTGTCAGAATTACCTAGAACACTTTTTGAAACACAGACCCTTTCCCAAAAATTTCTGATTCAGTAAGTAGGAGTGAAACTCTAGAATTTGAATTTTTAGTAAGTTCTCAAAACATGTGCCCCAATGAAGGTGATCTGAGAAACAAGAGTTTGAGAATTATTGATTATGCATCAGTGGTTAGTAAGAGTCAAAAAATTCTAAATCCAAATCCACCTCATTCTTGTTCTAAACTTATGCCTATGAAGAGGTTGTATGTTTGGGTTATTCTTTGCTAAATATTCCCTAATTTATTTGAATATTGAAAGTGAAATTGGGGTGGATATCAAGGAAAGGCTGAAACTTCAACAACAACTCTCAATCCCAAAAGTACAGAAGTTCTTGATACAGACTCACTTATAAGTAACTTCATAGCATGAATTTTGAATGCCCTTTTCAGCCACATGGAAACAACCCTGCTTTGTTCTGGACTGACAATACACCCATTGAAGAACATTGTCTCCAAACATGAGAATATTTTATTTTTAACTGACATGGGCATGGATAATTAGAGCATCTCAGGTTATAATTTAGTGCCACAGAGATCCAATTACATACCTCCTTTTAAAGTTTGTTCTTGATAACATATAAATTACTTTCTCGTAAAGTACATGTTTTGATATTTAAAAATGTAAACTGTAATGGATTTCCTGTGATAGACATAAAAATAGATAATATCAAAGGATCTCAGAGTCTACATCTAACAGGACTGAGATAAGAGGTGAATCATAGGATTTGTATTTGCTAAGAAGTCAAGAATTTGGCATAGTGATGTTGGCAGTCACACAATAGTATGCATAAAATCTCTCTGTGTGTACTCCACAGCACACAAGATAAAATGCCCTTGTCCTTAATTACTCATGCCTTCATTTTGTTCCCAAATGCCTTTCTGTCTGATGATAGGATTGGAAGGGTGAATATAACTTTCTAACCAATAGGAACATATTTTGTCTTGTATAAATCAGGAGTAAAGTCAAACTTTAGTCTTCCTCCAAGGTTATCTCTTTTTTCTTTCTATAATTTTTTTATTGATGTGTTTGCATCACGTAATGAGGATTCATCACATCTTAATCTTTTCTACTTCGTCTTCCCAACACTGCATTTTACTAAAATGTTGCCTGCATTCAAGGAAAAGCTAATGTTCTCATGGTACTGAATGATCAGATCTTCAAATATTGTCCACTGAATTACTGGTCCATTGCCTCTGGACATCTGCTATTGGTCTCTAACATTGAAGTGTCCACAACTGATATAAGTTGTGAATTGCTTCCTCCGCCTGGGCAAAGCATGACAATTATCTTATTTCCCCTTGCCTGGGCACTAGATTTCTTCACATGGAGCAGCATCTTTGCCCTTTGGGTTCACTTTGCAACTCTCAGCCTAATTTTATCCTCACTAATCTTATATAACCTGTATCTTAGTTACTTTTCTCATTGCTGAGACAAAATACCTAACACCCACAGAGAAGGAAAGATTTATTTAGTTTACAGTTTGTGGAGGTTTCAGTCTGTAATCAGCTGGCTCCAAAGCAGGGTGGCACAGCAGACAGGCATTAAAGAGGAAAAACAGTTCATGGTGGTCAGGGGATGACCACAGCTTTTTCCATCCCTTATATCTTTTGCAGGCTGCTTAAGGCAGGCAGCACTCACACCCTTCATCCTCGTGCCCTATATCCTACATTGCACCATGAATCAATTCCAGCATCACACATTCTAGACTGAGTCACTTCTGAAAGATCTCTAGCTATGACTGCCTGAGGGTTTAGGGGGACATCTAGACATAAGCCATAACAACCTCCACAGGAAACAGAGGAATTCGTAGAAGCCACACCTTTCATTTGAGATTTCTCAGGAATATTGTCTCAGGTTCTTTTTCTGCCTACACCTACTAGGTGCCCTCCATTGCATGTTAGAATTGGAATTCCTTTAATGGAAATCCAATTCTAAGGATAACAATTCTCTTGTTCTTACCCATGGAGTAATTTGAGTTCTGACTTTCTATTGCTGAAAATCTCACTTTAGAAGACCAATTTTTGTTTTTGTATATGTAAAATATAAATATTTAAAAAGCATTCAAATTTTTAAAAATGTTTTAATTCTAATATAGCAAAGCTTTCAGAACTATGGTCCAGACTGTGGTTATAAAGTCTTATTTTGGCAGTCAAAGATTGAAATTGACTCTTATTTTTTGCCTTCCTAATTATTCTAATTCATAGCTTCCTGAGATAATGGATATCTCTGACTGAAAAGGTATTTGAAAAGGTCAAATACAAGCAAGTATGAAACAGAAAACTTATGCATAAATATGTATAAATTATTCTACTAAACATGAAATGTTTTAGGAATTTATAATTAAAAAACTGATGATTGCATAAACACTCTTGAAGTGATCACCATCATCTAAGGCAGTTTTTAGTCCTTTAGAATCAGAAGTTTAATTTTTGAAGTTCAGCCAAAGGCATCCAGACTTGATTGATTCCCACAATGTAAATTCATTAAAAGCTAATTTTGAAACCATAAATACAATAAGATAATTTGTATTGTGCTACTTATCTTCTTTGTCACCCAGAAAATATGCTCTTAAGAAACTAAAGTTTACAAACTGAAACTGTTTTTAATTATTTACAGAAAATTTGATATTTGTTTTTTATATTTTTATTTTATTTGTACAAGTTTGCTGTTCATGCAGTTTACAATTGTCTTGCAGAATGGTTTCATGTACATATTACTGTAGACAGCTAAATTAGTTATTAATATTTCAGGCAGTTATAAAGGACTGAACCCTCAGCACAGAAGACTACTGTGGCAGGAGACACATTCACTGAAGGCCATGCTTCAAGAAAAAGAGGAAGGACTACACTTAGATACTTCCCAGAAAAAATGTTTGTAACACAGACATCTGATGAAGAACATTTATCCAAAATAGCATATTTTAAAACAGTCTTACAACTCAATCATATTATATTATATTGTACATGCTATACATGTACATATGTCAATTATAGTTATTAGCTTTAAATTATATTTTATTGTAATTATAGCCATGAACTCAAAGTCTTCATTATGATTTTTTTACATGTTTAGGAAACTAGGCTAAGAAATTTGACCATATACTTAAAGTTGAGGAACAAATGAAAAATAAGCGTATGAAAAAATTGTCAACATAATTTGTCATTAAAGAAATGCAAATTTAAACCACAATCACTGTACGTTAGAAGATGGGAAAAACTAAAAAATTAAAAGCCAAATATAAAGACCCAATTCAAAAATGGGCATCTGAAATGAACAGACATTTCTCAGACAAAGAAGTAAAAGTAGCAAGTAAATATATGAAAAAATGTTCCACATCACTGGTCATTTGAGAGATGCAGATGAAAACAACACTGAGATTTCACCTCACCCCACAAAGAATGGCTGCTATCAAGAAATCAAACAATAACAAATGTTGTTAGGGTTGTGGGGAGAAAAGAACCCTTCTCCATTGTTGGTGGAAGTGCAGACTGGTGCAACCACTATGGAAATCAATATGGAGATACCTCAAAGAGCTGGGACTAGAAGTTCTATTGGACCCAGCCATCCCTCTGCTGAGTAACTTTCCAAAAGAATTAAAGGAGTCATACCACAGTGATATATGGGCACCTATGTTTATAGTGACATAGTTTGTAACAGCTAAAACTTGGAAACAGCCCATTTGCCCATCAGCTGGAGACTGGATAAAGAAGATGTGGTTTTTTTCTGTAAAATGGAATACTACTCAGCCATACAGAATGAGAAATTAGGCTCATTCATGGGAAAATGGATACATATTGAGGATATACTCCTAAGTGAAATACATAAGTCACACATGTGTAAATACCTAATAGTTTCTCTGGTGTGAAAAACTATAATAGTACAAAAGATCCTAATGAGACAATTGACTATTTGAAATAAGAAGAAAAGGGCTAAAGGTGTAGGGAAAGTGGGAAGGTTAGGGGAAATGTAAAAATGGAAAAGAAAAAAGTATGAGAAGATAAAAAATGGAAATAAAGTGTTTGTAAATGAAGAGGGGAAGAGAGGCTGAGGGGAGGGCAGGGACAAGGGGAAAAAATGAGAACCAAGACCTGTCATGTAAAGATACAAGATCCCAATGATGAATGTAACTGTACTGTATACCTAAAATGTACCAATAAACTCAATGACAGAAAAAAAAACTGGCAATTCTAACAAGGAAATGGGATAATCAGAATCCTCATTGGTGGAAAACAAAATAACTTAGCTACTCTTAAAAACAGTGTGGCAGGTTCTTTTCTGTATATAATCACTGCATAACCTAGGAGTTCCAGTCCTAAACATTCAAGGTAAATAAAAATATATGTTCATAAGTTTCTGTACACAGAAGTTTATATCAGTTTTACTCATGATTTTCAAAACTTAGAATACATAAAGAATTTGTGGTATGTGGTACACTTGAATACTGTGTGCTTAGAAATATAAACTACTTGCATCTACAACAATATAAATTAAGCTCAAAGACATTAAGCTGAGTGCAACAAGTTAAGGCAAAAGTTTAGGTACTATGTGACCCTTTTTAAGGCATCAAGGAAAAGGGAAAAACAAAGACAGATCAACGTTTTCCAGAATTGAGGGAAGAAAGTAAGGGATATTGACCAAAAGGCAATACTAGAAACTTTTAGGTGCAATAAAAATGATTGTTATGGTGACTACATACTTGTATATGTTTGTGAAAAGATAACAAACTGCACACCTAAAGAAAAAGAATAAATTTTACTACAACCAAATTATACTTCAACAAATCTCATTTAAGAACAAATAAAAGTAGCCATGTTTTTATACTAGACATTGTCTCTTAATCATTTTCAGGTGATGTATAATGCCAAATTTACTTGAAGAGTTTTCTGTGGGAAACCAGCCTTTTGATTATGCCCAAAGCAGGCTGCGAGTAGTGCAGGCTATAAACAGTGAACCCCATAATTGGCTTGTTTATAGAAGTGAGTACAGCAGAAGCCCATGTGCTGAGGTCAGAGTGACTCTTACCAAATTCTGTTCCCAGAGTTAAAACCTTTACTCAAAAGATAAGTTTAATTACTAACCACAAATTATATTTTGTCTGTTCTTTTCCTAGTTCAAGAATTCTTTGTCTCTTCCTTTATAAGCCTTGCCTGCCTCAGCAACATATCCATAGCAACTCCATCTGGTCCCTCCACACAGCCCCTTCACTTCAGTGTATGTCACCAACAAACATCGAGAGCTCTGGGTGTTCAGGGCTTTTGCTTGTTCAAGCCTCTGACTGATCAAGCACTGGTCATCCTGGCTCCCTGTATCTGTCACTTTAACCCTGTCTCTATGTCCTTCTTCTCATCTTTCATCATGGATCAGGATCCACTGCAGGGATCTCCGATAGTTTTATACACGTCTCTTTGTGGGTGGTAGTCCAGGTGCCCACTGGGTGTTCATAAGAAAAATCAGCAGCATGTACCTATTTCCCCTCTCACTTTGTAGCAAGTGTCACAGCATCAGTCACGTGGACTGCTAATTTTTCTCAGAAGAATAAAGCAGTGACCTGACAACAGCTGAAGAGCAGCAGGACTCGAGATAATGATTCTTGGTAATGATGAGGGAGGATGAGAAGGAAATGAGGCATGATCACAAGTAAAATATTAAAATAAAAAGTGAGAGAGAAGGCATACCTTGGTCTAGCAACATGGCACTTTTCCTAAATGCAAGGCTGCTGACCAGGCTTCTCTTTTCAGTTTACTCTCATATCTCTTCCTGTCATTTCATCAGACGTGACTTGCCATTCGTTTTCAGATGAAGAAGATAGTGTCATAATAAGTGAGAAGAGGTAATAATAAAGCATTTTAAATTCTATAAAATATATCAACAAGCATTATATGGTCACCTGAACAGGGGCATATGTTTCCCTGATCACAGAACACTACCAAACCTTTTATAAACTCCTAGAATAACAAAACAGAATAATATATGGATCTATGTTTCTTACCCAGACCAAATAAAATGGGGGGCATATGACTAACTAGAGATTAAATGTGATTCCCGTGTCTGTTAAATATTTTTAAAACAAACTTTTATTTAAACATTCTGCTTTGTGTAAATTCACATTGCATGAGATGTGAAACTTATGAAAAATAGCTATGACCCAGCTATGGCATCCATGGGAAGCGTGAGACAAACACAGTACCACAAACACAATAAACTATGGATATTATTTTGGTAAATCCAGGTCTCCCATCATATTAAATGTGCGCAATAATGGCCTTTCTTATAGGCCAAGTAAATATCTTCCCAATATATGAATGAAGGGATTGTAGAACTACATTGTTGCACCCTCATTGTATTTTTCTGCAACTAAAACGTCATCTGTACAAGTCTGTGTTAGGACAGTAGGTGCAAATTATTAAGTGCTATAATGCATATATAGAGCTAGATTGTATATTGTCTTTGTAGATTGCATACTTACCACGACATTTTCTAGCAGGTAGCAGCAATACATTGTCTCAAAGTGAGAATAAAGCCTTTTTCTAATGTATACTAAGGAGACATTTAATCCAGTGGCCTGTTCTGACAGCTTTGGAAATTCATTAAAATATAAAGTAAACATGCTCACTGTCTCTTGTCATCATGGAAATGCAAATTGAAAACCACAATCAGATATCATCTTATATCTGTTAGAATGACACTTACAAAAGACAGAAAAATAATAAATGTTGCCTAGGGTGTGAAGAAAAGCAAACCCTTGTGCACCATTGATGGGAACATAAATTAATACAGCCCTAATGGAAAACAGTGGAGAGGTTCCTCAGAATTACTATATAATCCAGTAATCCCATTCTACGTATGTAACCAAAGGAATGAAAATCACTTTGCCTAGGAGATCTGTGCTCTTCTGTTCATTGCAGTTTATTCATAATAGCTAAGATATGGAAGAAACCTAGGTGTCCATCACTATGAATTGATAAAGAAAACATAGAATACATACACAGTGAAATGTTGCTCAACCTAAAAATAAGAGAAATCATGTCATTGTGAAAACGTGGATAAACCGATTTAAAATACGTCAGGCACAGAGAAACAAATACCACATGATTTCACTTGTGGAGTCTGCAAAATTTGAACTCAAAATTGCAGACTAGACTGATGATTACCAGAGGCTGGGTTGAAGAGTAGATCAGGAATAGGGAAATGTTGACCAAAGAATACAAAATTTTAGTCAGGATGAATAAGCTTTAGTTATCAATAGCACATTTATAACAATATTTCATGTTTCAAAATTGATAAGGTTAGATTTTAATTTTTTCTACAAAAAATAATGTCTGAGGTAAGAAGGGTGTTAATTACTCTGAGTTAATAATTCCACATTATGAACATATATCAAAATATTACATTATGTCTTATAAATATATATATAATCATTATTTGTCAATTAAAAGTAAAATTTTGAAAATGCATACTATTGAAGAGTGACTTTCAGAGGGCAACATAAAGAGCTATGTGGGTTTTTCTCTAGGAAATGAATAGGATTAGTGAAATCAATTAAGCATGAAAAATTTTCTAGAAATTGTTCCAATGAAAACCAGCAAATGGAGAAATAATTATTTTAAAATTTCTACTACATTTGATAAGAAAAAAGAAAACCTGTGGCAGTTGCACCATTACCTGATCCCCACACTACTCCAAATCCAAATGACGGAAATTCAATTTGTAGCAGGTCAGGCTACAGGGAACACAGATCCTTCCCTTCACCCCAACTCCTCCTTCTAGAGTGTGATCAGTTTCTTTGTGGGCAGGATATCCCACCTGCATTTGTGTTCTGCTTTCTTCATGTACACAGTCACTTTTCCAGTCACATCAAATAAGTGACCTGCGACCCCGTTCCTACATACAGCCCCATTTCATAGGGAGGAAGCTCTACACAGACACAGCAGGCCAAGAATACTAGACCCCATCCATTCTCATTCCTTGATCACAGCAGAGGTTTTACCCAAGAAAGCCAAGCTGAGGAGAATAGAGAACGCCACTCTGTCCACTCATAAACCACGAAGGTCACGGTGTCTTTTCAAGAGAAGTGAGCTAGTACACTGCCACCAGGTCCAGATCGAAGTTTTTCCAAAGCTAGATGTTGAGAGACCCAGACCTCTCCCCAAGGACTTTGATTTTATTTGTAATAAACAGTGGGGAAGTTCAAGCAAAAGGATATAGTCAGAAACAAATGCAATTTTGGTGATAAGCATTTAAGAGGAGGCCGCAGTTCTATGAAACCCTAAACCGTGAAACAGCTTGCAGTTTAATGGAGAGAAACAGGAAAAGTAACAACTAAGAGTCCTCTTGGGATCATAACAATCCTGAAACTCTAGCCTCAAAGACTATCCCTGCAAAGAGCCCCAAATTTAATGAGATCAAACTGTAGAGAAATATATGCTCTAAGGTATTGTTAAAAATAATAGAGCAATCAGTGAACATTACTAGAGGCTAATAGCTGGCTGTGATAACAGAGTTAGACAATTTAAAGAAAGATTAGGAAAAAAGAAAGAGAAAGCTTTCTTAAAGTTCTTATCATCCTATAGTGACTAGTAAATTGCTTAAATCTGTATCCAGTGCAGAATAATCTGTGTCCAATACAGAATATGCACACGTCTAGGGAAATAGACTTCATTCCAATAGTTCAACAAGTCACTAACATTAAATAAGCAAACAATAAAAACAGCAAGACTAGCGGTAGGTGGGTGATGAGATTTTGTTTCAAGAGTTGCTACATTATCTAAACTATCAGTGTTTAACAACAACAAAAAAAAACACAAGATATAAAAAGATGGAAAGTGAGACTCATTCACAAGGAAAAAATGCAGGTAACAGAAAGTTCCTGCAACAGGAGCTAGATGTTAGATTTAATAAAGGCTTCAAATCAGTTAGGAACAAAAATGATGAAATGATGCTTAATGAGGTAAAGAAAGGGATGATGATGGTGGCACCATAAGGATAATGTCATCGAGTAGAGAACAGAAATAAATAATTTTTTTATGAAAAAATCAGGAAATTCAGAAATTGGCAAGTAAAAGAAACAGAATGAAAAATTCACTAAAGGGGCCTAATATTAGTTCTGATCTGTAAGAAGAAAAAAATTAATTAATTATAAGATATATTATTAGTGTAAAATCTGGAGAGAAAAAAGAATTAAGAAAAATAAACATTACCCTAGAAAATTTTAGAACATCCTTAAGTGTACTAATATAAATAAAAAGGGAGTACCAAAAGGAGGAGAGAAAGATTAAAACTACTGAAAGTAATAATGACTAAAAACTCTCCGAGTTGAAAGAAAAACATCTATGAGGCTTGACAGATTCATGCAGGATAAATGCAAAGTAACCCACACCTACCAATATGGCAATAACAGTAGTAAACATGTTAGAAGTCAAAGAAAAAGAAAGCGTGAAAGAAGAAAGAGAAAAGAAATTTTTCATGTACAGGTAAACAGAAATAAAAGTTACGAATAACTTACTAGTAGAAATTGCAGAAGCTATAAGGTTGTGGAATAACATACTCATGGTGATGACAAAAAGAGGACATTAACCAAGAGGTTTTTTTGTTGTTTTTTGTTTGTTTGTTTGTTTGGTACCGGGGATTGAACTCGGGTCCTTGTGCTTGGAAGGCAGGCCACCGAAATGCTGAGCTAAATCCCCGGCCAACCAAGAGTTTTAAACAGAAAAATTATCTTTCAGAAATGTGAGGAAATAAAGACATTTTCATACAAACAAAAACTGATCCACTTTGTGGTTAGAAATAAAGAAAGTTTTTTGGACTGAATACTACTGAGCTCAGACCCATTATTCAGATACACATATAAAAACAAAGCATGTTAGTAAGCGTAGTCATTAATGGTAGCATAATTGCATAAATCTTCACGCTATAATTTTATTGCAAGGCCTAAAACATATGAGAATATAAACTATTTGGAAATAGAAATACAGACAGAAGGGTGGAAGCAAAGCTGTGTTGAAATTTTAAAAATAATGCCACATTGTATTATTCAACCCTCTATTACCATAACATGTACCTTTAAATAATCAACATATAAAGAGAAAAGGGTTATTTTGGTTTATGGTCCAGAGGTTACAGATGTAATTGTCCCTATTGCTTTTGGGCCTGTAGTGAAGCAGTACATCATGTGACACTACATGATGAAGCAAAACTGCCACTTCATTGCCTAGATAGGGTCCCAAGAATTCCCTTAAGTGCACACCACCAATGATCTAAATACCTCCCACCAAGCCCCACCTCTTAACGATTCCAATTCCCTCCCACTATTGCCAGTGGGCTGGGACCAAGCCTTTCACACTTGGTCTTTTGGAGAACATTCCAGATACAAACTGTAGTAGATAGGAATCCAGATAAATCACAGCGGAGAACAGAGGAAGGTAAATGTGAAGATCAATATTACTTGATGAGATGTGAATGTTTGCTAAGGCTCAAAATGAAAGTATATAATTTCAATAAAATTTTGGGCACTTTATTTGGCCATGGACATAGAATGCTGATTAAGACTAAACCCCGTCTTACAATGAATAAACAGTTACTTAATATGTAGTACATCTGTAAAAGATGTAACTTCAGAGAGTATAGCAGATAATTACGTACCAGGAAGGAAGTTTTTATATATTTTCCTTTCTGAGATAACCATAAGATAATAATTCTATTTTTATTTACTCAAAAAATTGATGAATAAAAAGAATAAATGTTTTAGGTCATGAGTTTGTTTAATATTGAAGTATATGCATTCTAATATTTTATGTTTATTCCAGAAGAAGTCATCAATATGACAGTTCTTTTGGCTTCTTCTTTATAAAGACAGATGAGATGCTGTATGTTGTTCAAGTATTTACTCTCATTTGGAGTTTTCAACTACTGGGTCAATTAATTTCACTCTTTAAACAATTTTATACCATATTCTTCAGCTACAATGTCAAAGTGAAATTTTAGATAAGTCTAAAAACACTGGTAGAAAAATAAATAGTGTGAACCAGAAAAAACAGGAACATACAATAAAAAATAAGAATCTTTTATAGATTTTCATTTGTGATTGGTGCTATGATTAGAAGAGAAGTCAGTTTGATGCAATCAGCACCCCTAGGTGAATCTTTCTCAGGTGGCTCAAGACTGTGAAATGGTGCTTCGTGTTACACTACATTTCATGTCAACCTTTTCATGTATATTCATTCACTATTTATTAAACATCTCTAGTATGTGAAGTAATGTACATAAGACAAGAAACATAAATATGTTAGTTATGTTTATCATGAATTCTACATATATTTAATATCTGTTTTGTACCTTGCACTGTATTCATTGCTGAATACACACTGTTTTAGACAGCAGCGGTTCTTTCTTTCACAAAACTAACAGTGAGAAAAGTTGGGAGGGATGGTTAAAAGCAATAACAGAAAATGGGAAGGAAATTCTGTTTTTAGTAGCATCATGGATGTTCCTGGAGGACATTATGCCTAGTGAAATAATCCAGGCATAGAAAGACAAAGGTTGCACAATCTCACTTATACATGGAATATAAAACAGTCTAGCACATATAAACAGAATAGTGGTTATCAAAAGCTGAGAAGTAGCGGGATGAGGGAGATGTTGTTTCAAGGAACACAAAATTTCAGTTAAGAAGGACAAGTTTTAAAAAATCTGTTATATACTACAGTGACTACAGATAACACCAATATATTACATACTTGAAAATTCTAAGAGAACAGATTTTAAGTGTTCTCAAAAGCAATATTTGAGGCAATGCATATGTTAGATAGTTTGATTTAGCCTTTCCACAACAAATACATATTTCAAAGCATCATGTTGTCCATGTAATTTTTACTTGTCAGTAAATAATTGAATAAAAGGAGCAAAGCTTAGAAAATGAATAGGCATGGCTAGAAATTATTCTGCAATAATAATTTATGTGATTGCTTCATGTCTGCTCTTCTTTCTCACTCTATCATTTGTAGGAAGTAGGGGGTTCTGTGTTCCTTAATTGAGGAAAGTTGTGACGCCCCATAGAATGTGGATGACATGACTTCTCGCTTTTACTCCAAATGTTTTTGCTCACTGATGATATCCAAAGTCAAGAGAAATAGGAGTGACCTGAAATCATAAAGTTCCCCAAGCTGATAGAAGGCGAAAAAGGCTTGAGCTCCCTAAATCTTACAGTGGTGGGTACAAGACACTAATCAGTGGAGACACTTTAGAGGAATTTCATATTCCATCTATACATATAATTAACTCATTCAGCCTCAAAAAGAAAGGAAATATTGCAATTTGTGATATTCTGGATGAACCTGGAAGATATTAAATTAAAGGAAATAAGTAAAGCACAGATATGTACTACATGATTTCATTTATATGTAAAATATAAAATACTCAAATACACAGAAACAGAGTAGAATGTTGGTTGCCAGAAACTGGGGTTGTGGTAAATATGATGATGTTGGTCAAGAAGTTTTTGTTATGAGATATGAATAAATTCAAGAGACTTAGCTATAGCATGGCAGCTATATAATTAATAGCACTGTAAACACTGTATTGTTTACATGAAATCTGAATTGTTCTAACCACAGAAAAACAAGAGGAGGAAGGTATATGGGAGGAGGAAGAGAAGAAGAAAATAATTATGTGAGGTGATGGGCAAAAATCAGATTAATTGTGATAACCATTTCATAATGCCTTCATATGTCAAAATATCACTTTTTACCCTAACTACATACAATGTTTATTCATTAATTAGATATTTATGAAGCTGTTAAAGAATAGTTTGTACATTCATTTATCTAACCTTTGTTAAGCCTCCAGTATGTGACAGAAAATACTGAAAATTAACTTTCTAAAAAGGAAAGAGATACAGCAGTACTTCAGTGAATGTACATAAGAAAAGATGGCCTAGGAGGTAGGTCCCTTACCTTCTTATTGTAAGGCAACATCCCTTTATCTTTAGAACTGAAATAATAATAGTGCTAAAGGGGCAGGGGACATAGCTCAGTTGCTGGAGCCCTTGTCTAGAATGCTGAAAGTACTAGATTTGATCCCCAGCACAGCCAAGGAAGAGAAGAAGAGAAGAACCAAAGAGTGGAGAGGAGGGAAGAAAGGAGAAAGAGAAAGAAAAATTTAAAAAGAGGTAATACTGTGAAGAGGGCTGCCTGCATGAGGTGATCCCTTGAGATCACTTTATGATGTGGGAGCTAGGATGACAATAGCCATCATTAGTGGGTTCCGAGTACTTTACATGTGTAAACTCATTCAATCTTCTCAACCTCTGAGAAACCATCACAATTTTTCCAGAGCGAGCTGAAGCATAGAAAAATGGGCCCCTAGAAACTCATGCCTTTGGCTTATTAGTCAACCCACCTCATTAGGCCTCGATCTCATCCTGATTACAAACACTACTTGAACACATTCCCCTGTGCTAGAGCTTCCTCCCTGGAAAAAAAATATAATGCTTTTTCTCCGGTCACAAAGATTTAATGGGTTCACACAGGTAAGGTTCTCCAAAGCTTGCCTTGTAGATAATAATGCCCCAAGTAATTTTCCCAATGATTTTTTGAAAATCCTGTAACTTTATTTTTAACTTATAAAATGTCTAGGAAAAAGGCCCACTTCTCATTAGGTCAAATATATTATTATTGATTTCTTCACTACAAACCCAAGGAATGGTGGATGGTCAGGTAGTGTATAAACATTTGCCCACACAGCTGGATGAGTGTAAGGGTCTTCAACTGTTCCTTCAAAAACTTTGCTGAATTATGAATGCAATATCTTCCTGTTTTTGCCTGGTGACAACTCCATTACAGCATATCAGCAGGGAGTTAAATATTTTAATTAATGATTTTATCATACAGAGTACCAAGACTTTTCTTTTGTTGCATTTTTTCAACATAGTGAATTTCTAACATCAAAAATACATTGTTTTCAAAACAGTCACATATAAACATGCCAAAAATTATCCAGTGAGTCATTTATTTGAGTATTTAGTTCATACACGAGGCTGTTCATATATCAGTGAATCTATCCTTTCAAATCATTTTCGTCATGATGAATAGTGTTAAGAATGTAATCTAGATTAAGGGAGGGGGAGAGAGAGAAGGGGAAGTACATGCAAAAAGAATTAACATGCATATACACGTTCCAGTGCCCCATGATGAATGCAACCATTATGGATTGCAAACATATACTGACAAAAATGCATTTTAAAAAATGTAATCTAACTCATCTCATTGGCAATTGTTTTAAAACTCTAAGTCCTCTCTTCTAACAATTCATATTAAAATGGATAACTATAAAAAAAATCACTTTCAATTTTTTTTGTGTGCCAGGGATCAAACTCAGGATCTTGCAATTCCAGGCAGGAGCGGTGCCACTTAGTTACATCCCCAGCCCTATCACTTTCAATTTTTAAGAAAATTATGAAATTTTTATAAATATTTTATGTATAATATTATATAATAGATGAGACATATATACACTTTTTCGAATACTTAAGTTTATACATGCTGTGAAAACATAAAGCAAATTTAAATGTGGCCATACTTTGTTCCCTGGTAATATAAAATGCAAATTCATAATCCTTTGCATCAGGGAAATATATAGGTAATTAGGAATAGTTTAGTTAGCACCAAAAGATGAAGCTGGATTTATATAAATTCTGGTAGAATTACAAAAACCATTTTCCCTCTTTTTCTAACTTCACCAGAATTTCAGAGCCCAGGAATAGGGACTGCTAACTCTTAAGACCAACAAACCTTAGAAAATATCAGTTGGGCTGTTTAAGAATCCAGGTGGAGAAATCTGTGAATTATCTCCTCTACTCTATCACTGATATTTCAGCTCCCTGCTGTTAAAATTCAAGTTGTTTGATGGAGGCACATAGGGATGAGCTGCAATTTCTTAAAATCATACAGCTGTTACTAGAAAGGTAATTTAAAGGTCATCAAGCTCAATCCTAAGTGAATTCTCAGTGTTTCTTCAAGTTTACCCTTACCCCCAGGGCCATTACCATCTGCTCATCCGTCCCTCAGTTTGGTCTATGTAACAATCACTCAAAGCTAACTTAATTCAATAAGAAAACACAATGTATTTATCTATCTATTTATTTATTTATTTTTGGTACCAGAGATCGAACTTGGGACCTTGAGTTTGTGAGGCAGGCATCAGAACCACTAAGCGAAATCCCTGGCCTAGCACAATATATTTAAGCAAAGCACTGTATTTTTAAAAAATTATCTAATCTCCCAATCAGTCATTTTTGGCCTTTCTCACACAGCCTTGGATTGACAAGTGACTATAATGATTAATTTATAATTTACATGCTTATTTATTCCCCAAGGCACAGAAAAAATTCAAGTGAAGGCTACAGAATTACTATTCTTCAGTTATCATCAGGTGTTTTCCAAGATGCCATGTACATAGAAAAAAAAATGAAATTTTTATGAGAAAATTTAATTTGTCACTGTTAGGTCTATTTAAGTAGACAGTTCACATCAGTCCTCAAAATTGCATTAGCAACTAAACATTATGGCAATTATTGATGGATTTTAAGGCAGAAACAACCCTGAATTATTTAGTTTGTGATTGAATTGCACAGTGTAACTTTATTGTGTTTCAACAAAAAATTTCCTGTAATTCAGAGTCTGGGAGACATTAAGCAGTTATATATTGATTCCTTTTTCCCCTTCAAGTAATCAATTCGGCTCCTATGGCCTTCATTTCCCAAAAGACTGTAATGTCTATAAAAAGATTATTTCTATGAGCATAAAATTCTGTACACTGAAAAATGCCATCAGATGTTCTTGAGGTCCATGGTCCATGTGCACTACTGCCACTTCAGGAAAAGAGGTAGTAACAAGAATTGACCCTAAAAGAAAAACCAGACCTAAAAAATAAGACTAAGAAGTCTTAGTAACTGTTTGTAAAAGGTTAACTCCACTAGATCCCACATTTATTTTCTGAATAGGATAAGAACACATTAATGCTTTTAATTATTATCTATCACATTGGCTGGACATTTGTCCTTGACCACAGGAAACTACAAAGTTTTAGCACTGAAGGACTCAGATTATCTAGTCTCAAACTGATAAGAAAATTATAGGCTACCTGATGTTAATGCTTCTTTCAACAATATTAAGAGACTAGATTCTAGGAAAACAGACACAAAGCAATGAAGAAGATAAAGCTCTGTTTTACTCCTAAATTTCACTCATGTGGGAGGGAGCACACAGTGAGCAAATAAATCAGGGTTTTCTCAGATTGTTACAAGTCTATGAAGAAAAACAAAGTGAGGTGAGGGGATACAGAGAGATGTGAGGGAAGCTGGGGTTCTCTAGGGAAGGCACTGGGGGAAAGGGTCTCCAATCGGGTTACCCTAGACAGTGACCGGCGTGAAATGAAGAAGCAGGCCACTCAGATACATTCATGGCTCTGTTCCTCTGCTAAAATTTTTACCACTCGAAGGCAGAAACACAAATTAAAATTCTTTGACCTCTCCATACATTCTCTTAGAGCATTGCACACAGTAGAGGTATGACAGATATTAGGGGAAAAGAGATGGGGAGAGAAAATAGTTAGGTAACCAAGCATGGATAATATAGCTAAAGTTGTACCTGGACCTTGTACAATTGTCTTATATGTTTTATATGTTTCTTGGCCTGTTAGTCTACTTTTAAATCTGTACATATGATAATTAATTTATACATCCTTATAGATGAATAAATGAATGTGATGTTGGAAAAATAAAAGAAGGGGGAGGGGAAAAACAGAACTGAAAAGTTTTATGCACATGTAACAACTCACTACAATGAATGCAATCATGTATTGCAAAAATGTATTAATAAAAGTAAAAACAAAAAACCACTTAAAATATTTTAATCCTTTAAAAGTTCTTTTACTGGTATCCTGTACAATCACTAATAACTTTATCTTAAAAGCATAAATAAAACTACTAACCTCATAAGACAGCAATACAAGTCCTATAAGACCACAATTCTTTCCCAATTCTTCTACTTTCCTCAATCAATATGAGAAATTTCATGGAACAATACAGAAAACCCACACTGATAAATGCCAATGAAATTCATTTGAATTGTACTCCTCAAAGTTTAACATACAAAGGTCTGTAGCCTTCAATCATTTTCTTGATTTATCAACCCCAGAGGAGGAAAAAAATCTATAATTGTTTTAGTAATGATTATTTTATTGAAACATATAACTACTGGCAATATGAGTTATAACACTAACCACTTAGAGGCTTCAGTCTGGAAAAAACTAAACTAGCTTTTATTCATGCAGAAAACACTTCCTGCATACCTACAACATGCCAGACCCTAAGAATAGAATGCAAAACACAATTCCACACCTCAAAGATTGTAGTTGCTGGTGCATTTCAAGTGAAGTTGCAGGAGTTGACTCAGTAGAAATAAGGTACCACTGCTACACAACATTTCTTGGGAAAATAAGACATTTAGGGTGGAAGAGTCTGGTCAAACTCCAGGCTTCAGTATTCTACTGTCACAAAGATAGATTCCTTGGCTTAGAAATTCCAACCCCATTTTTTTTTTTTAAGATGGAGACAAAGGTATTAGGAACTGAGAGCCTTACTGAGCTGAAGCTATTGGGCAAGAGTCACACACAAATATACATGCACACATAGACATATACATCTGCAGATTTAGTACAACTTTGCCCCCCCATTATTGCTCCCAATTTGGGAGTTTGTCTATCTCTTCCACCGATGAACTTTTTCAATTATATGCTTTTCTATGATGTTCTAGGATCCTCAGATCATTAATTAATGGGTGGGCCATTAAGACATTTCTATTCTCAAAAAGTCAAGAAGCGTATGAGTATGGAAGAAAAATAACCAAGTCATAATTTGAACACATTCAAATCTCAAATTTTCAACTAATCTATGTCTGTGTTTGCTCTTTTACACTGACTCTAATTTCTCAGATCACCGCCAAGGTAGGACAGTTAGGGCTAAAGCTGGTCCTCTGTTCTATTCAGAACCTCACTGGCTTGAAGGAAGAATGTTTGATTGAATGTCTTTTCCATCTCATTTGTCCTTTGTGCCCTCTGCTTGATTGTTTTGTTGAGGCAGTGAGCATTTTTTAATGATTTCCTAACTTGACACTTCATAAGAACAGATGTGTCAAGTCGCTGTCTGATCTTTCCACTATTATGTGTCTTTCCCATCCAATTCTGATAGAAAATCTGACATACACTGTGATCATGCTGTAATTCTAAAAAGAGGAATCTAGCTGAAAATACTACTGTCTCCACACAAATACGGTAGAACTTCTCCCTCTTTTCCATCCATAAAACAAATGCTCATGCTAATTTGCAAAGTAGAGTAGAAAAGAATGGCATATAGTGCTCAGCAAAAACAATAAAATATCTACATTTTCTGCAGAGAATAGTGAATCACTGGGCACACAAACAGGTATTTCCTATTTAGAATATCATTTGCACTTAAAAATGTTCTTTTACTGTTTTGTAATTAAACAATGTAAAGTGTACAATATTCTTATACAACCAGAAAACTTAATGTTTGGGTAGCCAACAAAAGAATTGGTTCTGAGTTAGGATTTAGTCTCAGAAGAAAAGTAGACAGCGTGAGGTAAAATAGTAAAAGTGGACAATAGATTGGATGACATACTGTTTCTTTTTTCTTTTTCTTTTTCAGCTTTAATTGAGTTTATTGGTACATTTTAGGGATACAGTACAGTTACATTCATTGTTGGGATCTTGTACCTCTACATGACGTCTTGATTCTCATTTCTTCCCCTTACCTCTGCCCTCCCTTCACCCCCTCCTCCCCTCCCCATCTACAAACACTTTATTTTCATCTTTTCATTCTCACATTTTTTCTTTTCCCTTTTTACTCTTCCCCTACCCATCCCACCTTCCCTACACCTTTAGCTCCTTTCTTCCCATTTCATACTGTTTCTTTTAATCCATTAGTTACATAATTTCATGTGGCAGAGATCCCTGCTCAGTACTAGCAGGCTATAAGTGGCACCTGCTTCTTGCTTTCCATAATTTGGCTATATTGTTTTATATCAGGAGCCAGACCAAACACTACATGACTCAAATGGACATGGCAGATGATAGACTGAGTGAATATAGCCTCTTCCCCAGTGGCTGCCACTGAGGCCTACGTCTTGGTCTGTGAAGGGGCAGGGCTCTACTGAGTTACATGAAGCTGAGGTCAACATGAACATAATTAAAATTCTTTCCCCTGAACTATGCCTTCTCACTGTCTCAATGGGTTGCTTGCTAATTACACCAGGTCTCAGTACCTTTTGTTCCATTCAAGCAAGATAAGCAGTGCTAACTCCCTAACAGCCTTGCCTAGTGCCATCATGCCAGGTGGTCAGCAATATTTCACTAGATGTCTTCAGAAGCTAGCCAGTTTGGGTATTCTTTCCCATGCTTGCATTCAATAAATAATGTATGCACTTGGGGGTCTTTGTCTTTGTTGCCCAGAGAAGCACTGATCAGTTCCCAAGACCCAGCTTTACTCTAAATCTAGTTTGCTGTCATTATTCTTTGATTCACCTTGTACTGTAGTGGCTCACTGGAGGTCAGGACCCATTGCAGAGGCTAGGTCCCCTTCCCCATTCCATATAGTCTCACAATCTTGTCAATGATTTCTTTTACCCACAAGAGCCATTTACATAAGCATATGGATATTTCCTTTTTATTTCATTTGTTACTGACACATAAGAGTCATACATATTGTGTTTCATTCAGATCTGGGTAAGCATGTCTATGTCCTCAAACATATATATTTTTATGTGGTAAAAACATGCAAAACCCTTATTCTAACTTTTTTGATTTCTTATTTGAATAATTTTGTATGTTCTTGAAAGGATAGACTAAACCAAAAAAAATGAAAATTAAAATGTTTATAAATTTGTGTTGCCAATCAGCCTGGGATTATTTTGCTCAATTTAAATAGAAATTGTGAGTTGGAAAAGTGCAGTTATCTATGGCATCATCTGATACCCCCTGTTCTGGACACTTCTGAGTGTTTCTTTGGAAAGAACTGCTCTGTCCAAACTACTTAAAAGAAAATTCCCAAATACATTTACAGAACTTTTGGAGCCCACACTACCCAAGAAACAAATCACAAATAGATTTATAGGAACACCAAAGCATGTCTTTATTTTAACAGGATCCGTGCTACAGTACAGAAAGGTCGGTACATAGGAAGGAAGCCATGCTAGATTAAACTGGAGATGTGACTAGGAAGTTCTGCATGTGTAGCCAATTCCAGGCCTGTTGTAGTGAAGGTGAGGAAGGAATGAAAGCTTGCTATGAATGCTGTATATGCAATAAGGGGCCTAGATCCCTCCTTTCCTGATCTTAGCCACTCCAGTTTGCCCTCAATTCTTCAAAACTGCAACAAAATCTTCTGAAACAGTAGGAGTGGGTGAGAGGTACCACATTGCCTGGCTGCACTCAGGAAAGAGTGGAAAATGGCAGTTTGATAGCCAGGGAGGACACTGAAGCAAAGTGTTCCAGTCCATTAGGATGCAAAAGGGAGCAAAGGGAAGCAGGAGGAAGGGGCATAGAGGTGCTGGCCAAGCCATACCTGTCCCAACTGGCAGGGGAAAAAATGAATCCGTCTCTTCCTGTCTGTCTCACTTGTAAAGCATTGCTTTTTTTCCTTTACTGAGTTTATTGGTACATTTTAGGTATACAGGGCAGTTATATTCATTATTGGGATCTTGTATCTTTACATGACAGGTGGTTTTGGTTCTCATTTTTCCCCTTCTCCCTGCCCTCCCTTCACCCCCTCCTCCCCTCCCCATTTAAGACACTTTATGGGAAAAAATATAAAGCATTATAAATAGGCAAGTTATTTCAAAACTTTTGGTTATATTACAAAACTAAATATAATCAAAAACTTAAAATTAATTCTTATTTCTTAAGTAAAATGTTATTCATGTATAAAGTACACCTCACTTCCAGACAGGAAATGAGTCTTAGTATGAGAATATGGTAGAAAGGGCATTATTTATTTGATCTAAGCTATCAGAGTTTTGACACATGGTTCCCAGCTAGTTTAGTTATAGATTAACACTAATAGATCAACTATCCATGAAATTCTTTAAAGCATAACTATATGAATACAATAACTAGCTCGTGTTTTAGAAGTTAGAACTCTAGCCACTTTAGTATACATTTAACAGAATGGTAGACAAATACAAGTTATAAACCACCCAAATTGCTATTCTATCACTAACTACCTCTCTTTACCTATAGTTACTGAAAAATTGGTGGAGCTAGGAGAATGTTTTTCATATTCTGTGTGTCATTGTCTTTTCATCTGTCAAAATGTCATTAGAAAAGAAGTGAAAGAAAGGAGAGTGAGGGAGGAGAATGGGAGTAAGGAAGAGAAAGGAAGGTAGAAAAAGAAGGAAGGAGAAAAGGAAAAGATAGGAAGGAAGAAGAGAAATAAAGAAAAGAAAGAAAGGGGAAGG
This sequence comes from Fukomys damarensis, assembly GCF_012274545.1. Lineage (NCBI taxonomy): Eukaryota > Metazoa > Chordata > Mammalia > Rodentia > Bathyergidae > Fukomys > Fukomys damarensis. Next base: position 13,556,265 of record NW_022900918.1, read on the forward strand.
AAGGAAGGAAGGAGGGAAGGAAGGAAGGAAGGAAGGAAGCAAGGAAGGAAGGAAGGAAGGAAGGAGGGAGGGAAAAAAGGAAGGAGGGAAGGAAGGAAGAATTCCCTTGAACAATTGGCACACCAGGCAATGCACACTGTGGTCAAGTAGAAGGCACACTCAGAATGGATGAAAGTAGGGGGATGGAAGCTTATATAAGAAAACTCTGTTTCCTAATGTTAATGAGGGCTACTAACATGCTCAGTCCTGCTTAGTGGGTTTTGTGTAAACAGGAGATGCAACTATTCCTATGGCCACTTGGTTGACATTACACATGATTATACTCCTGTATATCATAGTTGATTGGTCAGACATGCACAGCTAAATGACACCTTCCAGAAACAGGGTATCCCAGCAGTTGAGAAAGGAGATTTCTCTCACAAGGGCTTCAACTTCAATTTGTTGTCCTTGCATGAACAGTGTTGTGTGTGACATCCCCAGTCAACAAAAGGCAATCAGATTCCATTTTGAATGTTGGCCCATTTAGCTCGTTGAAACACATTCTGAAGACTGAGCTTTTCTTCAAATTCATACATGTTTTTGACTTGATGATCTTCCTTTGTCCCATTTGCCCTTTTCCTCATCTATTTGCACTGAAATAATTGCGTCCACATTTCTTTTAATTTATTACCAAATAGAGAAAATTTAAGTTTCTCTAGAATTATTCAAAGTTGAGATTTTGAGGAGCTATGTAACTGTTAAGTCTACTGTGAAGATTGCTTTCTCTGATAATGCAGAAAAATGCAACTGCTATTTATTTTATTTATTTTGATTTTAAAATTTGATTTGCTGTACACCAATGCTGCCTGAAACTTTCTCTATTTCTGAATACAGACATTCCTCATTTAACAACCTACCTGTTTAACAACTGTTTAGATTTGCAACCTGCCACTCAGATTTACAACCCTCCTTTCTTTGTACAGTTTTGTATATCTTGTTTACAGAGGCTCATTTTCTTTTTTTACAAAATACCTTGTTTATATAGAACTGTAACTTTTGATGATTATACCGTACAATACAGTACTGTAGTTTTAGGTTTTTTTATACATTACAGTACTGCGTGTGAAAGTTAGGCAAATAAAAACAAAGTCATCAAGTTGGAGTTTCCCTTGACCATTCTTTGTTCTGAATATTGTAATGCATGCACCATACAATTCTTCATTTACTGACTAATTCATTGAATGACCCACTGGCTGGAATGGAACTCAGTCATAAAGAAAAGAGTGTACTTTCTTAAGCATCATGTACCATGTCACATTATGACACATGAAGTGTTTCTTTTTTTTTTTTTTTTTTTTTTTTGTTTTTTT
>NW_022900918.1:13558013-13572555 GCF_012274545.1 Fukomys damarensis
TTTTTTTTTTTTTTTTTTTTTTTTTTTGGTATTTTGGTTTTTCTACTCCTTACTTTTTACAGTGTGTGTGTGCGCGTGTGTGGGTGTGCAAAAGCTCTCTCTCTCTCTTTGGACAAAGAAAAATTGCTGGGATGCTTCTAATTGCAGCACACTGAAACTATTATGTACCTCTTCATGCCTTCTGTCCTGTAGGTTACATGTGTCTGATTCTTAAGAGATCTGAATTCTAATATTTGCCAAAAATTACTAATCAGGCCAAGGTTAATAAAATTTATAATAATAATAGTTAACTCACCTAAACTATTAGCAATTTGGGCTCCAAAAATAGAAAACTTCAGTTTAGAAGAACTTTCAGAATAGAAGAAACTTCAGAATAAAAGAAATACTTCTTTAATATTTGTATACTTTCATAGCATTTTAAAAAAATAAATACTGTACAAAAATCCAAAAATAGTTAAGTGAATCTTTGCTAGATAACGCCTTTCTAAATTTTCATTTTATGAAATCTAACAATCTCAAATGCTATAGCCATCTCTCTAATAAAGAGAGCATTAATTTAATGTGAGCCAAATGAAAGGCCTATATTTGTTTTACAAAAAATCAATTATTAATAGCTGTTTGATTTAGCATTAGTTCAAGTCAAGAAAACAGTCCTCTGTACTCTGCAGCTTCTTTTGTTATTCTAGGTTTTATTTTGTTTTGTTTCCACCTTGTTTCTTATTAAATTGCATCTATTTATTTCCCATGCCTCATTTTCCTACCATATATTCACAAATAGACTATTTGTCATTATTGCTCAAGACTACAGAAAACTACATACTTTTTAAAACTTTAAGAAATTTCAGGATTAAAGCCTGGCAGAAGCTCTTCTCTCTGGATTTGCATTTTAAAATCCATTATTTATTATTGTTGCTTGCCCTCCTTGAACATTGCTCTCTATGTACTGCTGTGAGCAATATCTTATGGTCCAAACTCATCTTTTTCCCTTTTTCTACCCAAAAGTAATACCCAAGAGAAGGCTCACTTTCCATTCTGCAGATGATGCTGGCATGACCAGAAGATTGATTACAACGACACCCATTTGATGTAACTATCAGACCAAATATCTGACATCTAGCTTGGCGTGGCTAGTGCATGTCATTCATGGGAATTCACACTTACACTTCTGCTGCTTCTCATCTCCCAGGATCTTCGTGCCTGAATGAGTGGCCTCAGAGAGAAAATAATAAATGAAACATCAAACCAATTGTTTTCTAGCTCCCTTGGCTCATACTAATCTTTATTGTTCCAAACACTTCCAACATATATCAACAGAATCAAATTCAAGAGCTCTGCTACATAATTTTCACTGTTAAAGAGAATTTTTTTTCTCTCTCCCCCCGCTTACTGTTTCTAAGAGTAACTTGTGTATCCTCCAGAAGGTCTTTATTTATTACTCAGGGAATAACACAAAAGCAATTGTCTCTTTTAAATCATGAAATGTATATTGTCCAGCAATATGAAAGATAAGAAAACAGAAATAAAGATCACAGAACACAAAAGAAAATAAATTCTAGTAACATAGAGTGAATGTCATTTTAATCATTCTGTTTTATGCAGCTACTAACCAAGAATCACTAAAAGTCTATCTTACTTACCAAGTTTAACACTCCACCAAATAGCCTTTTGAATGGGGACCTGCTGCTATGTTTTCTTAGCTGAAATAAGCTATGGTTTAATTTTTAAAAAATAAGTCATGGTAGATGCTATATTAGCCAAAAGTAAGACATTATATATAAAATTAACTTTTAGGGAAAGATTTTAAATCCTTAAAAGAGATTTATCAGCCCAGCTTTAGGTAGTGGGTTTAAGGAATCAATATTATAAATAAAATCATTAACCATAACAGTAAGATAATTTTGCCCCTCAAAAGTAGATTTAATAACAAATTCAGTAGCTTACCTGGATATAAAGTCAACACTCAAAAATCAATAGCCTTCCTCCACACAACCAATAAACTCACCGAGAGAGAAATTAGTGAAACAATACCTTTCACAATAACATAGAAAAAAAAATGAAATACCTAGAAATTGCTCTAACAAAGGTACGTTGAAAACTACAGTACTCTGAAAAAGAAGATCAGAGATATTAGAAAGTGGAGAAATATCCATTGCTCTTGGGTAGGAAGAGCCAATATAGTAAAAATTGCCTACTTCCAAAATTATTATATAGATTTAATGCAATCCTGATCAGATACCCAGGAGCATGTCTCTCAGAATTAAAGACAACAATTCTAAAATTTATTTGGAACCAGAAATAACCTAGAATAGCAAAGGCAATTCTGGGCAACAAAGGCAAGGCAGGGGCCATCACAATCCCCAAACTGAAATTTTACTACAGAGCTACCATGATAAAAACATGTACAATAGGTAATGTGAAATAGGGGAAAATGGTCCAAAGGGGAAGGGGAAGTGGGAGGGGTTGTAGAAAGGAAAGAAGGGAAAGGAAAAAATATAAGAAAAGGAAAACATGAAAACAAAGTCTTGGTAAACAGGGAGGGGTGGAGATGTTGAAGGGAGGGCAGGGGAATGGAGAAAAAAACAAGAACCAAGACATATGATGCAAAGGTACAAATTCTCAGTGGTGAACCATCATCATATTGTATACCTAAAATGCACCAATACCCTTAATGAATTTTAAAAAACAACATGGTACTGGCAAACAAACAAACAAAAAACAGACGTGAGGATCAATGGAATAGACTAGAAGGAAGACACAGAAACAACTCCAAACACACTCAGCCACCTTATCTCTGACAAAGGGGTCAAACGTGTCCCCTGGAAGGATAACTGTTCAATAAGTGGTGCTGGTAAAACTGGCTTTCTACATGCCAAAGACTACAATTAGACCATGTCTCTTGCCATGCACTAAACTAAAATCAAAATGGATCAATGATCTAAATATTAAAACAAACACTAACTCTGCTGGAAGAGAGAACAGGGAGAATGCAAGGACACAGGGATAGGCAAAGACTTCATGAACAAAACCCAGATTGCCCGGGGAAATAATACAAAAATTCAGTAACTGGGATCTCACCCTATTAAAAAGCTTTTACACTGTGAAAGAAATCACCAACAGAGTGAAGAGACAATCCACAGAGTGGAAAAAAATTCTAGCCAATTGCCCTCAGACAAAGGACTAAACATATAGAACATACAAAGAATTGAAAAAAATCAGACCCCCCCAAATTTAAAAACCTAATAAAAAAGGTGGGCATCTGAAATAAATAGACACTTCTCAGATGAAGATGTACAAATGGCAAATAAATATATAAAAAAATGTTTACCATCATCAGTCATCTGAGAGATACTAATTAAAACAATGCTAAGATTTGACCTCACTCCAGAAAGAATGGCTAATAGCAAGAAATCAACCAACAGCAAACGCTAGCATGGTTGTGGGGAAAAAGGAACTCCCACTATTGGTGGGAGTGCAGACTGGTACAACCACAGAGAAAATCAGTGTGGAGATTCCTCAAAAAACTAGGATTAGAGGGCCCATTTGACCCAGCAATTCCTCTTCTGGGTATCTTCCCAAAAGAATTTAAAGCATCATACCACAAGTTTATATGCACACCCATGTTTATAATAGCTAAATTTTGGAAACAAACCAAATGTCCATCAACCAATAAATGTGTATAGATGTCATTCTTCTATAAATGGAGTATTATTCAGCCACAAAGAAGGGTAAACTTGAGCCATGTAGCTATATGGATGCACCTTGAAGCTATACTCAAGTGAAATAAACAAGACACACACACATGTAAATATCGCATTGTCTCTCTGGTGTAAGAAAGTAAAAATGTAAATAGGGATAAAATGTATCATAGATAATGTGAAAGAAGAAAAAAATCATTCAATAGAGAGGGGGAACAAAAGGTGGGGAATAAAGGAAAAAATGGAAATGGGGCTTTTGTGAATAAGGAAAGGGAAGAGGAGTTGAAGGGAGGAGAATGGGAATAAAAAGGAGTCCACATACATCACGTAAAGGTACAAATTCCCCATGAAAAATGTGATCATTGTGTAAATATAAATTGTACCGATAAAATTAAACATGATTTTTAAAAACTATTTTAAAATGCTATATAACTATCTGAATAGCACATATTATCTGGGATTCAGCCATCTAGTACATATAAAACCCTTAACCCAAATCTGAATCATCAGGTACATTTTAACAGGTGACTTGTATTAGCAGGTTATTTGTATTAATACTAAAGTTTAGAAAATAATTTATGACTAGATTTAGATTTCTGTTCTTAAATTTTTCTTACTGTGTGTTCTAAAAATACACTCTACTGTAATTAGAAAGATCTTTAATCTAAAAAGGGAAATAAAGGGGTTCATGTGTCTTAAAAATTAAAACAAAAACACATTTTATTTGGTGAGGCTTTTGGAGCACCATGGTTTTCTTTGGTCAAAAACTTTATAGTTTGGTGATGTTTTGTAAAAATCTAGATGAAGATAGTGATAGTTAATTGTGTCAATGAGTCAAAAACACACAACTAAATTGGATCAGCATAGTTCTGAGTGTGGCTGACTGTATTTACTGAAGACAGAAGACCCACCCTGGTGAGATTGTCACTAACTAACAGGCCTGTTGCCTGAATGGAATAAAAGGGAAACTAAGAAGAAGGAAGGCTCACTTGTGTTTCTCTGGAGGAGCTCCAACCTGCACCTCACTTTGGACTTTGTCTCCTGGCTTCCAGTGCAGACTCTTCAGCCTCCAGCACAGACTCTGAAGCTTTCCTCTGCAGAGCCTTTGACCTCCTGATACAGACTCGCACAGGACCTACAGTCAGCGGTAGGCTTTTAACTGAATCCTCTGGATCTCCAGTGCTCAGTCAGTCATTTTTCAGTCATTCCACACCTGATTCTGCAGTGGCCATTTTAAGCCAATCTTGTAAATTCTTATGTATTTATAAATCTATTTCCCTAGTAAGCAGTAACATACAAAGAGACAGCTAGTTCTAAGCCCAGGCACCTCGACTTGAGAAACCAATATATTCCTTCTCCTTCAGTTCCAATAGAAAATTTTGAATAAAGTCTCCTAGAAGAATTATCAGATGGGTCATAGGCTGAGAGAATTCTAATGTGTAAAAACATAATGAAAGTGTGATTCTTGGACAGTTAATTGCTTTTCCCTTTTCTGTGAAGTCTCCTGAACATTAGATAGGTCCTTTCTACTTTGCTGAGGTGTTCCTCTTATCTGGCTCTATAACTTATCAACCTTTAAACAATATATTGCTACCTTTGACATTCTGTATTGTAATCACTTGACTTTCTGTTCCCAGTGGGTGGACACCTTGAAGGCCAGGACTATATCTTACTCTTCATTGTCTTTACTTCTAACAGGAGCAGGGCCAGAAAGAGGGCCCAAAGTCCACTGGGTAGATGAAGGAAGGCAGAGAACAGGAACACTAATAACCAGTAAAACAAAATGGCAATATTCCTTCCTGGATTCTAATAACTGAATTGAGTATGAATCTGTTTTTATGTCATTGATTTCAATGATTCTGCAATATCCATCAGAACTGTAATTTCATCTTCCATCATAATATTAGCTTAAAAAGGAGAGAAATAACTTAGCAACTTAATTACATAGAGTCTGAATGAACAATTCAAAATCATCTCACAAGGGACAAAAGGAAATAAGATAAAATGTGATGGACTGATCCAATAAATAATCAAAATTAGTGATCTTCAGAAAGTGAGGACCTAAAAAGCCCTGAGGAATGCTGCAATGTGTCAAAAGAAAGAAAATACAACAGTGAATATAAAATTTCATGTGAAAGCAAATTAAGACTAAGTACTCCAAGAGTGTAACTTTTATACAATGAGATGGATATAGAGATATAAAATTTTAATCATCTTATATTTAAAAAGAGTTTAAATATTTTTAATTTTCAAATTTTTAATTCATACATTTGTACGCAATTATGAAGTATGATAATACACTACATGTACACATGTATAAAAATCTGTTTAGAGAAACATTTCCATCTTCTCAAATATTCATCATTTCTATGAGTCTCAATGAACCTTAAGAGTAAGAAAAGTGAAGAGACTTACACCAAAGTACAACATACATCAAACATATGCCAAATTATGAGCACCATGACAGAGAGAACCTAGGGAAACAATTTCTGTGGCTTTGAGGTAGGCAAAAATGTTATATAAGATACAAAAATCACAAACCATAGAGCAAAAATGAATCAGACTTCATCAAAATTTAAAATGGTTCTACACAAGACAATGATTAAAAAATTGAAAAGGCAAGCCCTACTCTGAAATATTCACAGTGCTTGCATCTGACAAACGAATTATATTCAAAATGTGGAAAGGTTCTTACAAAGCTGTAGTAACCTAAATTCTAAAATTAGCAAAAGAATCCAGGCATAGTGGTGCATACCTGTAACTACAACACTTGGGAGGATGAGAGAGGCTGATTGCCTGAGGCTAGTTTGAGGCTAGCCTGGACCGTGTAGCAAGGACTCATTCTCAAAAATAAATACAGAAACACAGAAATAGCAAAAGATTTGAAATCTCATCAAAGAATACACACAGTTGTCCATTAGCATATGAAAAGATGCATAGTATCCTTAGTCATTAGGGAAGTGCAAATTGGGGGATATGGCATGGATTAAGGGGGAAAGGGCAAGAGGGACCTTTCTATGGCTAGAGCGAACTCTTGTATCTTGGCTTGGGTTCTGGTTTCACAGGTATATGTATTTCTGAAAATGTATTGCATTTGAGATCTGTGTATTTTACCATTATAAATTATACATCCATAAGGAAGCGTTTATGACTTCATTGTTTTCAAAGCGTACTCCCATATACCATGTCATTTGCAAGAGTGGGAGAGCCAGGTTAGCCATTATTATGGACTTCACAATTGAGGACGCAAAAACACAGAGAAATGTGACTTGCTGAAGTCTCCTGAGACCCTGTGGACCTTTGGCCACTATTTAATTTTCTTTATACTGTGCTTCTATTTCCCCCAGCAGCAAGTGGGAGCTGGGCCACCAGAATTGACATAGAAAAAAGTTAATGGATTTAAAAGTGCTAAGGAAAACTTTTCTGCTGGGTTAGCACTATTTGAATGGGAAATATAAAACTTTGCATCTCAAATATATTCTTTTGTCTCCCGACTACTGTGCTGCAGAACGGGGTAGCATTCCAAAGAGGGAACTGGAGAAGATCATACAAAAAGGAGACTATTGTTGCTAGGAGCAGTCTTCCTTTTTGGCTTGGAAATACTCTTTCCTGCTCAAAATCATGGGGAAAAAAGACAAACATTTTTGACAAGTACTGAAAGATGAGAAAAAACCTAGAGTTCTACGTTAGAGCCAATCCAAAGAAAGAAGAAAAGCCACAGTGTAGCCCTGGGTCAGACTAGCCAGTGTGATCTTTCATTTTTATAGCCGAGATACCAGCAAGAAAACAAAAGAATTAGCCCTAAGATTGTGGGCTTGTTGCCAGAGGTCAGGATGGAGCTCTTCACAGGAAGAGATCTCCAGATTTGCAGGCTGCTTCTGAATAACAAAATACATTCCTAGTCCTCTGACTGACTCTTTAGATCTGCATCCTTGTGGTGAAAGGAATTATTTATTGCTGGAGCTAACATACATGTGACACATGGAACAAGCTGAGCAGTTCCTTAATTGAGTGATTGCTAATTAAATAAGAAGTCATTTGGCAATAATTAATCACAATTAGGTTTATACGTATATAAATAGCAAACATATATCGCTGCTTTGAATTTTATCAACAGTTTCTAGCTTGGAACTGCCAAGAGAAAAGCCATATGTATACAGGGAGGGGAAGATGTGAGGAGAGATGATTCCTATAGTAATTGAAGGCAGAAATTAATTAGCCCAGTTGTTCTCCTGCCTGTATGCACACCAGACTCATATGTGGGCCTCCAGTAAGATCAAACCGTGTCAGAGAGTCTCAGTAATTGATCTGAATAGGGAGGGGAGGGCAGACAGCATGAATTGGTATAAAAGCTCCCCAGGTAGGTTTAATATTCAACCCAGGATTAAGAACTACTTAGTTAAGCAGAGGGCAATTATTCAAAATGATACCCAAGTTCAGAGACTGAAACTCCAAAATGAGTTCCTATCATTTTCTTAGCAAAAGAAAAAATTTTTCAAAAAATTATGCCACTTTCTAGTCATATGGAAAGTCAAAAGTAGAAATAGCAGAGTATTCAAGGCCAGAAACCTCTCCTAAATAAAACGTGACACCATGGAAGTTTCATTGCTCCAGCCTGTTCCCTGAACATCTCATTTTGCTGTTTTTTAGGCAAAATAAGCATGGCCTCGGGCTGTCGGTGTGGGACCTCTGTGTCAGTTATTGCCACACTCTACACTTCGTTTTACACAATTTTAGGATAAAATCCCACTTTTGTGACCTAGGTATATTACCCAGGCAAACCTTGAGTGCCTTACTAAAAAAAAAAAAAAAAAAACTTTAAGTAAACTGCTCCCTACATTACTACTGCCAAATTGCACATGTGTATCCTGCTAACAATAAAGCAAATACAAATTACAATAATAAAATTCCATTCTTCGAGTCACATTAGCGATTTAAAATATAACACCTAACAGTGACAACTATAAAAGAAAAAGCACTTTTCCTAATTTTCTGTCAAAAACTTAAATTTTCATCAGATGTGGCGGCACATGCCTGTAATCCTCTTCACTTGGCAGACTGAGGCAGTAAGATCACAAGTTCGAACCCAGCCTAGACATCTTAGTGACTAGTGAGGCACTGTCCCAATTAGTTTCTCTTCATTCATTGAAAAGAAGTTTTGTGCTATTATCTGTTACTTCTTTGTATGAGAGAATCTTTTTTGTCTGTCTTGTACTCTGAATAACTACTTGGAAGATAATGATGCAATGTACTAGTCATTGTTATTTGCTTATTATTTTATGAAATTTGGGGTTTTTTTATAAAATTCAAAAATTATAAAAAATAAAAGGGTTCAATCTCCAGTATTGCAAAGTAAAAAACAAATAAAATAAAACTAAAATTGTAAAATTCTCCAAGTGGAAATTTCTTTTAATCTCAAGAGAACCTTGAAAGTTCATAAAATACATGTTCCAACTATCTAAGGAAGTAATTATGGATACACTCAAATATTTATCTATGAGATTAATAGTACTAATTTATATATACATTGATAAGGTAATGAAATCATTGAAACTTTGTTCTATTAAAAACGTGAAAGATGTAAGAGTATTTTGCAAAATTAATATATGAGTAAATAAATATTAGATCACAAAGCACTCTGTATATTAGGGTACTACTGTTTGGTAAATATAAGCAGAAAAAGTGAACATTAAGACAATTATCTGAGTGAAGCACTTTTTCCTCCTGTACTGCATCTTTCTGCTACTTCTTACAACTTGCATCTAGTTTTGTATCCCCTATTTTATTAAGACAAAAGTATAAAGGAACTAAAAAACTATGTAGAAAGTATTAATATATGAGATTTCCTGGTATAGTCTTAAAACAGCAAAACCTCCATTTAATTGAATTAGCTCAGTGCCGCTATCCCAGGAGGATGGAAAGCTCACCAGGAGACACAGAGACAAATTGAAGGTAGCGCTTTATTTAACATAGGTGGACCAGTTGCGTCCGCACTGGAGGAGAAGCCCCATGCAGTGCTCAGCGAAGGAGGATATACTTTTTGGGAGGGGCAGGGTTACAGACAAAGCACATTTGAAATACATTAATTGGTTACAGCGTTCAAATATTTGTTAGCACCATAGCTCCTCTATGCTATGTAAAGACATGTGAAGCAGGAAAGCCCCGGACATATTGAACAATGAAAATTTCAAGTACAGAATTTTCCATAGTAAGTCCAGCTTGAACCCTGGAGACAAAAATTCCCCTTTCAGTCTTTGTCGATCTATGTTTTTGAGATTTTATAATAACATTGCTTTTACTGATATAAAAAATGTGCTCCAAGGAAATTTAACTGCATGCTATGTAACCCAAGACATTTCATGCTTTGCAAATAATTTAGCTGCTATCTCGTGTATTTCTTTTACCAGGACCCTCAGTTTTTTAAAATACCTGCAAACAAACACACCAGTCATTAACACCAGTTGTTTTCAGTTTACCAGGTGAAGAATCTGACCTTCTATCCTAAGAGTGTTTGGGATATGAGAATTGCACTTGCCATGTACGGTCTGACAACAAAAGAGAAGTTCCTTGGATTTTTATTGTGCTGAAAGACCTATATGTTTTTTAGTGATGTCTCTTTCTGCGTTTGGAAACAAAGGAACTTGCTAACAACTTCATTTTGTAAGAAATTTTGAAATACCACTGCACTTAGTTCTCAACAACCCACATCCTTAAAGCACCAACTAACACTTTTCATTACTTTGTATCTGCAAATGTTCAAGTACCACTCAGCATAGAAACCCACATCAAACTGGTCACTTTCAATTTTCAGAGTCAAAAAAGAAAGAAGATACTTCGGGTTTCCCAAACCTATTGTTTTGGGGTGCCAGAACCATTTCTATGAGAAAAGCAACTGCCAACAATTATAGTCTGATAGTATTTTTTCCCTCCCACACTTCCTCTATGGGTGAGCAAGTTATAATTTCCTGTGAGGTTATGGAGCACTCCAAACTGGATGATCCTGCAGCAATAATCCTACATACTGTTAGTGGTATAGGTTCATTGAAAATATTTTACAGAGGAACCTGGGCAGATGGATCAAGGATATACAAGGAAGAACTCAGGGTCCTCCTTACTATCCACAGCCGGCCAGAGAAGCCATGAAATGACTATGCCAGGCCCTACATTTTGTTGCCCATCCTATTCTCAGCCCCAGGTGTACAGAAGTATTTGTAGGATTAAGTGAAGAGAAACAGAAATGGATGGATGGATGAATGAATGAATGGTGTTTCATGGAATTTTTCATAGAAGTTATATCTTTATAAAGATTAATTGACACAGGCTAAAAAGAAAAATATAGCAAAAATAAGACCACCTTAAAGATAAATCACTGATATTAGATGTTTTCTTAAGAATAAATTTTACCGGATAAAGTAGCAGAGATTGTACAAGGCCTTGAGAGGCCCCAAGAATAGGGAGAGGGCTCCATTAGAGGCCCAGACCTCCAGGATCACAGGTGTGAGACCAAAGTAAAAAGGTCCTAGGAGCTAGTGCTTTAACCCCCTCCCATTGGAGCCGTAGCCCTGACCTTTGTTCAAACCCTGGTTTAGGAATGTAAGGCACTCTTATACTGTTTGAAGTCCAGATCATGATTAACGTGTAAGTTAGTGGTTCTAGACTATGAGATAAAATCTGTACCATACATAGAGATCCCAAGTTAATTGTCGAACTGTTTGCTAGTCCCGAATGTCTTGGTGGCCTTTGAAACATCCTATAGGTATCTGTCAATTATAGATGTGTGACTGCTAAGTACATGACTGTTGACCACCAGCTCGAATCAGCAGACCTTTGTCCCCTGCCTGCAAGCTTAGAATATTAACCCCCTTTTTTATACCCTCCTATAAAAAGGACCTCAGCCCCTGAGCTGGCGCCTCTCTGAGCCAGCCACTTGGTTCCGAGAGTGCCATCTGGCCAGACTAATAAAGGTCTGTTTACCCACTAGCCTGGTGTGTTCCTTCCTGGGTGACTCTCGCTGTCTGTCGAGCTCCCAGAGCCTCACTGCTCCATAGGTCCCAGCATCATGAAGGCCCTTCAGGCTGTTCACGCTCTGTGAGGTGAGACTTTAGGTCTTACACAGAGAGGAAATCCTAACCCACTTCAAACTGTTGGCTGGAGAGAGTGCAACCCACTGTTCTCTGATATATCCAGTGGACCTACAAATTCCACAGGAGACTTAAGGATCTGTTCCCTGCTGTGTCAAGGTTCTACTTTCCAAAAGAGGTGACTCAGAAGAGAAGGAGATATTTTTATGCAGAGAAGGAAAGCTTCCTTTACTTTCTGCAGACCTCAAACTACATAATTTAAGGTGCAACCCAAATTCTCAAAGGAATGAAAATAGGTATATTGGATGGAGCAAACAGCAGATTTAATCACTGTATCTGCTGCCTGAATCCACTTTTTCTCTTCTTTGTTCCTTATCTGTTTATGATTGCATTATAAATGTTCTGACAATTTACTGTTGTGTAATAAACTACACTAAAATTTAGAGATCATTTTGGGGTGTCTTACAGTTTTGTTGGTCAGGAGTTCGGGTACCATGTAACTTCTGTCTTCCAAAGACACTGTTAAGAAAATGGACTAGATATAAACTGAGAGAGAAATAGTTGTAAGGTGTATGTCTGAAAAGCATCTACCTGCAGAGAATTTAAAAAGTCCTCAAAACCCAACAATAAGAAAACAAACAATTCAATAAGAAATGGGCAAAGCATTTGAAAACCATTTTACCAAACAAGATAAGAATGGCAAATAAGTCCATAAAAAGACATCCAGTATCATTAGATATTAGTGTAATTCAAATCCAAAGTCCAATGACACACTGCTACATACTAATTTGTAGTATTTAAAAGCAGATTGGTGGTTTCCTGCTTGGGAATGAGGGTATAAATAAGGAAATGGAGGAAGAAATCACAAGCCAATATGGTGGATGGTGGGTATGTTCACCATCTTCGTTATAGCGGTTTCACATGAGTATGCACATCAAAACCTAAATTAAAACACATGACAAGACCAAATTATATGCCTAAGTCTATACAATTAAGTGCATGCCAATTACATGATACAATAGCTTAATGTAAACTATTGTTAAAAAAAGGAATGCGGGGGCCAGGGACTTAGCTCAGTGGTACCTTGCCTGCCTAGCAAGCACAAGGTCCTGAGTTTGATCCCTGTACGAAAAAAGAAAAACAAAACTGAGGTTGATTTTTCTCAAACTCATCACACCATAAATATCACTGAACTACAGAAATGGGAGACACATAGGTGTTTAAGATCGTGAAGGCAGATATCTTATTTTCCAAATGAAGAAAATGCCCCAGATAGAATAGCTGTCCAGCCAAGGGTCACACAGATGTTGGCTGCAGTTCCAAGCTCTTGCTTTTCCCCTCCCACTGCTGAATGGGGTGGGAGGGCTCTTTACAAATGCAAAGACAACACACTCAGAATGTTTCATAATCAATTAATGTGATTAAGAATTTGATTTAAATATAAGCTAATATAGTTACAGATGAAATGAAGGACATGTACAACTCTGATAGAAAAGCAACAGCCTTTCTTGGACCGTATTACCCTCAGACCAAATTGAGGATAATTGCAGCCAGTGGAAATTGAGTAGGAGGATCTTGGAAAAGAGAAATCTGAAAAGGGAGAATCAAGAAATCTTGAAAAGGAGAATCTGAAATTCTGTTTGTAAACTCTGCCCAAATCTCTGGCTGATATTTGATGCCTAGAAGAATTAAACAAAGGACCAAAGAACTAGACTAATAGTAGAGCTTCTGCCTAAGAGATAAGGTCAACAGGTTTAGTCCATTCATTTTAATTGCCTTCTGAAACAAAACTGACGTTCTTCAAAAGAATACAGTGGAATTTACAGACTCTGCAACACAAGGTCGCTATGTCTAAAATATCATACAAAATTACTAGACCTATTTAAAAATGAGGAAAACATGACTCATTTTCAAAATAAAAGACAACCAAGATCGACTTCAATATTGACTAAATGTTAGACTTAGTAGATATAAATTTGAAGCATCGCTAGGATAGCTTTGCTCATTGATATAAAGAACCACATACACGGCCTGCACAGGTATGCTAAGAAATAAATTGTGGTGTTCTATTGAACAGGAGAGTGACTATAGATGATGATGATGCATTAGATTTGTGAAATGCTAAAAGAAAGGCTTTTAAATATTTTCACTACAGAGAAATGATAGATGTTGAGTAGATGAAGCTTCCCCTCAGACAGGGGCCACAGGCATGTAAAGAGATCTTGGCAGCATTTCAATCCTGGTTCCAGGTATCTCTGAGTCCAGCTATGCCGACATGAGCCAACACATTTCCATGTTTTTGTTTACTTGAACTTAAATGGATATTGTTACATCTCAAAGCTAAATGTTTATAAAACAAAGACAAGAGTATTAGGGCAAGAGGAAGAAATTACAATGTTATATTAAATAGTAGTAGAGTACTTGCAAGGCAAAGGTTAGTTTGGTATCCCAGAACACAATGAAAAGATCTTCATGAATCATGCATATAGCCATTATCTCCACTCACTTTACTGGAAACTGAACACTATCCATCTACTTATTTAGTCACACACATCTACACACACATGGTGGAATGAGTGAGAAGACTATAGAATATCAAGAAAGTCATTAAATTAAACTTTGGCGTTATCATTATAAACTACAGTATTAGACTTGGAGAAGAAACTGTGCTCCAAATATGTACAGGTATACAACTAGGAGAACAAAACAGATTTGGGCTGCCACTGCAGTCAAGAGGGGCTTTTTTTTTTTTTTTTTTTTTTTTTT